>NC_066582.1:162553213-162895088 GCF_024323335.1 Lathyrus oleraceus
AGATGGCATAAGATAAATGAATGGGACTAAAACCATGGCAAAGATTAGGATGTCTAGTTATCTCATACCAAATTTCATGTCCATCTAATAAAGTATGAGCATTTCACAAAACAAATGGGCACATGTGTCAAAGAAAGTCAACATAAGATCAAACAGAGAACAAAAATCTCAATCAAATGGAAAATGCCATAAACAAATCCACAAAAAATCACATACAAACTAGACATACTCAAGCTCAATCATGTAAAAAATCAATCCATTTTGAGGTCAATAGGCATGGCTATAAAAATCAACAAGTTGAACATCAATGGTGTGACACAAATTGTCACACCCTACTTCAAAAATTCATAACTCACAATCCATATAAGATAAATTCATGATCTTTACACCAAAATCACCATAGAGAGGTCTAGTTTGTGCACAAAAAGTTTCAAGGTCAAAGTTTGAATCATGACTATTTCACAAATGATTTGGTGGAATGTGCAAAATGTGGATACATGTTACAAACCCTAATGCCAAATAAAATCCGTTCATCAAAAAAATCTGGAAAAAATATGAAAATTAAGTAGAGATCATGATGAAAAGAATGCAAAAAATCCCATGAATTTTGAATAAAGTATGCTTGACTTATGATTTTTACAAGTTTGAGATCAAAAATGAAATTGAAAATGAAAAGAAACAACATAATTTGATATGTCACATGCCACGGATGGAAATTTTGTAATTCCCAGGGTCACTAATCTAAACGCGGCCGTTTTGGACAAGAGGACGAAATAATTTCATTGGCCAGTATGGAGCTACAGGACCATGCACGCACGTGGAGATTCAAAATTCTGGGCAAGGCAACATGAACTAGGGTTTCTGGGAACAGTACACAACCTTCATCTTCCCAAATCGATTCAACCAATTTTTTTTCCAGAAATTGCAATTAGACACACCAATCGACTCAGCAAAGCACAACTAACATGAATCCATCATTTATTTTCACTAAAACACGATACAACTCATGAATTGAGCAAGAATAAATTTCATCATTAAACTTTAAAACAGCATAACTCCTAAACTACTCAGCCAAATCATGTGATTCGAAGCTTAATGTGATCAGGGACAAGAGATCTACAAAGTGCATATCATGAATTAGAGAAAAAAAAGAGATCGAGTTTTTACTTGATTCTGAAGAAATTCGAGAAGCAGTGGTTGTTTGGTGCTGCAAGCTTGAAACAGATGTCCTATAACCTTCCAAATGATGAATGATGAAGATGGCTTGGCTCAATGAAGCTTGGAATGGATGAAAAATATTTCTGCCATTGATGATGCTTAGAGAAAAAAAGTCACGAAAATGCTGCTACAGTTGGTGAAATAAGGTTGCAATGAGCTCAAGCAAGCAAAGCAATGTTGAATCCTTGAGCTTTGTTGACAGAATTTGAAAATGGCAAAAGATGAGATTTTGAGAGAGTGAGAGAATTCTGTTGGTATGGAGGCAGCTAGGGTTGCAAAATGACAGAAAAATGAGTTATATACTTCTGTTTAAGGTTGGTTTAATGAGAGCTAATCACAATTTTGTTTTATGAATCAAATTGCTAAATGACCATTTTGGTTCTCATGGTGAGGTGTGATGGCAAAGGTCACGAATTTGGGCCTTCCACAAGTCACAAACAACATTTCAGATCATATTTGAATGGCAAAAGTGTTTGGAAATGAAGAAATCAAAAGTTCACAATTTCACTTTACTTAAAAATAATTCATGTAAGTGAAAAAATGCCATTTTGATCCATGAGGTTTTGGTGCATGAGGGTTACATTTTTGGAAAGAGGAGGTTAAATATGACTTGTTGGAAAAAACCTCACCAAATTTGGCCAAATGGTTTGAGAGATATGGCCTTTTGAAGTTCAAGAATTTTTGAAAATGAATTGATCATATCTTGCAAACCATACATGGGAATTGAGAGTTCTTGGACTTTTTGGAAATGGGAGAACAAGATCTTCAACTTTCATGTTGGGTAAAAATTCATTTGAAGCTTGTATCATGATGTAAGTTTAGGCTCAAGAAGTTTCCATTTTTGGCAGTTAAAATTACAGGTCCAGTTTCTATTTTTGGAAATTTCTGATTTGGCTTCAAATTCTTCAATGTTGATGTTTGACATGATATATGGGGCCTATTTGGACATGAATAAGCTCTCTCAAACCAAATCCATCCATCAAAACCATAAAATCAATCACAGTTGACCAAGTTTGACTTTTTAGGGTTTCTGACTGACTGTGCATTGACTGATGACCTCTGAACATCCAAACTTTGACCAGAACACTTCAAATGGATCCCCAAGTCATGTGAACATGTTGGACCAATCCTAGGGCCTTGGCTCCTTGGAAATTGTGCTTGCTTGCTTGCTTGATTGATCTCCTGATCAGTTTGACCTAATTCTCCTGATGATCTTGCACTTGGGCAAAAGGGACAATGCAATGCTATGCAGTGGACCATGTTATGTTATGACCTAATATGAGAATGTATGTATAATGATAGGTGCAAATTTGAGGTGCTACAGCTGCCCCTATTCAATCAGCTGGGAACCCGAACGGATGATAGCAACGGCTGTCAGACTTTCAGGGTAAACAGGGATTGAATACTAAGAACCGTAGAATTTGCACAATACAGGGATCCAATAATGGAAACTTCCACTGGGACCTGATACTTATTATTGGGTACATTATTATTTTTTGGTTTTTTTTTTCAAAGGGTACGGCCACATCCAGACATCACAACGATGATGAATGGGAATAAAAATCACAACTAGATGCCGACGGACAACTAGGAAAAACTCAACGTTTACCAAGACCAACGGAGAGGTAACCAGACATTAATGAATGACTGGAAGAGATACAACCATACGTCAACGGACGAAATGGGAAAAACTCAACGTTTACCAAGACCAACGGAGAGGTAACCAACTGGAGACGACCAGGAAAAACTCGACGTTTATCGACACCAACGGAGAGGAGGACTACTGCTGGGGAGACCCTGCGGGGAAAGATATCAACTATACGCCAACGGACGCATAGGAAAAACTCGACGTTTATCGACACCAACGGAGAGGAGGAATACTTCACTAGGGAAGAAGGACACAACCAAATCATCAACGGATGATCGGGAAAAACTCGATGTTTATCGAAACCAACGGAGAGGTAACTCTGCATGGAGAGGGGTACAACTAGACATCATCGGATGACTAGGAAAAACTCGACGTTTATCGACACCAACGGAGAGGAGGAAACTCTACTGGGGAGAGTGAACACAACCAAATCATCAACGGATGATTGGGAAAAACTCGACGTTTATCGACACCAACGGAGAGGAGGAATACTTCTTCGATCTGAAAATCGGAAATTGGCCTGAACGCCACTTCGGTCTGAATACCGGAAAATTGGCCTGAATGCCATAAGTACATCGACCTGATCGTCGGAAACTTCTTCGGTCTGAATACCGGAAAATTGGCCTGAGTGCCATAAGTACATCGACCTGATCGTCGGAAACTTCTTCGGTCTGAATACCGGAAAATTGGCCTGAGTGCCATAAGTACATCGACCTGATCGTCGGAAACTTCTTCGGTCTGAATACCGGAAAATTGGCCTGAGTGCCATAAGTACATCGACCTGATCGTCGGAAACTTCTTCGGTCTGAATACCGGAAAAACATAAGTACATCGACCTGATCGTCGGAAACTTCTTCGGTCTGAATACCGGAAAAAACATAAGTACATCGACCTGATCGTCGGAAACTTCTTCGGTCTGAATACCGGAAAAAACATAAGTACATCGACCTGATCGTCGGAAACTTCTTCGGTCTGAATACCGGAAAAATTGGCCTGAGTGCCAAAGCGTGAATTGGTTTGTGTTCCAAAACACTCAACATCCTGAAGAGGGCTTAGAAAAGCAGTCTTGTTAAAGGATGGACATTCAATTCCACCAGGAATATGAATCTTACTCTGCTGGAGATAACAATCGAAAGATTGACCAAAGAGTGCATGAGATATATTATCTATAGCCGTCAAAACGTAGATAATAACCTCGCATGGACGATTATCCATAACCGGGTTGTAGATTGTTAAATGGATAAACGACCGAAAACATCCTGAAGAGAGCGAAGGCAAACTTGTTAAAGGATGAACATTCGATTCCACAAGGAATACGAATCTTACTCTGCTGGAGATAACAATCGAAAGATTGACCAAAGAGTGCATGAGATATATTATCTATAGCCGTCAGAACATAGATAATAACCTCGCATGGAAGATTATCCATAACCGGGTTGTAGGTTGTTAAATGGATAAACGACCGAAAACATCCTGAAGAGAGCGAAAGCAAACTTGTTAAAGGATGGACATTCGATGCCACAAGGAACACGAATCTTACTCTGCTGGAGATAACAATCGAAAGATTGACCAAAGAGTGCATGAGATATATTATCTATAGCCGTCAAAACGTAGATAATAACCTCGCATGGAAGATTATCCATAACCGGGTTGTAGATTGTTAAATGAATAATCGACCGAAAACATCCTGAAGAGAGCGAAAGCAAACTTGTTAAAGGATGAACATTCGATTCCACAAGGAATACGAATCTTACTCTGCTGGAGATAACAATCGAAAGATTGACCAAAGAGTGCATGAGATATATTATCTATAGCCGTCAGAACGTAGATAATAACCTCGCATGGAAGATTATCCATAACCGGGTTGTAGGTTGTTAAATGAATAATCGACCGAAAAGAAAGGCATCAGAGTACCAGGACTAGGTATGCAAAAGATGACCAATCAAAAGAGGATAAAGTTGCTAACTCGGAGCAAATATCCAAAAAGAAGGGGAAGACCCAATGGGGACAATACTGCTTGATCAAGGCAAGTATCCAAAGGGGAAAGAATATCAATACCGCAAAGAGGGGATTACATCTACCGGTTTGTAGGTAGAAAACCACAGAAAGGTAACCAGTCATCGATAGATTGAGCACAACGGGTTAACTCCAACAAGGGGATGAAAATGGGATTTTACAACTACCAGCTAGTAGGTAGAAAACCACAAAGATAGGACTTACAACTACCGGTTTGTAGGTAGATGCCCACAAATTCCGCTGAGGATAAGATGAATGAGTGCCGGTTAGTGAGCAACTATTCATTTATGCCCCAGGGAAGCACAAGAAACAGTCAACGGGGAGCCAATTTAGGATCGATCCAAAAAGGCAGACTGAAACAAGACTCATCCTAATGAGGAAAAAACTCAATAGGGAAAACCCATCCCAATGTGTGTTGGGAAGGAACGGAAACAACCGTCATCCACGAGGATGTATCTCAGTGGGGAAATGGCAGGAAAGGATAGACACTTTCTGCTTAAGGGGTTGGCTCTACATGGAGAGATCAGACACACCCACATCTGCTAGGGGAAAATCTACTGGAGAGATTCTTATCACCAAACAGCAAGAGACAACAATCAACAGATACACGACAACAGCTGCAACATGAGTATCCAAATGCTATGATTATGCATGTATGCATTCTACCTAAAATGTATGATGAATGCTGACAAACAGACATGCTCAATACACAGATCCGGGAATCAACCATCCGGCACCACTCTTCAGAGGGAAAACCAAAGTCATCATCCTGCAGGGGAGGAAGAGCCACAAGAGGCTTCCGGAGGGATCGTCGGTCACAACCGGAGAGTAGCGTTTAATACACAGGCGGACGCGCCAGAACAACTCGTGCTGAAAATCAGATATACCAGGAAGCAACTCGATCTCTGATGAGGATAGATAGGCATAGAGAACGTTCATCATGCCAACAACTCCGCTCGGGGATCTACCTGAGGACATGATGGAGTGCTGGGTGTCAATCCACGAAATACCGAATCTTTGCAGAAAAGCACCCACGCCGGGGGGAGAGGAAGATTGCTCTGCTGGAGAGGCGAAAGTTGAAGTCTTCAGTAAACACTCTGCTAGGGGAACTGCCCCACAATAATGTCCGAAACAGCAAACTTGCTAGGGATGCCCCACAATAGGGCTCAAACAACACTCTACTGGGGATGCCCCACCGTAGGTGCTAATAGGGACTTGGAAGAAAAATCTGCACTGCCGGGGATATGAAGATGAACAAACTTCAACCGACACTGCACCGAGCAACCTCGCTGAGGAGAAACCATGAAAATGTTCTGCAGGACAAAGATACAGTCATGCTCGAGATACGAACAAATGTCTTACCTGTTGGTAATCATATCACCCTCGGGAGAGCACTGCGGATCTCCTTAGTATCCTTCCATCATCGTGAATGTTCACTTGTTTAAGAACAATTTTTTTTGAAAAATTTGTTTATTTTGAAAACAATGACACTTTATCGATTAAAAACATGCAAAACATTTGTTGAGTCAAAACAAATAAGAGTGCAAATAATTGGATAAAAAGCTCAAATTGATGTGATGGAATGGTAATCTGCAAAGGGCGAAACTCCATAGATCTGTACAAGTTTGAAATCGGTGATATATATTGGAGAGGGCTATATTGAACATAGTGACCTTTCCTCTACCATTCCGAACTTTCGATGTATTCGGAGCTTCAGTCGACGACGAATCGAGAATCCCTGACGGATGACGGATATAGAGCACAGTCTTGTCAAGATGCGGTTACTTGCCAAATCCCTAATTTTTGCCTAGATTGCCCCAGTGTGAGGTGATCAATCCAGCGGGATGCAAATTCTTTTTCAATGTCTCTAACTTTTGCCTGGATCGCCCTTTCGGGTTTTCAATCCACCGAGACGCTCCTTTTTGCCTAAGTCGCCCTTTGGGGTGTTCGACTTAGCGAGCTATTCTGCTTTTTTTGTTTAGGCGAAGTATTTCTTGACTGCATCGGAATTCACAGGACGAGTGAACTTCTCCATCCATTGTTGTAAGTGTCAAAACATTGCCTGAAAAGGCTCTTTTGATAACATATGGACCTTCATAGCTTGGAGTCCACTTGCCCCTGGAATCGGGCACGAAAGACAAGACTTTCTTGAGCACACGGTCCTTTTCTCAGAACTCGAGACTTAACCTTCTTGTCGAATGCTTTTTCACTCTCTGCTGATATGACTGACCACGACACATGGCAGTTGATCTCTTCTTTTCGATCGAATTCAACATCAGTCAACTTGGGACTTTGAGGGTGCTATTTTCTTTTGTTTCTTTCTTTCTTTTCCTTCTTTTGATTTTGATTTTGATTTGATTTTTTTATTTTTATTTTGCACCCTCCTCTTTTTGTATTTTTTTTTATTGATTTTTTTCTCTTTTTTTTTTATTAATGCCCCAGTTGGCTGCTCTGCTGATTCTCGAGATGCAGCTGAGTGTGATCTTCTTTTTTTGCTCAAGAAGTCGGGAAATCTCATCAGGAAACCCTTCAACATCATCTTCTTCCGCTTCGAATACAGGGAATTCACAATTGGGAGATGACGTCCGATCGTTATGTTCAATGGGTTTGAGAAACAACCTGCATAAAGATTTTGAGTATAAAAAGCACTTTGAAAATCAAACAAGACAATCGTTATGCAGATGAAAAGATTGCTTTTATTCTTGTTTTTAGGGTTTTTTGGGATCACCAATTTCATGCAAAAAGCGAAAAGGGAAAACAAATGGAAAAACAAATGTTTAATCATGAATTTATTTGAATGAAAATATCATTGCACAAAATGTTGCCAACAATGTCATCACTTCTCCTTTTGGCATGGGAGAAGGGTTTTTAAACAAAGTGATTATTACTCTGACTTATGAACAACTGTAGGAACGCCCACAGTGACCCAATTGTGATAGATCCCACCGGGGATGACAACTGTCAGTATCTCTTGCATCAGCAGCTTCTGTTTTCTGAACAACCCTTCTGAAGAAAAGTCGGCGCCAGCCCAGGACTTGTTATCTTCAAGTTTGATTATCACGGGGACCCAAGTCCTCAAAGTTCAGCATACCTGACCTCACGAGGTCTTGAACCTTCATCTTCAGCTGGAAACAACTATCCACATCATGACCAGGAGCACCCGAATGATACACACAATGCTGTTCAGGCCTATACCACCACCGAGGGTTGACAGGTATGGGCGGCGGGTCTCTGGGAGTAATCAAGTTCCGCTCTAACAGAGAGGGATACAGTTTGGCGTAGGACATGGGGATTGGATCAAAAATGATCTTCTTCCTCTCATTACTCGTACTGGCTTGATTTCCATTGTGAGGCTGGGAAGCCTGCTGCTGAGGACGATGTTGCTGATGTTGATACTGCTGAGTTGGCCTTCTCTGTCGCTGTTGAGCTTGAGTTGCTGGGATAGTCACTGCAGCGACCTGACGATACTGTCCTCTGTTTGCGCTCCTCCGACGGTGCACAGCATTTGTTTCAATCTCTCCCCTTTTGGGTGCCCCAGAGTATGTCTTCTTAGAACCGGAAGAACTTGAAGAGCCAGGATGGCGAACCGAAGTGCGGGTTGCTCTGACATTAACAGTCTCTGCAGCAAGAGGCTGTTCACTGATTCTGATCCCCCTCAATTCATCACCCACGGCATAATCATCGACGAGAATAGTGACAGCAGCATTCTCATGAACGGGTACATCCACTGGTGGAGCACGGTGGACTGGTGGAATCACGGCTTCCAGTCTCTGGGCTAAGGCACGCAGCTCCTCTTGCCCCTGAACAACTCCTTGCATCATTGTCATGAACTGGGCCATGTTTGCCCTCATCTCAGCCAACTCGGTCTGAACTTGATCCATGCTTCTTTGTTGATTGATTCTGGTTGAATACCGGTGTTGTCTCTGATCAACTATCCTGTCTCAGTTAGGAACCAAAGTGAGAAGTCTCTCCCAACATGTCTGTAATGCAAGATATGTGCATGATATGCATGATATGGGTACTATTTTGTCATGAATGATCCTGATAAAGGATATGCGTATGCGAGTTAACTTTTTTTTTTTTTTTTTCATGCGTTATTATTTTTCCGAAAATAAACATGCTATGATGCAAATGATGCGAACATGACTGGTCAGGCTGTGCGTCTCAAGGCACAGGGTCAGAACTTCGGCTTGAATTCTGGTATCACAAATCCATCTGAAACCCAAAGTCAATCTGATCAACTGGCATCTGAACCCAAATCTGGAGAACCGAGTCACCATAAATCCGACTTGTGGAGTTCCGAAATAAACGGAACTGGAGATTACATTACTATCATCACAGGATCATCCATTGAATGGATGACAGCCAGATCCCCTGAACAGGTACTCTCAATTCAACCCGGGGATCCGAAATAAACGGAACCCGCTGATAAACCACGGACAGAACTCCGGCGTCCCAGAAATAAATGTCCAGAATTCATAGTCACCATCAGTACCGAGAGTCACCAACTGTACCTGTTAAAATGATCAATCCCTCCCCACTCACAGGTGTAGTCTAGGCCAGGGTAAGGTCGAGAGAAACACAGCATAAATAACCTTTCGTAGAATATCATCATATACACACCTGAAGTATGCAACGACAATATCCCACCAGGGTCTGAACTGTTCGTGATATCAATGTTCCGCTGAGTGGCGCAATACCACCCGCTTCCCACGAATCACTCTATTCCTAAGCATCCTAGATTTCACTCATGGTCTGGGTATTGGACCTTTTACCTCAAGTGACTCCCACCCCCAAACAGAGAAACACAGACAGCACAGCAGATGATAATGAATGAGTGCAAACATTGATGCAAACAATAAATGCAAATAATAAATGCACATATATACAATGAATGCAATAAATAACAGCAAAAAGCAACCAAAGCCCTAACCTAGAGAGCGCTAGGAGAGACTTGCTCAGGGAAGATGGACCAGCAGAGGTCAACTTCTCTTTATTCCCCAGCAGAGTCGCCAGCTGTCGCATCACGCGAAAAACCGGCGGGAAAACAAGAACAACAGAGCCGCCACCGTGCGTTATTTATCCCAAAAGAGGGAAAGGAAACGCTCAGAGTAAACCTGGAAAAGACATGGTCTCGCGACCAAAGAGAATGGGATCGGGAGTCGGTTATGCGAAGGGAAGGTATTAGCACCCCTACGCATCCTTCGTACTCGACGGGATCCACGCACAATAGGAAGGGAAAATGGTTGCTAAAACACTGCTCACACACACACACTGGCTGAAAGAGACACGAGAAAACAGACAAGACTGACTCGGCAGGATATCGCATCCTGGGCCTACTTAGTCTATCAGGCATAGACATCAGAGTCGAAGTAGTTCGGACTGGGGAAACAACACATGCTCGCTAGGATATCGCATCCTATGCATACGTATCTCCTTGGACGAAGGAGAATCAGAGCATTCGTAGCTCGGCTAACACGCACACAAACAGACAAAGGCAAACGTGGAGCCTGAATGCCAATCACTGGACTTACATCAACATCCGAACCAGAACACACACAAGAAGGCAAACATGGAGCCCGAATGCCAATCACTGGACTTACATCAGCATCCGAACCAAAACACACACAAGGGGTGGTTAAGACACAAAGGGTTGAAAAAGAAAAAGGGCGGAAAAAGAAAAAAAGGCGCCCGGAGAGATCAGCTCATCTCCTGCCTACGTACCTCATCTGGTATGAGGATCAGGGCGACGTATTTCCCCTACGCAGGGAAAAAGGACTAGCCTAACCAGATAACAGAGGGAGACACAACACTAGGGAGACTACGACTCGAGCCTAGACGTTGTCATGCAAAGTCGTCCCTAAGTTAAGGTTTCTAGCTAACTTGCACAGGAAGGAGAAGGGTCTCGATTGCAAATAGGGCAAGAGAAAGGGGAGGTCTCAATCGCAACGAGGGCGAGAGAAGAGAATTAGTGTTAGTTGTTAGTCAAACTCGATAAGACATCGCATCTCGTGCCTACGTATCTCATCTGGACATGAGAATCAGAGTTGCCGTAGTTCGGCTAAACTATTCCCGTTGGTTTGTGTTTTTTAAGTGGACAACGTCACTGCGCAATCTACGCCGAACTGTATCCCTCTCTGTTAGAGCGGAACTTGATTACTCCCAGAGACCCGCCGCCCATACCTGTCAACCCTCGGTGGTGGTATAGGCCTGAACAGCATTGTGTGTATCATTCGGGTGCTCCTGGTCATGATGTGGATAGTTGTTTCCAGCTGAAGATGAAGGTTCAAGACCTCGTGAGGTCAGGTATGCTGAACTTTGAGGACTTGGGTCCCCGTGATAATCAAACTTGAAGATAACAAGTCCTGGGCTGGCGCCGACTTTTCTTCAGAAGGGTTGTTCAGAAAACAGAAGCTGCTGATGCAAGAGATACTGACAGTTGTCATCCCCGGTGGGATCTATCACAATTGGGTCACTGTGGGCGTTCCTACAGTTGTTCATAAGTCAGAGTAATAATCACTTTGTTTAAAAACCCTTCTCCCATGCCAAAAGGAGAAGTGATGACATTGTTGGCAACATTTTGTGCAATGATATTTTCATTCAAATAAATTCATGATTAAACATTTGTTTTTCCATATATGGGGATCCATATATGATGTTTATAAGCAATGTGGACCTTTTCTTACTTGATCTCTTGCATTGAGGGTTTCAAACCCTAGTTGTGGGCTTGGTGGGGCACAAATGGACATACACACTACATACAAAAGAAACAAAGCTATATTAGATATATTTTTGTATTTTGGTTAGTAAAAAAAGAAAATAAAGTATGATACAATCAAATATACTTTGTGATCTCTCCCAATGCAAACCCCATGAATGATAGGTGAGGAGAATACCAAGGTGTGATTCCAATGCTAATGCAAAGCTATGAGATGACATGAGGGATCTTAGGGGTCAAAATTGGGGTCTTATAGCTGCCCCTATTTAAGTTCATTATATCCAGAGATGTGAAGGTTAAAATATTTGTATCAATGCGGTGGAATGGACTTAAATATTGATGAAATTCTAGTAACAGACTATCGATGTCACACAGGATGTTATGACATCCAATTCTGCGCAGACAGGTAATGTATGCGGAAAGTAAATGTAAAAGGTAGTAAATGACACAGAGAATTGTTTACCCAGTTCAGTGACAAACACACCTACGTCTGGGGGCTACCAAGCCAGGGAGGAAATCCACTATAAGAGGTATTAATTCAGGACTTAAACCACTAGTTTAATCCTATCACTTAAGACCTACCCAATGCAATTTCAATCTAAACTAAGACTTGAGTACCTACTCACTCCCCCTCAATCACAGCAGTGATTACAACCTTTAATAGTTTTAAAGTCAGTGGTGAAGATATACTTCAAACAACTCTTAATTGTGCTTAAAAGCTTTAATCAAGAAACACAACACTCACGCTTAAAAGCTTAGAGTGACACAACAATTATAACTCAATAAACACCCTAGTCCAATGAAATCATCTAGGTGATAATTGCTTGGCTCACAAGTAAGACCTAATTCAAGACACAATAAAAGTACAACAAGGATATATAATGATATGTTTAATTCTTCACGCTTCAAACCCTTGAATTGCTGAAAGTAGGATTGCCATCCTTTTATAATGCAGTACTTGTACTTGAATTTCCTAAAATTAAGGTTAAGCAAGTTAACCTAATTTCCACACATTAGAGTGCTAACAAATAGGCTATATGTTAGGTCTCTTAATTTTAGCTCAACTGTTAGTTTCCTGAAAAACAGCCTGAGATAAATACTGAACCATAACAGAAAAACTAACTAGCCTATACTTTAGCATCTGCTGTCAGGGATGAATGTCATAACATTCAGTTTGACATCCAAAAAATAGGCTATATGCTAGGTCTCTTAATTTTAGCACAGCTGTTAGTTTCCTGAAAATCAGCCTGAGATAAATACTGAAACATAACAGAAAAACTAACTAGCCTATACTTTAGCATCTGCTGTCAGGGATGAATGTCATAACATTCAGTTTGACATCCAATAAATCCTGTATTAGCTAATCCTGCAGCATACTACTTAAGCATGTCATGACATCAGTCAAGACATCTAAGTATAGTAAGTGTTTTAACATAAAATGCAGCCAATCAAAAACATCTACAAACTCCCCCTTTGGCAAATTTTTGGCTAAAACAACTTGGTATCACAACAGAGTTCAGATCAGCAGAAAGCACACATCCAAGCAGAGAATCAAATTAGCTAATACACTCAGCAAATATAGAAGTTAAACTTCAAACAGCAGCAGCACAAGAGAAGATCAAGCAGATAGCAAACAACAACATAACCTCTTGTTTAGGGGACCTTCAACTTCAAGGAAATTTGTTGTCCTGGGGTCTAGGTGTTACTCCCCCTTTTTGTCAAAAATGTTGCCAAAGCAACACTTAATATTACAGACAAAAAAAATAAAAATACAAGCAATTTTCAGAAACACAAGAAATGTTCTAGTCATCTGACTCAGAGTCAGCATCAGCATCTGTGCCATCATCAGGACTGGCATCTGCTTCTCCCTCTTCACCTTGTCTTTCAGCTTCTTCTACAACAGCAACAGCTTCACCAAGCACATCACCTTCAGTCATCTCCAAAGTGCTAATCAATTTTTCCAAGTTCAGCTTCCTTGCCTCTAACTCCCTGCAAGTTTCTTTGAGCATTGCAATGACAACAACTTTACCTGGTTGATTGCTTACACGTGGTGTCTCACCTGTTGTCATGACAATGTCAGGGACATGGGTACCTAGGAACAACTTATGATTGAAGGACATAGGGCTGTCTCTTTTCTTCACAGAATCATTCTCTGTTAAGATGTTTGGAAACTGATTCAAAACAATACCACAGATGAGAGAAGGAAAGGCTATAGGAACCTTCACACTGAAGCTTCCTGCATGCTTCAAAGTTTGATCAAAAATATAGGAGCCATAGTCAAAATTGGCTTTGGTTCCAACAACATATATAAACTTTCCAAGCATTACAACAACTGTAGATTTATGATTGGTGGGCACCCAGTTAGCAGCTCCAATCTTGTGCAACATTGCATACTTGACACTCAGTTTATTGGCCACCAATTTTCCTTTGAGAGGCCACTTCCTTACTTGATTAGCAGTGATGACTTGACAGATTTTGTTGTCAGTCACCTCAAGCTCAGGTTGAGCTACATCAGGCCTTCCCAAATACTTGTTGATCACTTAGGGGGAGAAATTTACACACTTGCCTCTCACATACACTTTCCTGAATTCCTTAGACTTGCCATCAACACATTCTTCAGACAAATTAACAATAAATTCCTTTACCAACATCTCATAGCACTTTGAGAACTGAGTCACAGTCTTCATTAAATCAGCCTCTTGAATAAGGTCCATAATATCCTTATAGTCTAGGACATTCTGAGCTAATTGTCGCATTACGCGAAAAACCGGCGGGAAAACAAAACAACAGAGCCGCCACCGTGCGTTATTTATCCCAAAAGAGGGAAAGAAAATGCTCGAAGTAAACCTGGAAAGAACATGGTCTCGCGACCAGAGAGAGATGGGATCGGGAGTCGGTTATGCGAAGGGAAGGTATTAGCACCCCTACGCATCCGTCGTACTCGACGGGATCCACGCACAAAAGGAAGGATAAAGGTTGCTAAAAACTGCTCACAAATATCAAACACTGGCTGAAAGAGACACAGAAAAACAAGAGAAACTAACTCGGCAGGATATCGCATCCTGGGCCTACGTAGTCTGTCAGGCACAGACATCAGAGTCGACGTAGTTCGGGACAGGGGGAAACGTGCTCGCTAGGATGTCGCACCCTATGCATACATATCTTCTCGGACTAAAGAAGAATCAGAGCACTTGTAGCTCGGCTAACGCACGCCAAACAAAACCACACAGGAAATCGACTGCCAATCGCCGGACTTACGTCAAACTCCACACAAACAGGCAAACATGGAAACCGAATGCCAATCGCTGGACTTACATCAGACTCCGAACCAACAAATACACACTGGAAACCGACTGCCAATCGCTGGACTTACGTCAGACTCTAACAAAGAAATTGGAAACCGAATGCCAATCGCTGGACTTACATCGGACTCCAACCAGAAAAGGAGAAACAACTCACACAAACAAAACAAAAGGGCGCCCAGAGAGATCAGCTCATCTCCTGCCTACGTACCTCATCTGGTATGAGGATCAGGGCGACGTAGTTCCCCTACGCAGGGAAAGAACTTCTAACCTAACCAGAGACTGGGAAATGACAAACTAGAAGGGAGAGTGACTCGAGCCTAATAGTTATCATGTAAATTCACCATGGTCCTAGGTTGAAGTTTCTATCTAACTTGCACAGGGAACAAGCTATCCTAAACAGCACAAGCAAAGCGAACATACACACAATTAGCACACACTATATACAAACAAAGTGGGCTCACACAAGGCTAGGCTGTGAAACACAAGCCAACTGGAATCGGGTGATGTTAGCTCTTAACCCTAACATTGAGAGTTAGGGTGAAGCAGATGAAATGGGAAGTGAAGATAAGACTTCACAGCTCCTATCCCTAGCCTGGGAGAGCTTCAGACAAATGAAAATGTGGGAGTTCAGAAAGTAGGAACTCTTCTCCACAAGACTGACACAACAAAGATCTTGGGTTAATATCCACAATGCATCAACACATGGTGTGAGCAAAGGGATGACACACTGAATAGCAGGAGATGGATTGCACATCTCTTTTATCTACCAATTGCCTTATCAAAGGTCTTTTCCTGCTTGGCACAAAGATAAACAAACACAAGCATTGCCTCTTAAGGAGGGCTTCAGACAGGTGCCTGCCCAAGTAACAGGACAGGTCTTCCAGACTACATGAAGTCAGAGAAATTATACCTCAGTGCTTAAGCAACCAAGCAAAAGCAAAAGCAAGTTCAAAGTGAACTTAAGCAACTAATGTACCTGAAAACAATCCAACTCAGTCAGTATACAAGTCAAAAGTCAAACAGACAAACAATAGTCAACAGTCAACAGTACACAGTCAAACAAGCAAGCAACATTGTGCAAGACACAAGCTCAAACTCAAATGAGCTAACATCAACCTACAAAACAAGTCAAGATTAGTCAACATCAACCAAATAATCCAACTCAAGCAAATGAATCAATCCCCTTATGGCCATGTGCTTCTTAACCTGAAAACAAAGCTCAAACATAAGCACAAACCACTAGGACAAAGCCTAGGGTCAAAGATGGGGAAAAAAATCCAAAACAGAACATGAAAATTGACATGAATCAACCTAAATCAATTAAGAACAAAATCCAAAAGGTCTCATGTCAATATCATCAACCAAATTCATTTCATAAATCAATCATGGCAAGGCATGCAAGTTGAAAGCACATTGAAGCAACAGAATGAACAAATGCACATTAATTCAAAAATGATTCAATTAATCTCAATAAAATTCATGGTTAAACAGAACACATGACATGATCAACACACAAAAAATTAGAGCAATTGAGCAACATTAGGCATGGTAATCAAATTCATCAAGTCAAGGCAATCAAAACAAGCTCAAATAGGACACAACTTGCTACATCAACTTAGCACAAGCCTAAAACAGAATTGGAACATGGTAAAGACCTCAAACCAAAGCCACAACAAACTTCAATATGTCTAGAAACAATGTGAAAAATTTCACATTCATAGGATAAACAACCATCATTTCACAAATCATTGAAGTTTAAGACTATTCCAAAGTTCACAAATGACAATCCAGAAAGAAAAATCTCAAACAAATCAGAAATGAATCCAAAAATTCCAAGAAAATTCATGATCATTCACAACATGCATAGAAAGCATCCTACAAAATATCAAGGCATTTAGAATTCATTTGGCATGGCAAAGAAATTAATCAAATTGAGCAAGAAAAGGTATGACACACATTGTCACACCTACATTCACAAGATCATAACTCAGCAACCACAAATGGTAAAAATGCAAACTCAACACCAAAATGTTCAGCCAAGAGTCTAGTTTAAGCATACAAAATTTCATAGGCTTTGGATTAAATATCATCATTTCACAAAGCATATGGCAAGCAAGGTACAAAATATGACACATGCACACAAACCCTAGGCCAAATTAATTTCCATCCGAGCACAATTTCTGGAAAAATAATGGAAAAAAAACTAGAAACAACAAGGAGAACAATGCCAAAATCTACACATTATTTGGATCAATATTCATTTAGTTATGAATTTATGAAGTGGAAGAAAAAAAATAAAAAACACATGTAGAAGCATAGCATGAATGGATGAAGAAAATGAAATAAAATGAAAATGCAATTTGAAAACATGCTGGAGCCAGGATTCGAACTGCGTGAAAATTTGAACTGAAGCGCGCCTATATGTGAAACGCAACGCTTCACTAATGACGTGGCCAGGCTTAACCAATAGGAATGCTCACATGGAAACAACATGCACCAATCATAAACGAGTATTGGACAAACACATGCAGCACGCGGATTACACCTTGAAACGGATCAAACATGCATTCTGGAAAATTTCTCAGCAATCTTCATCGTGTTCTTCATGCTCAAGAACAAAAGTTCACAGAAATCAAAATCAAGCATATCAATGGATAGATCTCTCAACATACAACACGGATCCATGCTTGGCTAAGGCTTATTCAACATATATCAAAAGAATCGAAGCAATTCATTTCCATGCATGAATCTTTAAATCACTATAACTAATTCAATTTGGCATGGTTTTTCATGAAACAAAGCTCAGATTAATCAGCATGGAAAGGTGAACAACAACATCATAATCAATTTAAAAATTAAGAGCATCGATCTCTGACCTCTTGGAGAAAACAGAATTGGAATAGCTTGATTCAGGCCTTGGCAAAGCTCAACAGATCTTCCAAAGTGTTTGTGGCGTTGATTGGATGAAGAATGAAGGCTTAATCGTGCTTGAATCTTCTAGAATTGAAATTCACCATTGATGAATGCAAGCTTCGAGTTGCTTCAAATCTGCATGAATTGCTTTGGTTCTTGCTTCAAACATGTTCCACAATGTCTCTAGATGATGAATGGATCCAGAAATATGCAATGTGTTTGAAGAAAATTGATGAAAGTTTGAGAGAAAAGATTTTGATTCTAGATCTAGATCTGAAAAATGAATTGTGATTAGATGAAATCTGTTATGCTTAGCCCTTTATACTCCCTCCTAATCATATTGTTAATCACACTTAAGCAAATGGCAAATGGATTAATGAAATTGAGAGTGTAATGTAAAATTGGATAATGCACCTCTATGCATGGAAACCAATGGAACAGTGCATGTTTTTCAGCTCAAATCCACTTGAAATGTCATTTAGAAGCCAAATGCAATGCTAAAATGATCAAACAATGCTTCATTTTCAAACTTGAATTTTCCCCTCCAAAATCAAGTGATTTTCCAAAATATTATGTGATGAGAATGCATGGCATGTGATGCATAATTTGGATAGTGTATGTCAAGACATGAATGTACAAAAAAGAACCACTTCATTTGGCCTTTTGGTTAAGAAGTTATGCATGTTTGAAGTTCCATGTTCACTTGGCCATGATTGATCCATATCTCTTCAACCACACATGAGAAATTCATGATATTGGACTTTTTGGAAAGGGGAGAGAAATATCTTCAACTTTCATGTTGGACAAAATTTCATTTGAAGCTTTCTTGATGATGTAATATTGAGGAGAAAACCTTTCCATTTTTGGCAATTTCAAATTACAGGTCACTTACTACTTTTGGAAAGTTTTCATCTGACCTCAAATCCTTCAATGTTGATGTTTGAAATGTCAAATGAGACTTGTATGGACATGAATGAGGCCTCTCTAACCATCTCCCACCTTCAAATCCATGATTGAACTGACAGTTGACTTTTGTTGACTTTCTAGGGTTTCAGATGAATTGCATCTTGACTGATGAGCTTTGAACATCCAACCTTTGGCCAAACCACTTCAAAATAATCCTTGGGTCATTTGAACTCAATACATCAACCCTAGGGCTTTGATTCCATGGAGAATGCACTTGCTTGCTTGCACAACTGAATCTCCTGACCAGTTGACTGATGACTTGGTGGACTATGCAAATGATAATGCAATGAGCTATGCAATGGACAATGCAATGCTAATGACCTAAAATGAAAATGTATGTACAAATGGGAGGTGCAAATTTGAGGTGCTACACTAATTCCCTTTCCAAAGCCAGCCTCTTCTGATAAACATATTTCCACCTGTTTACACTTGAAGCAAAATGAAAAGATATGTTGTCAATTGGTACCTCAGGGACACTAGCTGCAAGCTTGCTAGTGGTTGGCTTCTTCTTTGGCAGAGTGTCAGAGACATTACACGGAACATCTGAGTCAGACACAATAACAACAGACTTGGTCTTCTTTTTCTTGGGCACCCCTTTGCTCCAAGATTTGGCTGGACCATGAACTTTCCTCTTGAGGGAACTCTCGACTGCCACTGTTGTCTTGGAAGAGGTTGGAACATCAATCTTCTTTCTGGGGGACCTTTGAGCCACAGTTTTCTTTTCTCTCCTAGTCCTAACGCTTTTGTCTATGCTAGGGAGGACAGAGGACAGCAACTCATTATCAAAAAATTCCTCCAGGTCTACTGTTTCAGCCTCACAGTTAGGGTTATCACTGACATCATGAGTGACATGAACTTCCTCACCAGCCACATTATCTAAGGGTTTGTCAACATTTGACTCCTTATGAGCATCAATTTACTCAACATCATCAGAGATATTCTTTCCTAAAGACTCAGTATTTTCTTGATAAGTAACACTATCAGGTTCAATAGTGTTTAAGGGAATGGAAATCCCAAGGACCTTATGATTACCAGACAATATTCCAGTCACCATAGTGGCAATGGCATTGTGAACATACCTGGAACCTTCTTTGGTTCGTTCCTCAAGAGCGATGGCTGAGGAGAAGCCTGATACAGTTTCTTTAGGTCTTCTTGCATGTAGGGTATTCGCAGAGTCAGCAACATGATCTTCTCTGTTAGGGTTGCTTGGTTCAGCGCTAGGAGAATCAGACATGTTCTTGGAAGAAGATGAGTTGGATTGTTGAGACATGATGAGTATCTCAGAGGCGAAATGAAAAGTTTCTCTGAGAGGATGCTTGCGTGAGTGAAAGTTGAAACGATGGAAGAGGTAACGCTTATTGCAAGAGTAATAACTATTATCTGTTGACCAATCAGAGCATACTCTCAATTGTTTAATAATTTGAAATATTAAACAGTAAATTCCTAACATCATTAGTTGCTATAATTCCTCAGAAAGACATATTCCCAACTTGCCCCTTAAATTTTCAAACTGAGTAGCATCCAAAGCCTTTGTAAATATGTCAGCAAGTTGTAGTTCAGTTGCCACATGTTCCAAGGTAATCACTTTATCATCTACCAGATCTCTTATGAAGTGATGTCTAATGTCAATATGTTTGGTCCTGCTGTGTTGGATAGGATTCTTTGAAATGTTGATGGCACTGAGATTGTCACAGAACAATGTCATGACATTCTGAGTGACATTGTACTCAGTCAGCATCTGTTTCATCCATACCAGTTGGGGACAACTGCTTCCAGCTGCTATGTACTCAGCTTCTGCAGTGGATAATGATACACAGTTCTGTTTCTTCCTTTCAACTACTCCGTTTTGCTGAGGAGTAATAGGTGAGGACAACTCATGACTTATTCCTTCAGATGAGCATAAATCATCAAACTTGGAATTTTTAAACTCCTTTCCATGGTCACTTCTTATTCTGGAAACACTACTATCCTTTTCTCTTTGGAGTCTTATGCATAGATCTTTGAAGATATCAAATGCATCTGATTTTTCTCGGATGAAGCTTATCCATGTATATCTGGAATGTTCATTGTAACACCCCTTTTTCTACCCCAAAATACTTACATGTAATCAGAGTAAATAAGCACGCATATAAACAAAAGGGCGTCACATCGACGTTTTCAAAAACTAAAAGCTTTTAAAAACCAACATCATTCATCATCAATATACAATACACCTGGTCATTTAAAATAACACATTTCAATTATCATGAATATTCAAGAATATGCGTTCGCAGCGGAAAAATAATGAATACTCATGTATTTCATAAAATGATCGATGTCCCATACCATGATCATCTCTCAATAATCTCCTTGAGATAAAATAAAACCATAACCAGAATATTTGGCACTATGGCCTCTCAAACAGCAATTTCAAATAAGCATGTTCACAAGTAATAACATAATACTTATCCGAATCAGATAGGAGTTCAATACTACTAATCTACCCAGTGTTACATGACCAGAGCATTGACTCATTACCTAGTCTTCAAACTAAAATACGAAAACTCTCCGGCTAATCTCGAGCGAGCTACCGTCCACTTACTTCAGCAATACTACTCTGGAGTATCTGCACGATGTCGTGTAAAGCATCGTTCCAACAGAAAGGTGAGAATTCAAATCATTATGAAGAAGTATAATAAGGCACAAGGATTAAATCAACAATTAAAGGAATTCATCACACCTTGTATAACCATGTAAATAATATTAATCGACATTTATTTCACATGTTTCAAACATCCATCAAAACTCAAGGAGTATAATATTAAAATCCAATATTATATTCTCAAACGTACACACAACTACAATTATCACATAATCACATATTTTGCCAAATTATGTGTCCAAACATCATCAAATTCAATTACCATATCTCATACACACATCACAATCACAATAATGCATACACTCAATTATCACATAACTCCAATGTGACTCAATGCAAGACATGTGACTCTATGCATGTGGTACCGCAATGTGAACCTAACGTTTCACCGCTTTCCGATTCAATATCTAGAATCCAAGCCACGCTTCCGATCCGGACAAGATCAAAGCCACTACGTCTATTTCCAATTAAGGATCAACGTCTACTACACCTATTTCCAATTAAGGATCAACGTATGCTACGTCTACTTCCAATTAAGGATCAACGTCTACTACGCATATTTCCAATTAAGGATCAACGTATGCTACGTCTATTTCCAATTAAGGATCATCGTCTACTACGCCTATTTCCAATTAAGGATCAACGTATGCTACGTCTATTTCCAATTAAGGATCAATGTCTACTACGCCTATTTCTAATTAAGGATCAACGTATGCTACCATGTGAACCCACAATTTCACCGCTTCCACTATGAAGCCGACCATGCCATGAATGAATGTACAAATACCAACACATATGCAATTAAGATCATCTCTACCATCTTAACATTCCACATATCACCATAATTCAACTCTATGAATTATCCACCAATGGTACATATACACATTCATAACAATATATCATTCACAAATATAGGCTAATTATCAACTACGCACACTAGATCTCATTGCAAATGAATACAACTTTTTAAAATCTCAAATTTTCATTTTTCAACAGTGGTAACCGGTTAATGCTCGGTGGGTAACCGGTTAACACAAAACAGAGCAAATAACCGGTTAACGCTCGGTGGGTAACCAGTGAACATAAAACAGAATCAACTTCCTGCGTAGATTTTCAAGCAAGTAACCGGTTAACGCTCGGTGGGTAACCGGTTAACATAAAACACAATGCCGAATTTTCTGTGTTTTTCATCGTTGGAGGACTTTCGGACCTCCGATTTCGATTCCGTAAAAAGCCAAACGTTTAGAAAATTATGATCCATACAATACTCTAAGTATATAACATTAATTTACAGTTTTAACACAATCAAATCACCACAAATCGAGAATATTCATCAAGACCTAACAATTCCAAAACCATGCAATTTAGGGATTTCAACCTAAACATATTTCTACCCATTGCCCCAATTATACTGACCCATAATAATAAGGATTCTCCCCCTTACCTCTTCATTTTTCTGGAAACCCTAGCTTCTCTCTCGTTCTTCCCCTCTTCTCCTTACTTTTCCTCTTCTCTTTCTCTATTGTTGTCAAATGATCAGTTGAATCCTAATTCTCACTCTCCTCACCTCTTATATACTAGTGTTATATTTGGGCTTAAAGCATGATACCTCTAATTTAATTAATAGGCCCAATAAGACCTAATATTTAAATATCTCTATTTAATTCAAATAAATCAAACCAACTCAATATACACACCAAGTTAATTAATTCCATTATTCATTATATCTCATATCAACTAAATAATTAATTAACACACCAAATTAATTAATATAATCAATTATTATACTACCTAACAACCAATTAACTAATTAACACTCTAAATAAATAAATAAAATATAATAATACTAACATAAGAAATAATTACTAAAATTGGGTTGTTACAACTCTCCCCCACTTAAAAGATTTTCGGCCTCGAAAATTTACCTCAAACGAACAACTCCGGATACGATTCCTTCATCTTATCCTCGAGTTCCCAAGTAATATTGCCATTGGCGACTCCGCCCCATATCACTTTCACCAAAGCAATCTCCTTACCACGAAGCCTCTTCACTTCTCGATCTTCAATTCACATAGGTGATGTATCAACCGTCAAATTATCCCGCACTTGCACATCATCTAATGGGACAACATGCGATGGATCCGCAATGTACCTCCTCAATTGAGACACATGGAACACATCATGAAGATTAGAAAGTGATGGTGGTAATGCAATCCGATATGCCACTTCACCTATCCTCTCGGAAATCTGATAAGGACCAATGAAACGCGGCGTCAACTTACGCGACTTCAAAGCTCTACCAACACCCGTTATTGGCGTAACTCGAAGAAACACATGCTCATCTTTCTCGAACTCAAGAGCTTTCCTCCTCTTATCATGGTAACTCTTTTGACGACTCTGAGAAGCCTTCATCTTCTCTTGAATCATCTTAATCTTATCCGTAGTCTCTTGAATCAACTCGGGTCCAATCACAACACTCTCCCCCGATTCGTACCAACATAAAGGAGTTCTACACCTTCTACCATAAAGAGCCTCAAAAGGTGCCATTCCAATACTCGAATGGAAACTGTTGTTATACGTAAACTCGATCAAAGGCAAGAAACTATCCCAATTTCCTCCTTGTTCCAAAACACAAGACCTCAAAAGATCTTCAAGTGACTGAATAGTCCTCTCCGTTTGACCATCAGTTTGCGGATGATATGCCGAACTCAAACGCAACTTCGTACCCAAAGCACTTTGCAAACCTTCCCAAAATCTCGAAGTGAACCTCAGATCTCTATCCGAAACAATACTCGACGGAATACCATGCAAACACACAATCCTTTTGATGTACAACTTAGCAAGTCTCTCCATCGAATAATCCATCCTCATCGGAATAAAATGAGCACATTTCGTCAACCTGTCCACAACGACCCAAATCGCCTCACAATTACTCGATGTTCTCGGCAAACCCGAAACAAAATCCATAGAGATACTATCCCACTTCCACTCGGGAATAGATAACGGTTGCATCAAACCAGACGACTTTTGATGTTCAATCTTTGACTTTTGACAAGTTAAACATGAATACACAAATTCCGCTACATCCTTCTTCATACCTTGCCATCAAAACATCTTTCTCAAGTCTTGATACATTTTAGTAGCACCAGGATGAATACTCAAACCACTTCTATGCCCTTCCTCAAGAATCCTCTTTCTCAAATCCACAACGTCCGGAACACAAACTCGATCACGACACCTCATGATACCATTCTCATCAATCCGAAAGTCACTACCTTTGCCTTGATTAATCAATGTCATAACATCGACTAATTTCAAATATGACTTCTAACCTTCTCTAATCTCGTCAAGAATGCGACACGTAAGCTTCAACATACCAAGCTTAACACACGAAGGCGTCGCTTCACAAACCAAGCTCAAATCTCTAAATTGCTCCAACAATTCAAACTCTCGAATCATCAACATAGACATGTGCAATGACTTCCTACTCAATGCATTGGCTACAACATTCGCCTTTCCAGGATGATAATTCAAACCAAAATCATAATCTTTCAAGAATTCCAACCATCTTCTTTGTCTCATGTTCAATTCTTTCTGATCGAACAAGTACTTCAAACTCTTGTGATCACTAAACACATCAAATCTCGATCCAAACAAATAATGTCTCCAAAGCTTCAACACAAACACAACGACGGCCAACTCTAAATCATGCGTCGGATAATTCCTCTCATGAACTTTAAGTTGCCTTTAAGCATAAGCTACCACTTGCCCTTTTTGCATCAAAACACCTCCTAAACCTAACCAAGAAGCATCACAATACACAACGAAAGGTTCTAACGGATCCAGTAAAATCAAAATAGGAGCCGTAGTCAATCTTCTCTTACGCTCTTGAAAATTCGCTTCACACTGCGAAGTCCAAATGAAAGCTTGACCTTTCCTAGTCAACTGCGTCAACGGTAACGACAACTTAGAAAATCCTTCAATGAACTTCTTATAATAACCAGCCAAACCAAGGAAACTTCTAATCTCCGCAACAGACTTAGGAGCTTCCCAATGAGATACAACTTCAATCTTCGTAGGATCCACAGAAATACCACCACTCGAAATCACATGTCCAAGAAAACTTACTTCACTCAACCAAAACTCACATTTAGAGAGTTTAGCAAACAACTTCACCCCTTTCAACACCGATAACACAACCTTCAAATGCTCGGCATGATCCTCTTTACTCTTGGAATAAATCAATATATCATCGATGAACACAACAACAAACTTATCCAGATAATCATGAAAAATTCTATTCATATACTCCATAAATACACCAGGTGCATTAGTCACACCAAAAGGTATCACAGAGTACTCGTAGTGACCGTACCTTGTCCGAAAAGCAGTCTTTTGAATATCCTCAGCCTTTACACGAATCTGGTGATACCCAGACCTCAAATCAATTTTGCTAAACACACAAGCTCCAACCAGCTGATCCATCAGATCGTCAATCCTCGGAAGTGGATACTTGTTCTTAATCGTCACTTTGTTCAGTTGTCTATAATCAACACATAATCTCATAGAACCTTCTTTCTTCTTGACCAACAGAACAGGTGCACCCCACGGTGACACACTAGGACGAATAAACCTCTTCTCAAGCAAGTCTTCAAGTTGACTCTTCAACTCCTTCATTTCAGAAGTAGACATTCGATAGGGAGCCATCGATACAGGACTAGTTCCAGGAACTAAATCAATCGAAAACTCAACCTCACGTTCCGGCGGTAAATCACTTATATCTTCCGGAAATACCTCCGCAAACTCACAAACTATTGGTAATTCTTCAATCGTCCTCTTCTCACGAATATCCAAAGTTGCTAACAACATAAACAACTCGGCACCATCTTGCACCGATTCATCAACTTGCTTAGCAAACACAAACCAATCTTCCTTAGTACCAACCTCAGGAAAATAACCGTCTTCTCAAAATAGTTGATATACACCCGATTAACTTCTAACCAATTCCATCCTCAAATCCGACCTCTCTTCGGGTTCAGGAAAAGCACAACATTCTCAAAACATGTTAACTAGCCAACACTGCACTCTTGCATGCAACAACATAATGTCCAAGCTCGATACAATTGGAACATTCAAGATAAGCAGACGCTCCTCCCCCGCTTATTTCATTCCCAACCTGCCAATGGAAAATAAAACAAGCATCAACAGTGTTCTCACACACATGTCACATACTAGAGAACAAACATAATTAAACAACCTGGCCGGACGGGCCGACCTGCTCTGATACACATCGTCATGAACAGCCCGAACAACCAGACAGACAGTATCGACCGTGTCAGATACACAAAACAAATACAACGGGATGGAAAACCCTAACGACTATTGACCAACTGGTCGACCATGCTCTGATACCACTAATGTAACACCCCCTTTTCTATCCCAAAATACTTACATGTAATCAGAGTAAATAAGCACGCATATAAACAAAAGGGCGTCACATCGACGTTTTCAAAAACTAAAAGTTTTTAAAAACTAACATCATTCATCATCAATATACAATACACCTGGTCATTTAAAATAACACATTTCAATTATCATGAATATTCAAGAATATGCATTCGCAGCGGAAAAATAATGAATACTCATGTATTTCATAAAATGATCCATGTCCCATACCATGATCATCTCTCAATAATCTCCTTGAGATAAAATAAAACCATAACCAGAATATTTGGCACTATGGCCTCTCAAACAGCAATTGCAAATAAGCATGTTCACAAGTAATAACATAATACTTATCCGAATCAGATAGGAGTTCAATACTACTATACTACCCAGTGTTACATGACCAGAGCATTGACTCATTACCTAGTCTTCAAACTAAAATACAGAAACTCTCCGGCTAATCTCGAGCGAGCTACCGTCCACTTACTTCAGCAATACTACTCTGGAGTATCTGCACGATGCCGTGTAAAGCATCATTCCAACAGAAGGGTGAGAATTCAAATCATTATGAAGAAGTATAATAAGGCACAATGATTAAATAAACAATTAAAGGAATTCATCACACCTTGTATAACCATGTAAATAATATTAATCGACATTTATTTCACATGTTTCAAACATCCATCAAAACTCAAGGAGTATAATATTAAAATCCAATATTATATTCTCAAACATACACACAACTACAATTATCACATAATCACATATTTTGCCAAATTATGTGTCCAAACATCATCAAATTCAATTACCATATCTCATACACACATCACAATCACAATAATACGTACACTCAATTATCACATAACTCCAATGTGACTCAATGCAAGACATGTGACTCTATGCATGTGGTACTGCAATGTGAACCCAATGTTTCACCGCTTTCCGATTCAATATCTAGAATCCAAGCTACGCTTCCGATCCGGACAAGATCAAAGCCACTACGTCTATTTCCAATTAAGGATCAACGTCTACTACGCCTATTTCCAATTAAGGATCAACGTATGCTACGTCTACTACGCCTATTTCCAATTAAGGATCAACGTATGCTACGTCTATTTCCAATTAAGGATCATTGTCTACTACGCCTATTTCCAATTAAGGATCAACGTATGCCACGTCTATTTCCAATTAAGGATCAACGTCTACTACGCCTATTTCCAATTAAGGATCAACGTATGCTACCATGTGAACCCACAGTTTCACCGCTTCCACTATGAAGCCGACCATGCCATGAATGAATGTAGAAATACCAACACATATGCAATTAAGATCATCTCTACCATCTTAACATTCCACATATCACCATAATTTAACTCTATGAATTATCCACCAATGGTACATATACACATTCATAACAATATATCATTCACAAATATATGCTAATTATCAACTACGCACACTAGATCTCATTACAAATGAATACAACTTTTTAAAATCTCAATTTTTCATTTTTCAACAGTGGTAACCGGTTAACGCTCGGTGGGTAACCGGTTAACATAAAACAGAGCAAGTAACCGGTTAATGCTTGGTGGGTAACCGGTTAACATAAAAAAAATCAACTTCCTGCGCAGATTTTCAAGCAAGTAACCGGTTAACGCTCGGTGGGTAACCGGTTAACATAAAACAAAATGCAGAATTTTCTGCGTTTTTCATCGTTGGAGGACTTTCGGACCTCCGATTTCGATTTCGTAAAAAGCCAAACGTTCAGAAAATTATGACCCATATAATACTCTAAGTATATAACATTAATTTACAGTTTTAACACAATCAAATCACCACAAATCGAGAATATTCATCAAGACCTAACAATTCCAAAACCATGTAATTTAGGGATTTCAACCTAAACATATTTCTACCCATTGCCCCAATTATACTGACCCATAATAATAAGGATCCCCCTACCTCTTCAATTTTCTGGAAACCCTAACTTCTCTCTTGTTCTTTCCCTCTTCTCCTTACTTTTCCTCTTCTCTTTCTCTATTGTTGTCAAATGATCAATTGAATCCTAATTCTCACTCTCCTCACCTCTTATATACTAGTGTTATATTTGGGCTTAAAGCATGATACCTCTAATTTAATTAATAGGCCCAATAAGACCTAATATTTAAATATCTCTATTTAATTCAAATAAGTCAATCCAACTCAATATACACACCAAGTTAATTAATTCCATTATTCATTATATCTCATATCAACTAAATAATTAATTAACACACCAAATTAATTAATATAATCGATTATTATACTACCTAACAACCAATTAATTAATTAACACTCTAAATAAATAAAATAAAATATAATAATACTAACATAAGAAATAATTACTAAAATTGGGTTGTTACATTCATCAACAACCACATAAGCATATCTCTTCCCACCAAGACTTTCAACCTGCATAGGTCCCATTAAGCCCATGTGCAAAAGTTCTAGAGTTTTGGATGTTGTAGGATGTCCAAGCTTAGGATGTGACATCTTGGTTTGCTTGCCAACCTGATATTCTCCACAAACTTTTCTTTTATCAATAAGCAGCTTTGGGATTTGATAACACTGAAATTTACCGTATTTTCGACTCCGATTTCACATGCATTTTAGTTGTTTTATTGTTATTTTGTTGTGTTATTACTATGTTTTTCTTTGTTTTCAGGTTTTTACTTTAATCGGAGCCCCGATCGAGAAAAGGAGTGAAAAAGAGCTAAAAACCCTAAAATTCAACATTTTATACTTATGGCTTCCACCATGGCTGGCGCCATAGACCCTGCCATGACGTGTCCCAGCTCAACTTCCCTCAACTGCCACGTTCCCCACTACTTCCACTAAGGCGCCTCAGATTGGCCTTGTGGCGGACGCCATGGCCTTGTGGCGGGTGCCACACGAGGAAAAGTTTTCCCTCCTATTTTCAAGTTGAAGGGCATCCTTGTCATTTCCATCTTTTTACTTGCTTATAAATAGAAACTCGAAATCACTTTTTCAATCATCCAAACTTAGAACAGAGGCAAACTCAGAGCAACTTTGTTTCACTTAGGCATATATTCAGTATTTTAAAGTGGTAATCGCTTCGCATTGGGGTGTTACCACAATTGTGTAATCGAGTCTGTGATCGAGTCTGTAATCGAGTTTGGAGCACTTTGGAAGGAAGTTAATCCTGCCGCCATTTTCATTTCCGCTTTGCAATTTACTCAACCCTCCGATTGGAGCAGGTTTTTATTACTTTGCCTTTACTTTATTTATTTTCTCGCACTCGCTTTACTTTATTTATTTCCCGCACTCGCACTACTTTTGTTTATTTTCCACACTCGCACTACTTTTGTTTATTTTCCGCACTCGCACTACTTTTATTTAAATTCCGCACTCGCACTACTTTTATTTAAATTAATGCACTTTTACTTTACCATGTCTAACTAAATCTATAAGGTTAGAATGTAAGGATCGTAATTGAACAAATAATCCGTACAACTGTTCGCAGAAACACTTAAGGGCTATTTTAACTTTCAACTTAAGTTTTCCCACACTTAATTTCCGTTGGGTAAGATCGAAAGCCGTCCAACGTCTTTTTAAACTTAATTGTTTTTAACTATTTCAAAAACAACGAAAGCGCTTTGTTTAGTTCATTAGGAGTTTTTAACTTAAGAAGAAAAGAGATTTTAAAACTATTTTCGGACGCGTTTATAAGTTTAGATTCTAGTTTGTGAGAACCTCTTTTGGTTAAGAAATCCAGGTTAAAATACTTTTCAACTTAGTCAAGATACTATATTTCTTAAAAATAGGTTTACTACACTAACGCAATGCGCGCCTTTTTATAAGTGACAATAAGAGGGTTTGATTAGGGAGTACAACTCGGTTCTGAATACGCAAAAGCGACAGTTCCTGTTAAATTAGTTCTTTTCAAAGTAGGAAACATTGCCCATAAGTAGTTCTATTAGCAAGTAATTGGATTATTAACTGATTACGTGAATTACATTCGACCCAGTTTTTATTAATTAAACTTTATTCAACACTTTACTTTCCATTGCACACTCTAAAAACACCTATTTTGATTGCCTTTGATAAACACCATAACGATAACGATAGATTGACACTTGGTCTCTGTGGATTCGACAATCTTTTATATTACTCTGACGCGTTCGTACACTTGCGAAAAGCACGCATCAAGTTTTTGGCGCCGTTGCCAGGGACCAATTTCGTCAAATTTCATTTCCCTGTTGTTATATCGTTTAGAATTAGGTTATTTCCCTCCGGTCAATGCGAAGAACTCGCAGCATCGGAAGTTTAAGCTTAGTATACCCTCTGGCAGAACCTGAACGTTACGCTCCCGCACGTTTATTCTTTCATAGAATTAGGAAAGCTATGACCGAAGATCAAAACCAAAGACCTCTTAAGGACTTCGCCCAACCATCCAATGAAGAACCTAGTTCTAGTATAGTAAAACCAACCATCCCAGCTGATAATTTTGAACTCAAACCATCCCTGTTGCAACTAGTGCAACAGAGACAATTCGCAGGTCTCGCTACTGAGAACCCAAACCAACATTTAAAAATATTTCTTCAATTAGAAGACACTTTTAAAACCAATGGAGCTTCTCCCGAGGCAATACGTTTTAGATTATTCCCTTTTTCCCTCAGAGATAAAGCCCTATCATGGTTAGATTCCTTTCCACCCAATTCCATTACGACTTGGGATAACCTTAGAAGAGTATTCCTTGCTAGATATTTTCCCCCAAGTAAGACCGCCGTTCTTCGAAACCATATAACTAGATTTACCCAAAACTAAGGAGAACCGCTGTTCGAAGTTTGGGAGAGATATAAAGAGTTGTTACGAGCATGCCCACATCATGGTTTAGAAAATTGGTTAATCATTTAGACCTTCTATAATGGACTTCACTATAACACTAAGATGACCATCAACGCTGCCGCAGGCGATGCTCTGATGAATAAACCTTATCCTGAAGCTAGTGACCTCATTGAAGATATGGCTCAAAACCATCAATCATGGGGAGTCGAACGAGCGACAATAGAGAAGAAGGAAACCCAAGGAGGAGTGCATGAACTAAGCTCTATAGACATGATGCAAGCTAAAATGGACGCATTAGCCCTCAAGGTCGAGCATATGTGCATAAACCCGAATACTGTAGCCGCAGTCTCGTCGGATTGTGAGATATGTGGAACCAAAGGACACCAATCCGCAGAATGCAGTCTATTAAACAAAACCCACTCTGAGCAAGTGAACTACACCCAAGGGAACCCATACTCGAATACCTATAACCCTGGATGGAGGAATCACCCGAACTTCTCCTATAAAAACAATAACCTAATCCAAAATAATGCACCTCCGAGACCTAGTTATCAAGCCCCAAGATCAAATCAACCTATGCAACCTGTGCCACCAAAGCCGAGCCTTGAGAAAATTATGAATTTTTTTTATCACCGCTCAAACCCAACGAAACAAGGAGTTCATGAACCAAAACATTCATGTTAACGAATTGATTACTCAGTTAGGAACCAAGGTTGACCAAATAGTTACTCATACTAAGATGCTTGAAACCCAGATCTCTCAGGTAGCTTTAAACCAAGCCCCTCAGACTACACCTGGAGGATAATTCCCTAGACAACCTCAACAAAATTTGAGAGGACAAGCCAACGCCATTATCCTACAAAGTGGGAACGCTTATGATGAGCCACCAAACCCAAGATTGAGTGAACCTAAAACTTCTAAGGAATATACCAAGCCCCCGGACGAAGTAAAGGAACCAGAGGAATCTGAAAACCAGGAAGGTCGAGAAAAAGGAGAAGAACCTAAAGATAAAACTTATGTACCACCCCCGCCATATAAACCACCTATACCATATCCGCAAAGACTCAAACAAACCCAGATCAATAAACAATATCAAGAATTTATTAAAGTTATAGAAAAACTTCATGTAGAAATCCCTTTCATAGAAGCCATCACCCAAATACCTTCTTATGCAAAGTTTCTCAAAGACATCCTTACCAACAAACGTAGACTTGACGATCCGAAGCCTATGGAATGTAATGCTATTTCCGAGGACAAGTTAGCTAAGAAAGATAAAGATCCTGGAAATTTCTCCATTCCTTGTCTTTTGGGAAGTCATGTCATCGAAAAAGCTTTTCTAGACTTAGGAGCTAGTGTGAGCTTAATGCCTTTAGCCGTTTGTGAGAGGTTAAACTTAGGAGAATTACAGCCCACTAAGATGTCACTTCCGTTAGCCGATAGATCTGTTAAGTATCCGATAGGCATTTTAGAAGATGTCCCTGTTAGGATAGGTCAGTTATTTATCCGTACTGATTTTGTTGTCATGGACATCAAAGAGGACAATGATATACCAATCCTTCTAGGTAGACCATTCTGATCGACTGCAGGAGCCATAATAGATGTCAAGAGAGGAAAGTTGACCTTTGAGGTAGGTGACGAGAAAATAGAATTTATACTTTCAAAATTTCTTATGGCACCTGTGATGGGAGACGCGTGTTATGCCTTAGATATCATTGATGAATGTGTTAGAGAATTAGAACAAGAAGAAATTATAAAAACAATTAAGTTACCATCAACCCTCATAATGGAAGATGATGACTTTAAGAAACCCTACATCGATGATAACCTTTACGAATGTTTATCCCTTACCCCAGATCCTATGTCATGCCCTAAGAAACCAACCTTAGAACTTAAGGAACTGCCTAAGAACCTGAGATATGAGTTCCTCGATGAAGAGATGAACCGTCCAGTTATAGTCTGTGCTACCTTGAGCCAAGAGGAAATGAACCAACTTTTAGACGTTTTACGAAGATATCCCTCAACCTTAGGATATAATATCTCTGACCTGAAAGGTATAAGCCCATCCATATGCATGCATCGGATTTTGCTCGAAGAAGATTCAAAACCCTCCAGAGAACATCAGAGAAGAATAAACCCTATAATGAGTGATGTTGTTAAAAAGGAAGTTCTTAAGTTACTTGAGGCAGGTATAATCTATCAGATCTCAGATAGTAAGTGGGTGAGCCCTGTGCATGTAGTACCTAAAAAGGGAGGCATCACAGTCGTGCAAAACGATAAAGGCGAACATGTAGCAAAACGTTTAGAAGGAGGATGGAGGATGTGTATAGATTATAGAAAATTAAATAAAGCAACCAGGAAGGATCATTTCCCTTTACCATTTATAGACCAGATGTTGGAGCGTCTAGCCAGACACTCTTACTTCTGCTATCTAGATGGATACTCTGGATTCTTCCAAATACCTATCCACCCCGAAGATCAAGAAAAAACTACCTTTACATGCCCTTATGGAACTTTTGCCTACAGACGAATGCCATTCGGCCTCTGTAATGCCCCAGTCACTTTCCAACGCTGCATGATGTCAATCTTTGCAGATTACCTAGATGGTATCATGGAAGTGTTTATGGATGATATCTCGGTTTGCGGATTTGATTTCCACAACTGCCTTGCTAACCTTGAGAAAATCCTAGAGAGATGCGTGGAGGTGAACCTCTTGCTAAACTGGGAAAAGTGTCAATTCATGGTGACCGAAGGAATAGTTTTAGGACATATAATTTTCGAAAAAGGTATAGAGGTAGATAGAGCTAAAATAGAAGTTATAGAAAACCTAAAACCTCCTAAAACTATCAGAGAAGTCTGAAGCTTTCTTGGGCACGCTGGATTCTACCGGCGTTTTATTAAGGACTTCTCCAAAATAACTAAACCTTTAACTGGACTTTTAATGAAAGATGCTGAATTCATTTTTGATGAAAAATGTAATGACGCGTTTAATCTTTTAAAGCAAGCATTAATCTCTGCACCTATTATGAAACCGCCTGATTGGTCAGAACCTTTTGAGATAATGTGCGATGCTAGTGATTACGCAGTTGGAGCTGTTCTAGGACAAAGAAAAGATAAAAAATTACATGCCATTTATTATGCCAGTAGAACCCTAGACGCTGCCCAACTTAACTACGCAACAACTGAGAAAGAATTACTCGCTGTAGTTTTCGCTATAGACAAATTTAGATCTTATCTAGTAGGAGCAAAAATTATAGTTTACACCGATCATGCTACCATTCGTTACCTATTAAGTAAAAAAGATGCCAAGCCCAGGTTACTCCGATGGATCCTATTACTACAAGAGTTTGATTTAGATATAAGAGATAAAAAAGGCACTGAAAATGTAGTAGCTTATCACCTTTCTAGGCTAGAACATCTAAAACCTGAACTAGTACCCATAAACGATGATTTCGCCTATGATAGACTGATAGCTAGACTAGAAACCATTGAAGATAATAACCTAGGCCCTGATGAGCACTCCCAAAATTCCCTAGCGATAAGTAATGTACCCTGGTATGCAGACTTCGTTAATTACCTAGCTGCTGATATAGTACCCCCTGATCTTGACTACCACCGCAAGAAGAAATTCTTCCACGATGTGAGAAACTTCTATTGGGACGAATCGCTCCTTTTCAAAAGGGGTAAAGATGGCATTTTTCGCCGTTGCATTCCGGAAGAAAAGGTAAATAGCATTATCAAGCATTGTCATTCTGCACCTTATGGTGGACATGCGAGCACCTCTAAGACATACGCCAAAATTCTTCAAGCTGGCCTATTCTGGCCTACCATGTGGTGTGATGTCTATGCTTGCATTGTCAAATGTGATAGATGCCAACACACTGGAAACATTTCAAGGCGCGATGAAATGCCTCTATGAAACATTCAGGAAGTAGAACTCTTCAACGTATGGGGTATAGATTTCACGGGACCTTTCCCACCATCCTTAGGAAACAGGTATATCTTAGTAGCTGTAGACTATGTGTCTAAGTGGATTGAAGCTATAACTGCACCCACAAACGACACTAGGGTAGTAATCAAACTATTTAAAAACTATATATTCCCTAGATTTGGAACACCACGTTTAGTCATAAGCGATGGAGGATCACACTTCATATCAAGGATATTTGACAAACTTTTAAGAAAATATGGAGTTAGGCATAAAGTAGCAACACCATACCATCCACAAACTAGTGGCCAAGTAGAAGTATCTAATAGGGAGATAAAACAAATCCTAGATAAAACTGTTTCTATTTCTAGGAGAGACTGGTCTCAGAAGCTTCAAGAAGCATTATGGGCCTATATAACCGCTTTCAAAACCCCTATAGGAACTACTCCTTACCAACTAGTCTATGGAAAATCCTGTCACTTACCGTTCGAATTAGAGCATAAGGCCTGTTTGGGCATTAAAACTTTGAATTTAGACTACCTAGCCGCTGGAGAAAAGCATACCCTAGACATTCATAAACTAGAAGAACTTAGGCAATCTGCCTACGAGAATGCAAAAATATACAAAGAAAGAACAAAAGCCTATCACGACAAAAGAATAGTAAATAAAAACTTCAATATAGGCGATCCTTTCTCCTTTTCAACTCTAGGTTACGACTCTTCCCTGGAAAGCTACGCTCGAGATGGACTGGCCCTTTCGAAGTATCCAAGATTCTGAGATCCGGAGCCGTAGAAATCAAGAATGAAACTTGTAGTCCATTCATTGTAAATGGATAAAGACTGAAGCTCTACGAAGGAGGAGACATTCCAACATACTACTCAAGCCACACTCTGATTGATCCACCAATTCCTACTACTAAAAGTGTATAAATTCTAATCGTCAAGCTAATGACGTTAAACAAGCGCTGCGTGGGAGGCAACCCATGGTTTTTTTCATTTTACTTTTTCGCATTTATTTAATTTTATTTTTATTTTTCACCGAGACTAAAAACTTGAATGGTTTATATTTTCAGGATCACTTTCCTAACTTCTACAGGATGCAGGATTTCGATGATATGCACGTGGCCTATAGAGATGATGCTCAGAGAGAGCGCTACATTGCTCTTTATCAGCGCCCTATGGCGCCCACACGTTATCCTGATCAGCACTGTATGGAGGCAGTGGGCATTGAGCCGAGCATCCGATTCCTAAGCCACCAACTTCATTGGGACGAGTTTGGTGACGATCTAAGTAACACATACCGGAACCTGGCATTGGAGTTCCTGAGTTCATTCGAATATGACCCATACTCTGGCCCAGATGGGTATGCTGCTTTCAGGCTCTTTGGAGTTGAGTACTCTTTCAGCCAGAAAGAGTTCGGTGACCTATTGGGTTTCCAGACCACTCCTGATGCTATCCCGGAGACACCTATGGGATATTTTCTGGGTAAGGAGGTGGAGAAGTTTTGGAGTGATATATCAGGTGGCGGAAGCCAAGATCCATCTAAGCAGCTGTCTCATGTTATACATAACCCCGCCTTTAGATACTTCCAGATGATATTGGCACATTCCTTCCTAGGAAGACCGGATGTTGAGACATTACTGAGTGAAGAGGAGATCTTCCTACTATTTTGTGCATCCCAGTCTCGCCCAGTAGCATGTGGGAAATTTTTGTTATGTGGCCTCAACGGTGTCTCCAGATCGACCGAAGGAGTCATCCATGTGGGCGGGATCATCACGCAGATTGTTGTCGCTTTAGGTCTGTCTCGCAAGCTGTTACGTCTCCGGACCTACTGTGGGTACACTACCATGGACATCAACTTCTGTTTGACCAGAGGGTTGATGAGGAGAGCCTCTTTCCACCCATGTCAGTTCTGATTGCTAGTCGACGGCGAGGCTATTCATTATTTCACACTGCCAGATCCTATGATGACCAGTGTGCATGACCCAGCGAATTGGAGTTATGCTCTGGAGGGCCAGGGAGAGACCGTCAAGGAGCCAAGATCACCACCCATTGCTGAGTACACGCCTACACCACCTTCTCCCAGGATCACTGTTTTCTCTAAGAATCTTTCATTGCAGACCCCCGACATCCGCACCCAAATTGCAGAGTGTCGTAGAGAGATTGCAGGACTTAAACAGGAGGTGGCTGACCTCACTTTACAGATGGGAGTATCTAATCTCACCCACGCTACCGAAGCCGACAGTTTATATCAGGAGATCGCAGAGCTCAGGCAGGAGGTAGCCATGCTCCGTGGATCCACTCAGGAGGACGATATCCCTACTATATGATCTCACCATTTCATCTTTTTTTATCTCTTTTTTATATTTCTCGTATTTACATAACTCATTTTATATCATCGCATTTGGAATATTATATAAACTATGTCTATACATTGATATTTCTACTTTTATATATATATATATATATATATATATATATATATATATATATATATATATATATATATATATATATATATATATATATATATATATATATATATATATATATATATATATATATATATATATATATATATATATATATATATATATATATATATATATATATATATATGTATGTATATATATATATATGTCTTATGTTTGTTTTATTTACATTTTTTATTTTAGTAGTTTATTTATTTATCAGTCTAATATTTAAATTTTGTTTTATTTTTATTTTTGTTTTTTACTTTTATAAAATTGTGCAAGCCAATGATACTAGGAAATCACAAGACAATTGCTATCCGGACCCCTTAAAGCCAAAAGACAAGAGAAGCCCAAGCCAAAGGACCAAAATTTGGCCCAACCAGATTTTGCCTTGTGGCGCCCGCCATAGACCATGTGGCGCCCGCCACAGCGTTTGTAAAAGGTCGGGGCAGAACCCCTTTCTTCACCATTTTCACACCTTACAACCTTCTAAACCCATTTTTTCACCTTGCAAAAACGTCCTTGAGCCCACAAAAAGCTCACACCTTTCTAATCCCCACACCGTACAAATCATTTTTCCGATTTCCATTTTCATTTTCATCCGTCGGATTTCGTAAAAATCCAACCTTTTCACATTCCACTTCATCTTCTTCATCACGTTTCGAGAGCTACACAATGGAGTTTAATGGATTCATTCTTCGAGGAGGGAAACCGGGGGATAGACAAAGAAAAATCACCGAACAGTTGCAAAATCGGGAGATCCTTCCGACAAGGTATGTTGACGAAAACTGTCTATACACTTTAGATATCTATCATAGCATATTTCATTTATTAGATAACTTAGGTTTGCATAATTTCTTTTCCAACAAAGAACCTACCTATGAGCGATTGACAATGAAATTCTTGAGTTCTTTAATCTATATTGTCAACCCTAACACTGCTAGCACAGTTGGTACTGTCAAATTTAGAATGTTTGCTGTTGAATATGAATTCAGTACCGACGAACTAGCCAGCTTGTTAGGAATCCCTCATGGGGACGGTGCTATTTGTGAGGCACCTTTGAATTCGGATTGGTCAGTTGAGGTGTTCTCATTCTGGAAGAGACTGTCAAGCACTTCCATAAATTCTTTGGAGGGAGTTCTTGCCTCGACTATCCATAACCCGACCATCAGAGTTTTTAGATATCTGTTGGCATGTACTATTTTTGGCCGGGAGAATCCAAATAAGGTTAATGCTAGAGAGCTTCTATTTTTGCAAGGAAGCCTCACAAATAGACGAATTAATTCGGTCCCGTTCATGCTTGCTCATATGACTTTAACTTTAAATAAAGCGGGACCGATTTCTTTTGGTGGATTAATTACGTCTATTGCTCGGGCGCTTAACCTGAACAATGAGATGGCTACCCTAGACCCCTTACCTCCTCGCACAATTAACCTAAAATTTCTGAGAGACATGAATTGTGCCGTTTGAGGAGAGAAGGAGGCTATATGCTTATGGTTCATGGTGTAGCCATCCCATCTGTTGTTTTACCTTGCACTAGACGTACAGATGTACGAGATGAAAGGAATTGGACCTACACTTTAGATGCTCCACCTGTTTTGGGTCCTCTTCCTCCTAACATTCCTGATGAGGCGGGACATGACACTGATGATGAATATGATCGGAGAGAGATCTCTCGTACCCCATGTGTCCCCCCACCATCCTTCACCACCACACATCGCACCATCTTCTTCTTCGGCAGGTACCACTCCTGGCTTTTATATTATAGAGGAGATGTGGCGTGACCACATGGCTAGAGAGCAAAGGTGTGACGACCTACTCTTTACCATCCAACAACAACTGGCGAATAACATGAGCTTCATGCAAGAATCGCAGCGGAGGACAAACAGGTCCTACGACACTGTTCTACAGTCCCTGCAAACGATCACAGATACACAAGCCCGTCAGCAACACCACCACCGTCAGCATATTGCACTCATAGAAAACACTCAAGGTTCCATTTTGGGTAACCTTCTAGAGGTGAGGACCGCTCAGGATGCCTTGCAGGCGAGGATGGATCGAAGAGACCGTCGTCGTACCCGAAGCCGTCGTCCACCTCAGGATGGCGAGGGCACCAGTGGTCAGCAATAGGTTGTCAGGTAACTCTTCCCTCATCTTACTTCGAATCATTGGGGACAATGTTCAATTTAAATGTGGGAGGAGACTCTATCGTCTTTTCTTTATTGTTTCTCTTTGCTGTTTTTAGATAGTTTGTTTATTTTTATTGCCTTTTAGTTGTTTATTTTGCTTTTAGTTTAAGTGTCCTTAGATAATGCATGAGTCTGACGAGTCACCAAATATAGTTTATATTTAGTACAATATAATCTCCCCATACCTTTAGCCCCACCGAATTTTTTTTGCAAAAGAAAACAGTGTTGTTCCGAAAGTTTTCGGGTTTTAAAGACAGGTTAAGTAAGGATGCGGGGACTTGGGAGAACTTTGCGAAACATCAGTATTATTTCAGCACCATATACTTCGTAATATAGGAATCATTCCCGAAACCCCATATACCATGGCCTTAATCATCATTTCCGTATAAGTCCTCAATAGTTTATCTCAGCAGTCAGCTCCGACCTACGCATCCTCTACGTAGGGGACCGATGCAAATAAGTGAACGATCCAGCAAAAAAATAAAAATAAAAATAAAGAAAAGAAAGCAAAAAGGCAACTCCGGTATAGGTGACCCTCACAAAGTCCTTTAAACCAAAGAATTGTAAAAATTTGCTACAAAAAGAAAAGGAAAAAAACTTACCCACTGTTAGTTGGTTCAGAGGTATCTGGCACTGAACTCGGTAGGGCGGATTACGATCCGATCCCCCACAACTACAGTTGGGTCAAATAAAAAGGTTTACACATATTTATGTGCCAGAAAACCCATGCTTAGATCATAATCACTAACAGGCCACTCTACTATGAAGCATGTACGGATAACGGGCTTAATGTGATTGCGCCTGAATGAAAAGGACACAAAAAGAGATGAAGAGGCAGGCCTAGGTATTGTGGGATAATATGGGTTGATTAATATAGGAATGGAGTTTATGTCCGTATTTGCGGATTAGTGTCGTCATGATACCCTTAGTTCACTCAGTTAGTACCTATCACTGCATCCCGACTTGAACTTAGAACTTTTTTTAACCTGAAGCACTCGTTTACACCAGTTTTTCTTTTATGAGCTTTTTAATGTTTTGCTTGAGGACAAGCAAAGGTTTAGGTGTGGGAGAGTTTGATAACACTGAAATTTACCGTATTTTCGACTCCGATTTCACATGCATTTTAGTTGTTTTATTGTTATTTTGTTGTGTTATTACTATGTTTTTCTTTGTTTTCAGGTTTTTACTTTAATCGGAGCCCCGATCGAGAAAAGGAGTGAAAAAGAGCTAAAAACCCTAAAATTTAGCATTTTGTACTTATGGCTTCCACCATGGCTGGCGCCATAGACCCTGCCATGACGTGTCCCAGCTCAACTTCCCTCAACTGCCACGTTCCCTACTACTTCCACTAAGGCGCCTCAGATTGGCCTTGTGACGGACGCCATGGCCTTGTGGCGGGTGCCACAAGAGGAAAAGTTTTCCCTCCCATTTTCAAGTTGAAGGGCATCCTTGTCATTTCCATCTTTTTACTTGCTTATAAATAGAAACTCGAAATCACTTTTTCAATCATCCAAACTTAGAACAGAGGCAAACTCAGAGCAACTTTGTTTCACTTAGGCATATATTCAGTATTTTAAAGTGGTAATCGCTTCGCATTGGGGTGTTACCACAATTGTGTAATCGAGTCTGTGATCGAGTCTGTAATCGAGTTTGGAGCACTTTGGAAGGAAGTTAATCCTGCCGCCATTTTCATTTCCGCTTTGCAATTTACTCAACCCTCCGATTGGAGCAGGTTTTTATTACTTTGCCTTTACTTTATTTATTTTCTCGCACTCGCTTTACTTTATTTATTTCCCGCACTCGCACTACTTTTGTTTATTTTCCACACTCGCACTACTTTTGTTTATTTTCCGCACTCGCACTACTTTTATTTAAATTCCACACTCGCACTACTTTTATTTAAATTAATGCACTTTTACTTTACCATGTCTAACTAAATCTATAAGGTTAGAATGTAAGGATCGTAATTGAACAGATAATCCGTACAATTGTTCGCAGAAATACTTAAGGGCTATTTTAACTTTCAACTTAAGTTTTCCCACACTTAATTTCCGTTGGGTAAGATCGAAAGCCGTCCAACGTCTTTTTCAACTTAATTGTTTTTAACTATTTCAAAAACAACGAAAGCGCTTTGTTTAGTTCATTAGGAGTTTTTAACTTAAGAAGAAAAGAGATTTTAAAACTATTTTCGGACGCGTTTATAAGTTTAGAGTCTGGTTTGTGAGAACCTCTTTTGGTTAAGAAATCCAGGTTAAAATACTTTTCAACTTAGTCAAGATACTATATTTCTTAAAAATAGGTTTACTACTCTAACGCAATGCGCGCCTTTTTATAAATGACAATAAGAGGGTTTGATTAGGGAGTACAACTCGGTTCTGAATACGCGAAAGCGAGAGTTCCTGTTAAATTAGTTCTTTTCAAAGTAGGAAACATTGCCCATAAGTAGTTCTATTAGCAAGTACTTGGATTATTAACTGATTACGTGAATTACATTCGACTCTGTCTTTATTAATTAAACTTTATTCAACACTTTACTTTCCATTGCACACTCTAAAAACACCTATTTTGATTTCCTTTGATAAACACCATAACGACAGATAACGATAGATTGACACTTGGTCTCTGTGGATTCGACAATCTTTTATATTACTCTGACGCGTTCGTACACTTGCGAAAAGCATGCATCAGGATTCCTCTAACTGCTTCCTTGGATATGATCTTCCTCATTCCTCTTAAATGAATATGTCCAAGTATTCTATGCCACAACTTCACTTCCTTTTCTTCCTTGGCTAAGAAGCACATTGAGGAGTAGTTTGAGACTTTAGGTTCCCATAGATAGCAGTTATCTTTGGATCTGGATCCTCTCATAACTTCCTTATTTTCTCCATTTTTCACAACACATTCTTCCTTAGTGAACTGTACATTGAAGCCTTGATCACATAGCTGGCTTATGCTGATGAGATTAGCAGTTAGTCCTTTTACTAACAACACATTATTCAGTTCTGGAACTCCAGGATTGTCCAGCTTACCAACACCTTTGATTTTTCCTTTAGCTCCATCACCGAAGGTCACATAACTGGTAGTATGAGGTTGTATATCTACCAATAAGTTATTCATCCCAGTCATATGTCTTGAGCAACCACTATCGAAATATCAGTCTTCTCTAGTAGATGCCCTTAGAGATGTATGAGCTAATCTAGCAACCCATTGTTGTTTCTTGATGGGGGCATTATGCTTAGATGCCTTCTGCTTAGGTCTGACTTGAGGGGTCTGGTTAGGATAACCATGCAACCTATAACAGAAGGGTTTTATGTGACCAAATCTACCACAGTAGTGGCATCTCCATCTTTGAAATTTCTTCTTTTGATGGTTAATCCTCCTGTTTCCATGATGTTGTGACATTGGTTGTGACTTCTGCTTGATTTTCTGAACTTCAGCCTTTGAGCTTTTGAATTCAGATGAGGATTCCTTAACAAAGCCTAAACCAGACATGGTTCCTGATTTCTGTCCCATCTTTAGAATCTCTTCCAAAGTGTCAGTTCCTTTATTCAGCATTCTGATGGATTTTGTCATTTGATCTAGCTTAGAGGTCAGCAAGGTTATCTCACCATTTAGATCATCTATGACTGTCAGATGCTTCTTCTTCTCAGCTTCCAGTTCCTTGATACGTTTCTTCTGCTTTTCTCCTTGTAGGCACACTTCTTCACTTTTGACACATAACTCTTTATATGAAGCAGCAAGTTCATCAAATGTAAGTTCATCTCCACTTGAGTCGTCATCAGAGGCACATACACTAGTTAGTGCAGTGACATGTTTTGCAGATTCTCCTTCTGATTCACTCTCAGAGTCTCCCTCAGACCAGGTGACAGATAGTCCCTTCTTTTGCATCTTGAGGAAGGTAGGACATTCAACTCTAATGTGTCCAAAACCTTCACATCCATGACACTGGATTCCCTTGCCTTGGTTGGACTTTTCTTCAGATTTTGATCTTCTACTGATGTCAGATGAAGTGTTCTTGACATTTAGTCTACCTTTTTGATCAACCTTCTTTATGAACTTGTTGAACTGTCTTCCAAGCATGGCTATAGCTTCTGATATGCTTTCATCACATCCAATATTTCCTTCTTCTGAATCCTCTTCAGTATTTGATACAAAAGCTATGCTTTTGTTTTTCTTTTCAACATTCTCACACAAACCCATTTCAAAAGTTTGGAGAGACCCAATAAGCTCATCAACCTTCATATTGTAGATATCTTGAGCCTCTTCTATAGCAGTAACCTTCATGACAAATCTCCTGGGCAATGATCTGAGAATCTTTCTTACAAGTTTTTCTTCAGACATTTTCTCTCCTAAGCCTCCAGAAGTGTTGGCAATTTCAAGAATATTCATGTGGAAGTCATGAATAGTCTCATCCTCTTTCATCCTCAGAGTTTCAAACTTAGTAGTCAGCATCTGGAGTTTAGACATTTTTACCTTGGAGGTACCTTCATGAGTTGTTTTGAGAGTATCCTAAACTTCTTTAGCCATTTCACATTGATGCACCAGTCTGAAAATGTTCTTATTTATCCCATTGAACAGTGCATTCAAGGCCTTAGAGTTTCCAAGGGCTAATGCTTCTTGCTCTTTGTCCCACTCTTCTTCAGGAATTTGCATAATGATTCCATCTTTACCTGTCTTCGTTGGATGTTCCCATCCTTTGTTGACAACTCTCCAGACCTTGCTATCCAGAGACCTCAAGAAGGCTATCATACGAGGTTTCCAGTCATCATAGTTAGAACCATCCAGCATGGGTGGTCTATTGGAGAATCCTACATCCTTGTCCATGGTACTAGAAAGTAACGTCCCTAGATCTCACCCAGAAATTAACAGGCAGGGTGTCTGCTCTGATGCCAATTGAAATTCTAGTAACAGACTATCGATATCACACAGGATGTTATGACATCCAATTCTGCGCAGACAGGTAATATATGCGGAAAGTAATTGTAAAAGGCAGTAAATGACACAGAGAATTGTTTACCCAGTTCGGTGACAAACACACCTACGTCTGGGGGCTACCAAGCCAGGGAGGAAATCCACTATAAGACGTATTAATTCAAGACTTAAACCACCAGTTTAATCCTATCACTTAAGAGCTACCCAATGCAATTTCAATCTAAACTAAGACCTGAGTACCTACTCACTCCCCCTCAATCACAGTAGTGATTACAACCTTTAATAATTTTAAAGTCAGTGGTGAAGATATACTTCAAACAACTCTTGATTATGCTTAAAAGCTTTAATCAAGAAACACAACACTCACGCTTAAAAGCTTAGAGTGACACAACAATTACAACTCAATAAACACCCTAGTCCAATGCAATCATCTAGGAGATAATTGCTTGGCTCACAAGTAAAACCTAATTCAAGACACAATAAAAGTACAACAAGGATATATAATGATATGTTTAATTCTTCACGCTTCAAACCCTTGAATTGCTGAAAGTAGGATTGCCATCCTTTTATAATGCAGTACTTGTACTTGAATTTCCTAAAATTAAGGTTAAGCAAGTTAACCTAATTTCCACACATTAGGGTGCTAACAAATAGGCTATATGTTAGGTCTCTTAATTTTAGCTCAGCTGTTAGTTTCCTGAAAAACAACCTGAGATAAATACTGAACCATAACAAAAAAACTAACTAGCCTATACTTTAGCATCTACTGTCAGGGATGAATGTCATAACATTCAGTTTGACATCCAGAAAATAGGCTATATGCTAGGTCTCTTAATTTTAGCATAGCTGTTAGTTTTCTAAAAATCAGCCTGAGATAAATACTGAAACATAACAGAAAAACTAACTAGCCTATACTTTAGCATCTGCTGTCAGGGATGAATGTCATAACATTCAGTTTGAGATCCAGTAAATCCTGTATTAGCTAATCCTGCAGCATACTACTTAAGCATGTCATGACATCAGTCAAGACATCTAAGTACAGTAAGTGTTTTAACATAAAATACAGCCAATCAAAAACATCTACAATTGACAACAAGAAACAAATTTTGGTCCCTAAGAGGCGTCATGATGCATATGATATGAATGTAAAATATAATCTTCTTGGGGGATATATTGCCACAAAGGAAAAAATTCCGGAAGAAGCTGAAAATCCGCAGGAGCACAATGCATTCCATAAGGAAAACTTGTAGCGGTAAATTCATGACCATTAAGTTATGGATAAACTTAACGTAAGTAAAACCAGAGTCGCCACCGTGCTTTTATTGATTCCAAAGGAAAAGGGAAAAGTACGAACAAAACCCAAAGATAAGAAGTTTTCAAATCAAAACTAATAAAATGCCATAGATTACAGGTAAGGGGGTTGGTTACACAGAGGGAAGGTGTTAGCACCCAAAGTATCCTAGGTACTCCTAGGGAGCCCTTTTTTATGTGTCTATGTATTTTGGTATAAAATTATGTTTGAGAAAAATAGAGGGTGAGGATGAGAAAAGAATTCATTGATTATATTTTTGTGTTTGACAAGACCTTCGGACTTGTGCCTACGTACCAACATAAAAATGAGGGATCAAAACCTTGTAGTTCATGGTATCAATTTCAAAGTGAGTGAATTGCTTTTAACAAAAATTTAAGTTTAAAAGAGGCACAAAAGGCCTAAAAGAGTTTAAATGAGTGTTAGTTCTTTTGGTCTTTTGAAATTTTAAGTCAAGTATGGTCAAGTTCATTTACAAGTTTGAATCAAGAAAAGAAGTTTAAAAATGAAATGGCATAAGGCCAAAGTTTCTAATTTGCAATAAAATCTAAGTTTGAAAATCACAAGCAAAGAAGATTTTGAAAGAGGGGAGAAATTTGAAATTTAAGAAGTGGGAGGGGAAATGAGATAAACACAAATTGGTCATGGGAGGAATTTTATCAAATTAAAATCATTCATTCATTTTTGGAGATGAAATTGACATTTCATCAATCCCCTAAACCCAATAATTTTAATCCAACAAAAGTCAAATCAACCTTGACCAAGGCCCAAACACAATAGTCAATCTTCACAAGTCAACAAAAATGGCTAACACAATTTATTCACAATTAAACAAAAAAAATCAATTAAAAATGCATTAAATTAAATTATGTTTGATCAAAAACCTAAAATATCTTCAAAACACCAAATAAATGGCCAAGAGATTTATCCTAGGTCAATGAAGGTCAAAGGACCTTGGTCAAAAAATTTCATAATTTTTGGAAAGTCAAAAGTATTTTTAAACAATTAAAAATATGTACAAAAACAATTAAATCATAAAAAATATCAATATTGATCCAAAAAATGATTTTAATTCAGAAAATGAAAGAGGAAAATATTTGATTTTTTTTTTGTGAAAGTCCCATATTTTTTGGATCAATAATGAAATTAATATGAATTAATGAAAACAAAGCAATAAAAATAAAAAAAATCAGAAAATCAAAAATACGTGGACCATCTGATCTCCCTCATTAATTGAGGTGGTAGATCAAATGGTCCTAAACGCGCGTTCCATGTGGTCATGAGTCAAACACGCTACAGGGATGGTAATTAGAAGCAATGCTCAAAATTAAAACGTTTCAAAATGATCAGATGGCCTGGATTGATTTAGCGCACCACCGGAGCCCTAGCTCCGGTCATCTTCTCCGGTGAGGGCTTCCGGACTGGTCCAACCAAAACTAAAAGAAAAAATGGAAAATGAGTACACTATTTTGAAGGAAAAATGCCCAGGAGCTCGAATCTGGCCTCAATTTTGTCCAAATTCCAACTATATACAAAGATACAGGGATTTGAATTTTAAGGATCATGAACTGAGTTGCTTCGATTTGACCTCAAAGAAACTCAATCTTGTTGTCTATATTGGTAGGGCTTCATACAACCAAAAATCAACAAGAATAGTGGAGAATTAAGTGAGAATCGAAAAGATGAAAAATTTGAAAATTCACCTCCAATGGAGCTTCAAACTTGCTCGATCTTGATTCCAATTGTGCCTGGCCTTGCTTTAGAAGCTTGATGGAATGGAAATGGATCAAGGAAAGGGATGGACTCTTGGAGTTTCAATCTCAAAACAATTGAAGATTTGAAACTCGATTTTTAAAGAAAATCTTCAAGCTTATCCTTTAATGGTGAGGGTTAGGGGTTTCTGAATCAAACCTTAGGCATGAGGTCCCTATTTTTGAGCAAGAGAGGTCTTATTTATAGGCCATTACATTGATAATTGCACACTTCCATTTTTGGAAAAAGTTTGAAAATCTCTCTTGCATGCTTGCATGGGCGTGTGATAGGCCTATCAAGTGATGCACTTAGGTCCAAAATTGAGTGTAAGCCATCCTAAAATCATGTTGTCAAGCCATGCACTCGTGTATGAAAAGTGGAAGTGGAAATCATCCAAATGGTCCTTCAACTTTAACCCATTTGTAAGTCATTATTCCTTTGTCCAAATGAGATGCCTTTGGATTTTTTGGAAAGGTTAGATCAAGAGGAACAACTTTCATGTTGAACAATTCTTCATTTTAAGCTTGGATCATGATGAAGTTTGAGGTGTAAGTTTGGAAAATCAAACATATAAAAAAAATTCTAAGTATCAAGCCATATGTTCACTTCTTCCACCTTGAATAACTTTTTCTATGGACTTCAAATGAGAGAAGTTTATTCGTCAAAGTTGTATCTCTTTCAAATCCCTTCAATATGGTCACAAATTAGACCTTATTTGGATTTAGCATGAGGTAGTTATGCATTTTATAAGTTGAGTCAAATCACTTGTTCAATGGTATTGACCCAAAATGACCTATAATGTTTCCTCTTGGCACATGCATTTGAAAGTTGAATTTTAAAATTCCTCCAAACATAAAAGTTGAAGTAGACATATTGAACTTGATCACTCAAATTTAATGGTTTTCATCTCATAAAAATTGAGCAAGTTATGGTCTTGGGAAGTTGACCTCTAAACTAGGGTTTAGACAAAATGACCTATAAGCGTTCACCATAAAAAATGACTTTCTAAGCAAAACTAGATTTTGACATCAACATTAAAGTTGTTTAGAATGTCATTTAGAGTAACGTTTCTATTTGAATGATTTTCATATGACAAAAAATGTAGGAGATAGGGTCTAGGGAACCCCAGTTTTGACCAGTTGACTTTCTCTGGTCAACCACCATGAACCAACTTGCTAGCTTGATATTATCTTGACCATTAGGACTCATGGAGGATCATATATGCATAATATGATGTAATGTGAAGCGTCCCTTGAAATATTTTATCAATTGGTGAAGAAACTTGTTGAAGAATTCACACAAGATACCCAGATGAATTAGGGTTTCCAAGGCAAACAAACTCCAAACTCTTAATGATTTCTTGATCAAAATAATATGTGAAGATCATGGGGACCCATATATGATACTTAGAGCCAATGTAAACCTTTTCTTGATTGAGCTCCTTGTATCGAGGGTCTCAAATCCTAGATATGAGCTTGATAGAGCATAGGTGAGCATGTGCACTACCTACAAAAGAGTTAAACTATATAATGACATATTTTTGGTATTTTGGTTAGTAAATGATAAAAAATAAAGTATGATACAATACAATTGTGCTTGGTGATCTCTCCCAATGCAAACCCAATGAATGATGGGTAAGGAGGATGCCAAGGCGTGATCCCAATGCTAATGCATATGATGAGATAGCATGAGGGATCTTAGGGTCAAAATTGGGGTCTTACAGCTGCCCCTATTTAAGGACGTTCTAGCTGAGGAGATGAAAGTTAAAATCTTCGCATCGACTCAGTAGAATGCACTTAAATAACAACATATAGAAACAAATTTTGGTCCATAAGAGACCTTATGATGCATATGATATAAATATTAAAGTAATCTCTATGGGGGAGAATGTTGCCACAAAGGAAAAGAATACGGAGAGACCGAAAGTTCGTAGGAGTAGGCCAGGCTACGACTTAAGACTGCTGGGGGACACGAGGGATTCCATGAAAATAATTCAATAGAAAGACTCAGCTGGGGGAAAAGTAAAAATCTGCAGGGGAAACGGGTAAATCAGGACAAAACTGAAATACTCGACCCAAATAGGAGACAACGATTTCACTGGGGAAATGCGCACTCAAACTCAACTGGGGAAGAAACGATCTTCAACATAGGAGTAACAGAAGTATATTATCCATTACCGGTTACTGGGTAAGGAGATAACATAATCTATCAGAGAGGACATCCGTTACCGTTTAGGGTAAACATATCAAGGATGACTCGCTGAGGAAGGAACCAAATCAAATAGGATTTACAACTACAGGTTATTGGGCAGAAGACCGCAAAGAAAGAGAATATCCGTCACCGACTAAAGTGAACATATCAAGGATAGACTCAAAGGAAAGAATATCCATCATCAATTAAGATGAACATATCAAGGATAGACTCAAAGGGAAGAATATCCATCATCGGTTAAGATGAACATATCAAGGATAGACTCACCTGGGGACATTAAGAAGAATATCCATTACCGGTTAGGGTAAACATAACAAGGATAAACTTCCCGAAAAAGTAGGAATTATATCTATCGATTACTAGATAGAATATCGGAAAGAGAATATCCGTCATCGATTAAGATGAACATATCAAGGATAAACTCTGAGGGGAGAAATAGGAATTACATCTATCAGTTACTGGATAGAATACTGAAAAGAGAATATCCGTCATCGGTTAAGATGAACATATCAAGGGGAAGCGGGATTTACAACTACGGGTTATTGGGCAGAAGACCGCAAAGAAGAGGAAATCCGTCACCGGTTAGAATGAACATATCAAGGATTAACCTTCTGGGGAACAAAATAGGGATTACAACTACCTTTTTATTGGGTAGAATACTAAAACGAGAATGTCCATCATCGGTTAAGATGAACATATCAAGGATAAACTCAGAAGGGAAAGAGTATCCGTCATCGGTTAAGATGAACATATCAAGGATAAACTTCCCGGGAGACGTGAAAACGAATCCGCTGGGGAGGAAAAGGTTACCTTTGCCGGGTATTGGGGAAGAAGTGAAATACTTGCAAATTGAGAAGAATATTACCAGTTACTAGGTAATAGACTCTCATGGGATCAAAAACATCTATCTAGGTAAGATCTAGAAAGAAACGGTCAATCAAAGACTCAACCCAATGAGGATATAACTCAGGGGGAGTGATTCCATCCAGATAATCAACTAGGGAGAAAGCTAAAATAATGATCATCCATGAGGAAATAACGTAGTGGGGAATGAGAAAGGTTAAATTCTTTCTGCTTAAGAGGCTGGCACTCTATAATTGAAAGAGGACATACATACCAAATCTGCGTGGGGGGAAAAGATACCACTATAGCAGAGGATCAGAGAAACAATGAATTACAAAGTGCATTATTAATGCAATGATGAAATCTATGAATGTATATCTATATATATATGTATATGTATATATGTGATGATTATGCTGACAAAACAGTCACAAAGGATACAAATGTCACTGGTATGCATCACCAATACAATACTCAGCCAATCCTCATAGAAGATAAGCATCTACTGGAGAGAAAGGGTTGCAAAGGACGAACAGGAATCACCTATCTCAAAGGCTCAACCCTGGATGGGGAAGGGGAAAAGATTTGCCGAAAATATGCGCCATCATCTCTGCGGGGAATTTTAGATCAACACCATATCAAATGGGAGACAACCTTGCAGAGGATCGAAAAAACTGCTCAAGAATTAGGGCTAACAGGGCCCAGGGATAACTCTGTTGGCCACTTGAGGGGAAACAAAATTTGCTGAATCTATGCAACCTATTGTGATAATGCGCCTACAACTCGAGGGAGAAAATTACAAACTCAGCTAGGGAAACCAACAAAATTCGGCGGGAGATGCTGAGATGCTATTGGGGAAGAAACATAGATCACACCAACTGCTTGGGGGAAACCAACAATGCTTCGCATTTTATGGCTTACCTTTTCTCAGACCGCTGTGGATATTCCTGAAATCGATTGCTCTTTAAAAAGTAATTGCTCTTTTTATTTAAGAAAACGTGATTTTTATTTTAAAACTTTAATTTCAAAATGATCACAATAAAATTTAATTCTATTTAGCTGAATAAATAAGAGTAGAAACAATTGGATAAAAGACTCAACTTTATTTAATAGAATGGTAGTATGTAAATGACAAGACTCCATAGATCTTTACAAAAGTAGAAAAATGGTAATTTACATGGAAAAGGGCTACATCGAATACAATGATCACTAATCCTTCTACCAATTCTGATATCCGTTGTGCTCTTGGATTTGGTTGAAGATGAATCAGAACCAAACGTTGCGCTCAAGAAAGTCTTCAAGACTGGAGATCAACAACTTGCAGTTACTTGCCTTAATCCCTAATTTTTTGCATAAATTTCCCCAAGGTGGGGTACTTAACTTATCGGGATAATTCTTCTATTTTATGTCTCTAACTTTTGCCTGGATCTCCTTTTAGGGTTTTCAATCCACCGAGACGCTCATTTTTTCCTAAGCCACCTTTTCAGGTTTCCAACTTAGTGAGCTGTTCTTTTCTTTTTAAGCAAAGTATTTCTTGACTGCACCAGCATTCACAGGACGAGTGAACTCTTCACCATCCATAGTTGTAAGAATCAAAGTACCACCTGAAAAGACTCTCTTAATAACATATGGGCCTTCATAATTAGGAGTCCATTTTCCCCTAGAATCTGGTTTGAAAGATAAGATCTTCTTGAGCACAAAGTCACCTTCTCTGAATACACGAGGTCTAACCTTCTTATCAAAAGTTTTCTTCATTCTCTGCTAGTATAACTGACCATGACACATGGCAGTTAACCTCTTATCTTTAATCAAATTTAAATGATCAAATATGGTCTGACACCATTCAACTTCAGTCAACTTGGCTTCCATCGGCATGCGCAATGATTGGACCTCAACCTCTACTGGGAGTACAACTTCCATGCCATAAACAAGTGAGAAAGGGGTTGCCCCTGTTAAAGTGCGGATGGATGTACGGTACCCATACAAAGCAAATGGGAGCATCTCATGCCAATCTTTGTACGTTACAACCATCTTCTGAATGATCTTCTTAATGTTCTTGTTTGCAGCTTCAACAACCCCATTCATCTTAGGTCTGTAGGGAGAAGAATTATGGTGTGCAATCTTGAAGTCTTTGTAAAGAGCTTCCACCATATTATTATTCAAGTTAGATCCATTATCAGTAATGATCTTACTTGGCACACCATATCGGCATATAATCTGATTCTTGATAAACCTCACAATAACTTGCTTGGTCAGATTCACATACGATGCCGCTTCAACCCACTTTGTTAAGTAGTAAATAGCCACGAAAATGAAATGATGTTCGTTTGAAGATTTGGGCTCAATCATGCCAATTATATCAATTCCCCACATGGATAAGGGCCATGGAGAGGGAATGACATTCAACAGTGTCGGAGGAACGTGAATCTTATCTGCATAGATTTGACACTTGTGGCATTTCTTCACAAACTTGCAATAGTCAGATTCCATTGTCATCCAATAGTAACTTGCTCTCAATATCTTCTATTCCATAGCATGTCCATTAGAGTGAGGACCGAAGGAACCTTCATGTACTTCAGTCATCAATAAGTCTGCTTCATGTCTATCCACGCATCTGAGTAGGACCATATTGAAGTTTCTCTTGTAAAGCACATCGCTATTCAGGTAGAAGTTGCCAACTAATCTCCTCAAATTATTCTTATCTTTCGGAGATGCCCCAGGCAGGTAAATCTGACTTTGGAGAAAACATTTGATATCAAAATACCACGACTTCTCATCTTTAATCTCTTCAACTGCAAACACATGTGCTGGCCTATCAAGACGCATAACAGTAAGATTAGGAACTTAATTCCAATACTTTACTACAATCATTGAAGCCAACGTTGCAAGAGCATATGCCATCTGGTTTTTATTTCGAGGGATATGATGAAATTCAACTTTTGTGAAGAAAGTTGAAACCCTCCTTGCATAATCTCTATATGGTATCAAACTGAGTTGATTCGTCTCCCATTCACCTTTGATTTGATTCACAACCAAAGCTGAATCTCCGTAGACATCCAAATACTTGATTCTGAGATCAATGGCCTCTTCAAGCCCCATAATGCAAGCTTCATACTCAGCCATGTTGTTTGTACACTTGAAAGTTAATCTAGTTGTAAATGGAAAATGAGTGCCTTGAGGAGTAATAATCACTGCTCCATTGCTATTACCATACTGATTAACAGCTCCATCAAATACCATGCCCCATCCGAAACCAAGTTCTGGTCCTTCTTCAAGCAATGGTTCATCGCAATCTTTCATCTTTGGGTACAAAATCTCTTCATCAGGAAAATCATACTACACTGATAGATAATCTTCAATCGGTTGGTGAGCCAAATGGTCAGCCAAGACACTACCTTTGATAGCCTTTTGAGATCGGTATTCGATATCATGCTCAGATAACAACATCTGTCAACGGGAAATTCTCCCTGTTAAAGCAGGCTTCTAAAAAATATACTTGATTGGATCCATTTTGGATATCAACCAAGTAGTATGATTCAACATATACTGACGCAGACGCTTAGCAGCCCGAGCCAATGCGCAACAAGTTTTTTCTAGCATAGAACACCGAGTCTCACAGTTGGTGAATTTCTTACTCAGGTAGTAAATATCATATTCTTTCTTTCCAGTTTCATCTTCCTGAACAAGAACACAACCCATACTTTCCTCAAGCACAGTCAGATACATGATCAATGGTCTTCCTTCAACATGCGGAGACAAAATCAGAGGCGTAAGCAGATACCCTTTGATACTCTCAAAAGCTTTCTGGAAATCTTTGGTCCAATCACAAGACTGATTTTTCTGAAGAAGCTTGAATATAGACCCACACGTGGAAGTCATATGCGAAATGAATCTTGAGATATAATTCAAGCGACCAAGAAAACCTCTGACTTGCTTCTCAGTTTTGGGCGCAGGAATTTGTTGTATTGCTTTGACCTTGACAGGATCAACTTCAATACCCTTCTCACTGACAATAAAGACCAACAACTTACCAGAACAAACACCAAAAGTACCTTTATTGGGATTCAAGCGAAGTTTGTACTTCCTCAAACGCTGGAATAACTTCAACAAATGCTTAACATGCTCTTTCTCATCACTGGATTTAGCAATCATATCTTCAACATAGAATTCGATCTCTTTTTGCATCATATCATGAAAAAGAATGATCATTGCTCTCTGGTAAGTTTCACCACCATTCTTTAAACCGAAAGGCATCACTCTGTAAAAGAATATTCCCTAGGGTGTAATGAATGTGGTCTTCTCCATATCCTCGGGTGCCGTTTTGATCTGATTATAACCAAAAAATCCGTCCATAAATGAAAAGACTTTGAATTTAGCTGTATTATCTACCAACATATCAATGTGTGGCAGAGGGAAATCATCTTTCAGACTAGCTTTATTCAAATCTCTATAATTGACGCACATACGGACTTTTCCATCCTTCTTCCGAACAGGCACAATATTGGCCACCCATTGGGGATACTCAGCAGTAAAAAGGAAATCGACATCGATATGCTTCTGTACTTCCTCTTTGATCTTCATTTCCATATTGGGATAAGTTCTCGTCAAATTCTGCTTGACTGGTGGGCATTCTGGCTTCAACGATAATTTATGCTCCACAATCTCAGAATCCAAACCAGGCATGTCTTGATAGTACCAGGCGAACACATCCGAATAATCTTGAAGAAGATCAATCAACCCCTTCATAGCTTCTGGACACAGTTGAGACCCAACCTTGACTTCCTTCACATCATCCTCGGAACCCAAGTTGACCAACTCAATCTGCTCTTCGAATGGATGAATGGCTTTTTCCTCGTGCTCAAGTAGACGAGATAATTCATCCGATACTTCTTCATCAATTTCTTCCTCAACCTCAAACACATGGAATTCAAAGTTTGAAGAAGGAGTATGATCATTGTATTCAATGGGTTTAGAAACTAACATGCATAATGATTTGATATTTTGATTTTAGAGAATTGAATTGTGACCAAATATTATGAAGATGGACAATTTATTATTTATTTAATCATGTTTTATGTGATTACCATTTTCAGGAAAGCAAAAAGTAAAAATAAAAACATCATAGATGTGGATGAATAGAATTGCATTTTATTGATGATCAAATTGAAAGATGCCTAACAATGTTCACCTCTCCCTTAGGCATAGGAGAAGGATTTTCAAAAATAAAAGCATTTACATAGAGCAAGGAACAATAATAGGAACATCGACAGAGATCCAATTATTGCAAGCTTTTCCATGCGTCACAAAATTGGTGCAGTCTTCATCTTCATCATCCTTGATTATAGCAGCTTAGTGTTGTTCATTACCATGAATGAAACCTTCGCTACGGAAACTAGGTTGCACATCTTCAGTCTTGACAACAGACCTCCCTTGCTGAAAACCCAAGCCGGACCAATTCTTGTTCTCGGCGACCTCTACCATCCGGTCCCACCGATTATAATTACCATCTTCAACAATCTTATGAGCATATTTAGAAGAGGACATAGGTGCCCCAACTTTCTTTTCTTCAGCAAATCATAGAGCTTGGTGTAAGACCCCAATTTTGACCCTAAGATCCCTCATGCTATCTCATCATATGCATTAGCATTGGGATCACACCTTGTCATCCTCCTTACCCCTCATCCATTGGGTTTGCATTGGGAAAAATCACCATGCATCATGTGATTGTATCATAATTTGTATTTTTATCATTTTACTAACCAAAATACCAAAAATATGTCTTTGTATAAACTAACTCTTTTGTAGGTAGGGCATGTGCTCACCTTTGATCTATCAAGCTCACATCTAGGGTTTAAGACCCTCAGTGCAAGGAGCTCAATCAAGATTGGTTCACTATGGCTCTAAGCATCATATATGAATCCCCATTATCTTTACATATTATTTTAATCAAGAAATCATCAAGGGTTTGGAGTTGGTTTGCCTTGGAAACCCTAATTCATCTAGGTATCTTGTATAACTTCTTCAACAAGCTTCTTCACCAATTGATCAAATATTTCAAGGTATACTTCAAATTTCATCATCTTATGCATATATGATCTCCCATGAGTCCCAAATGTCAAGGTAATTGCAAGCTAGCAAGTCGGTTCAGGGTGGTTGACCAGAGGAATTCATCTAATAAAAACTAGGGTTCGTTAGACCCTATCTCCTACAATTTTTGTCATATTAAAATGATTCCAAGAGAAAAGTTACTCTAAATTACATTCCAAACAACTTTCATGTTGAGTTCTAGAGCTAGGTTTTCTTGGAAAGTCATTTTTTATGGTGAAAGATTATAGGTCATTTTGTCTAAACCCTAATTTGGAGGTTAACTTCCCAAGGCCATAACTTGCTCAATTGTTATGATATGAAAGATTTCAAAGTTGCACAACCAAATTCAAGATGTCTACTTCAACTTTGATGTTTGGAGGAAGAGATAATTCAACTTTTATGAGCATGTGATATGAGGATACATTATAGGTCATTTTGGACAAATGCCACTGAACAAGTGATTTTCCTCAACTTCAAAAATGCATAACTCCTTCATATTAATTCCAAATGAGGTCAAATTTCTTACCATTTTTAAGTACTTTGAGAGATCTACAACTTTGATGAAGGAACTTTTCTCATTTGAAGCTCAAATAAGAATTTAGCCAAGGAGGAATAAGTGAACATATGGCTTGACACTTAGAATTTTTTTTAACATGTTTGATTTTCCCAACTTCCACCTTAAAATTCATCATGATCAAAGCTTAAAATGAAAAAGTGTCAAGCATGAAAGTTGTTCCTCTTGATCTAAGCTTTCCAAAAAGTCCAATTTCATTAATTTTGGACAAGATTTGAATGGGTTGCATATGGCTTGAAGATTGCATCATCATTTGGCAAGATTGAACTTGAAACTTCCACACACCAATGCATGACATTCCAACATGATGTCAGACTTGTTTGTATTCAATTATGGACCAAAATATATGATATCATAGGCCTGTACACGCCCATGCACCCATGCATAATACATTTCTATTTTTGAATTCCATGTTTAAGTGTGCAAATATCAATTGAATTGGCTATAAATAGAGACCTCTTGGCTCAGAACAAAGGACCATGTGCGCTAACTTTGAATCCACACCTTCAAACCCTTCCATTTTAAAGGACAACCTTGAGAATTTCCATTGGAAATTGAGTTTGAATCTCACTGTTTTGAGATTCAAAACTCCAAGGATCCAAAGCCTTTTGATCATTATAATCTACTCCTTCAAGCATTTAGAGCAAGATCAAGCACAAGCAAGAGCAAGACCAATCGAATTCAGACCTACATTGAAGGTGTTTTCCAAAAATTTTCATCTCTTCGATTCTCACTCAATTCTCCATAATTCTCTTGGATCTTTGGTTGTCTGAAGTCCTACCAATGTAGGCAACAAGATTGAGTTACTTTGAGGTCAAATCGAAGCAACACAGATCCTGCACGTCAAATTTCAACTCCTTGTATCTCTCAATATACTTGGAGTTAGGATAAATTAAGGCCAGATTCGAGCTCAGTGCCATATTTTACTTTGAAATCATGTCCTTCTTTTTAATTTTGGTGATGGTTGTGACTGAACCATTCCGGTGAGGCTCATCGGAGAAGGAGACCGGAGTTTTGGCTCCGGTGGTGAGTTGGCAATCCTCAGAACCATAAGATCCATTTGATTTAATCTAATCTCACGCGTTGGTTTGAATTACCATTGTTGTGGCGCACTGACTCAGGTCCATTGTGGATTGCGCACTAGTGGCCACTTGATCTGCCACCTCAATTAATGAGGGAGATCAAGTGGTCCACGTTTTTTCTGATTATTTGATTTTCATTTTATTTGTTCTATTTTCATTAATTCATATTAATCTTAATATTGATCCAAAAAATATGAAACTTTCACCAAAAAAATTTAAATAAATTCCTCTTTTATTTTCCGAATTAAAATTATTTTTTGGATCATTATTAATATTTTTCATGATTTAATTGATTTTGTGAATATTTTTAATTGTTTAAAAATACTTTTAAGTTTCCAAAAATGATGAAATTATTTCTCCAAGGTCCTTTGACTTTGTTTGACCTATGATAAATCTCATGGCCACTTCTTTGGTGTTTTGATGAGATTTTAGAAATTTGACAAACCATAATTTAATTTAATGCATTATTTAGTTGATTTTAATTGTTTCATTGCAAAATAAATTGTGTTGAGCATTTGATATTGACTTGTTGAGTTTGACTTGTGTTGATTGGGCCTTGGTCAAGGTTGATTTGACTTTATTGAGTTAAAATCATTGGATTTAGGGGATTGATGAAATGTACATTTCATCTCCTAAAATGAATGAATGATTTTAATTTGGTAAAAGTCCTCCTTTGACCAATTTGTGTTGATTCTATTCCCCTCCCCCCCTCTTCATCTCATTCCCATTCTCTATTCATTCATGTCATGGACCTATGATATCTCCATATCCTAAGGCTAGTTGATTGAAAAATCAACATGAGTGTGGATGAGATTAGGTCCACCCTTTTGAATATTCTTTTTAAGTGTGGTATGTTTTAGGAGCATGGTTCATAATACCATATCTCTAACATGCATTAACACTAAAATTTCTATTGCCCGATCTCAAATAGTTGTGACTTCTACATAAGTCCAATTACAATTGCTTAACATAGCGCTAAATTGGGATACAAAAGGCATAACATTCTAGTAAGTGAGATTGTAAGTCTCCCCTCTTTCATGGTATTGTATGGAAACTTGGCCTTTTTTCCTTCCTTTGGAATATGTCTTGGTTCAAGGATCCATGCTTGTGATAAGTGGGTTGAGTGTTCTCCAAAGAATGACTTAAACAAAACAAAAACAAAGGCAATACTAACTTCTAATCAACTAACAACTAACATTTAATTTCAAGCCATTTACTTTTATGCACTTTAATTTTAAGTCTTTATTCATTTGTCATTATTCATACCATTCAATTTGTTTACTTTAATGCCATTTTCACTTTGCTCACTTGAGCCATACTTTGTGAATATATTGTGTTTGTATATACTTGTTTGTGTTTGTGGTCGTTTGACCTTAATGTACATAATAAGAACAAAATCCCTAAAAAAACATTTTGTGTGAACTGTTGGATTTGATCTGAGACATTGGACTTAGAATTAGGCAACACTCCATATGCAAAAGGACTTGGCCAATGCCAACTTTCATAAAACCAAGTGCTTGTGAAGTGAGCTTTCATTTGATATAAGTATTGAAGATCCATTGGAGTTCATCTGCAACATATTGAAGCTGTTATTTTGAACCTGTGCATAATGCCTATCTTTGAAGCCATCTGATACATGGGGAATTATGAAGAACATCATGAAGTTGCTAAGCTTTAATGTGGCTATCTTTATTTGATGCCTTGCTCTTCATCTTGCTATTTGTGTATTGATATTGCCTGATTCTAAAGTCCAAGGGAAATTTGGGTTTCTATATGACATTCTTGTCTATTGGATTGCAACCCATTGGTCAGATGTTTTCAACTCTCAACTTTTAAATTTGTGCTTAGGATTAGTCTCTTCATCTCCTCCCCATTTCTTTAACTTCAAATCTCTCCCTCCTTTTAAAATCTTCTTTGTTTGTGTTTTCTAAACTTTGACCATATTTCAAATTAGAAACTTTGGCCTTATGCCATTGCATTTTTTTAAACTCTTTTCTTAAGCAAACTTGTAAATGAACTTAACTATACTTGACTTAAAATTTCAAAAGACAAAAAGAAATAACACTCATTCAAACCTTTTTAGGCCTTTGGTGCCTTTGCTAAACTTAAAATTTTGTTAAAAGCAACTCATTTACTTTGATTTATACCATGAACTAAGAGGTTTTAATCCCTCATTTTATGTTGGTACGTAGGCACAAGTCCAAAGGTCTTGTCAAACATAAAAATATAATTAATGAATTCTTTTCTCATTCCTTCACTCTATTTATTGCAAACATCATTTTGTACAAAAACACATATGCACACAAAAAAAGGCTCCCTAGGAGTACCTAGGGCACTTAAGGTGCTAACATCTTCCCTCTGTGTAACCAACCCCTTACCTGTAATCTCTGGCATTTTATTAGTTTTGATTTGAAAACTTCTTATTTTTGGGTTTTGTTTGTACTTTTCCCTTTTCCCTTGGAAATAGTAAAAGCACGGTGGCGACTCTGGTTTAATTGACGTCTAGCTTATCCATAGCTTGATGGTCATGAATTTACCGCTACAGAATTTAAGTGGCGACTCTGCTGGAGAGTAGTCTCCAGTGGGTTTAGCCTACTTTTTTGTGTATATATAATTGAATATTGGATGTATGTATATTTGTTTGTGTGATATAATCTGCTTGTTGTGCTTGGTGATCTCTGAGTGGTGAGATAAGTTCTAACCCAAACATGAGTGCAATTAAGGTAGGAGGATGGTATAGTCATGTTCGACTTGTGTGGAGTAGTCCTTAACAAGTTGGCTTGAGACCCATCTACTCAGTGGAGACCCTTTTGGAGTAAGGAATGTCACACAAGTCATTTGTGGTTTGGCATTACTATCTCTGATTTGGGGTCCGAGAAGCTGAGGACCGTAGAACATTTAACCCCTCTTGGCCTATTTAGGAGGTAATGCGGAGGCTGTTCAGGTGTAGACTTGATAACAATTGTTACATGATACTACACTCAGACAAGTTTCTCTTGAGAATATTATAGGTTAACGAGTCAGTCATCCTAACTTGTAATATCTGATAGATGGAATGAAGACTCTAGGAACTTTTTAGAATATGATCTACAGGTTTTATCCTTAGTACACTCCTTTGGGATGGTTCTTACCCAGACCCTATGCTAGTGACTCACAACAAACCCTTGATTCTTAGTTGATCCAATCAAGTCTTGTCAATATCAATTGAACTTGGGTGTTGATAAGGTGTAAACCATAATCCACCAAAATGGATGATTGATCTTGGAAATGACTTGATTCATACCTTGACTTTTGATTGTTTGCCTTGTGTGTGATCCCTTATTTGTGATTGTTGCATTCATGCATTCATGCACATCATAACATTCACCACACCAAAAATTTCAAGGAACTGAGGTCTTATTTGCAAATATTTTCAGACCATGGATTATGGACGAAGGAACACTAAGAAGTACAATTTCAGATGTCCGGATTTGAAAGAGTTAAGGAAGCTGTCATCCTTTGTATTAGATCCCTTGGATTTCAAGCAACGTCATAGGAACCTTTTATCCGTGTTATCTGCTGATGTGGTTGAAGGACTTTTGAGTGTGTTGGTTCAGTTTTACGATCCTCTCTACCATTGCTTCACTTTTCCTGATTATCAGCTTGTGCCTACGTTGGAGGAGTATGCCCATCTCTTGGGAATACCTGTTTCTAGCAAAGTGCCCTTTAGTGGATTGGAAGAGATTCCCAAATCTCACGTTATAGCTGAAGCCCTTCACTTGAAGAAGTCTGAGATAGAGGCTCATTGGGTGAAGAAAGGAGGAGTGTTTGGGTTGACTTCTGAGTTCCTCATCAAGGAAGTTACTGCCTTTGCTCAAGCCGGTAGTGTGGATGCTTTTGAAGTTATCTTTGTGTTTCTCATCTATGGTTTAGCCTTGTTCCCTAACATTGACGATTTTGTTGATGTTAACGCCATTAGAATCTTCTTGATTGGGAATCCTGTGCCTACCCTGTTAGGGGATATGTATTTATATTTGCATCTAAGGAATTCTAAGGGTTGTGGGGCAATCGTCTGTTGCATTCCTCTTCTGTGCAAGTGGTTTATTTAGCACTTGCCTCAGACGCCTACTTTTGTGTAGAACAAACAATGTCTACGGTGGTCTCAGAGACTTATGTCTCTCACTAATGATGATATAGTTTGGTATGACTCTTCATTAAGTATCTTGGAGATTATTGATTGTTGTGGTGAATTCTCTAATGTGCCTCTCATTGGTACACAAGGAGGAATCAACTACAACCCTGCTTTGGCTCGTCGTCTACTTGGGTTCCCCTTGAGAGACAAACCTAATAACACTTTGTTAGAAGGTCTTTTCTATCAAGAGGGTAAAGATCCCCAACGTTTGAAGTAGAAGATTGTGCATGCTTGGCATAATATGCATAGGAAAGGAATATCCGAGCTTGGTCCGTGCAATTGTGTAGCTTTGGAAGCTTACACTCTTTGGGTGAAAAAGAGAGCTTTGGAATTGAAGATGCCTTATGCTTGTGAGAGACCTATGTCTATGGTTGTGGCTGAGCCATCAACTCTCTCTAACTAAGATGTAGAGGAGTTGGAAGATGAACTTGCCAAGATGAAGCAAGAAAAGGATATGTGGGAGGAGAGTTTCCATGCTTTGAGCAGAAAGCATGAGGAGTTGCAGCTTGAGTCTAAGAAGAAGATGCACTTATCGAGCTTCTTGATGATCGAGCATTGAAGAGACAGAGAGAACCAGAGGTTTCATCTTTCTCTAGTATGCCTCGGCCTTCCGTTGCTTGGAATAAGATTGTTGATAAGCTTATCCTCGAGAAGACTCAGATGAAGACTTCTTTTGAGTCCAAGATCCGACGCATCCGAAGGAAGTATGCGCCTGCAGCCAGATCTTCTGATATTGTTGTTAGGGATCCTTAGGATGACTTGTCTCCTTTTCTCTTGTATTTTGTATTTTTGGTTTCTGAAATTGTACTAGTGTAATCCTTCCAATTATATAAATAAAAAAGATTTTTTATGGTCAATCAAATTGTTACAATTGTTATATATATTTTCAAATAATAAAGTAAGTTCCTTAAAAATAAAAACAATCAAGCATTGCATTTCATGCATCATTTGCATAATAGGTTTCTCTTTCGCCAGATGTCTTATTGGTATTTCTTCTATGCTTCAGCCAAGCTGACTCATCGATACAATACCCACGCCAACCACTAAAGAATCATGGAACATCTAGAGCAAGAGAATAGAGACTTGGAAGACGAGATTGCTCGCTTGACTGCCATGATGGAGTCAGTGTTTGCTGCTCAGAGCCAATCTTCTCCAATGCTTGAAACTCCTCCTCCTTAGAGGACTGTCATTTCAGAGGTTGCTACCTCTACCATTCCAGCTGCTGCTCATTTTAGACCTGCCATGCCTGCCGGATTCCTGTGGGGAATGCCGCCCAACTTTGTGCCCGAGGGTTTTGCGCCTACATTTGCTTCCATGCCGACATCTAGCCCGGTCATGTTTGTGCCACCACCGGTTGTTCACACTTTACCCCGTGTTGAAGACACCATCTAACATTCTGAGCTGTCTGAGGGTCCGGATGTTTATGAAAAGATGGATGAAATGAAAGACCAATTCCTTGAGCTGCGAAAGGAGTTGAAGACCTTGAGGGGAAAAGATCTGTTCGGTAAGAGTGTTGTGGAGCTTTTCTTGGTTCCTAATGTTAAGATCCCGATGAAGTTCAAAGTCCCTGACTTTGAAAAGTATAAGGGGAATACCTGTCCACTCAGTCATCTCGTCATGTATGCTAGAAAGATATCGACGAAAACTGATAATGATTAGTTACTGATTCATTATTTTCAAGACAGTCTGACTGGTGCCGCCTTGAGGTGGTACATGGGTTTGGATAGTGCGAGTATCCGCATATTCAATGATTTGGGTGAGGCTTTCGTGAAGAAATACAAGTATAATGTGGATATGGCGTCAGATAGGGATCAGTTGAGGTTATTGTCTCAGAAGGATAAGGAGACATTTAAAGAATATGCTCAACGATGGAGAGAGCTTTCCGCTCATATTACCCTTCCTTTGGAAGAAAAGGAGATGACCAAGATTTTCCTCAAGACCCTGAGCTGATTTTACTATGAGCGGATGATTGCCAATGCCCCTAGTGATTTTACCGAAATGGTAAATATGGGGATGAGACTAGAAGAAGGTGTCCGAGAGGGACAGTTATCTAGGGAGGAAGTTTCGTCCAACAAGAAGTATGGCAGCGGGTTTTCCAAGAAGAAAGAGAACGAGACCAATGAAGTATCTGTTGGGAGGCAAAAGAGGCCTCATGTAAGAAGAAGTCAACCACCCCGTCAACACCGTCATCAAGTATCATCATTAATTCCGGTATTTTTTAACAATCAATCAACACCAATTCAACAACAACGTCAACAACCGCCACCATAACGAACAAACACCTACAATAAAAACAATATCAACAATCATGAACAACCATAAAACTTTGAGAGGAAAAAGGTCTCTTTCGACCTGATTCATATGACTTATGCTGAACTGTATCCATCTTTGGTTCTCAAGAACCTCTTGCAACCAAGAAATCCGCCTCAGATTCCTGAACCACTTCCATGGTGGTATAAATCGGAACATCGTTGTGCCTTTCACCAAGGAGCTCCCGACCACGACATTGAGAATTGTTACCCCCTGAAGTATGAAGTCCAAAATCCGGTAAAGAGTGGGATGGTGTCCTTTGAGGACCGTGCGCCTAATGTCAAAGCTAATCCACTACCTGCTAATGGGAACCCTTCTGTTAATATGGTGGATAGCTATCCTAGGGAGTTCAAGGTATTTGATGTCCGCTTTATTAGAAGGTCCTTGGTTACGATGCACAAGGATATCTGTTTGGTAAGCGATTGTGAGCATGACTATGATGGTTGCGCAATCTGCAGTGTTAATCCTCGAGGTTGTGTGGTTGTGAAGAGAGACATCTAGAGGTTAATGGATGAAGGTATGATTCAGATTCTCCAGTCCCGTCACATGGATGATGATGTGAATGTTATTGTTACAGTATTCAAGACACCAGAGAGAGTGGTGATTCAGTTCGACAGCAGTAGTAGTAATAGTGTTAGCAACAAATCGGTATCGCCGTTGGTTATACGGTTAACGGGCCCCGTCCCGTATGCATCCGATAAAGATGTCCCGTATCAGTACAATGCAACTATGTTAGAGAATGGTCAAGAGGTTCCTTTACCTATGATCAGTTCTGTTGTGAGCATATCTGGTGTTACTAAGGTGACCCGTAGTGGTCGTGTCTTTGGGCCGGTGTTCCCTAAGAATGTGGATGATGTATCTGTTAGTAAGAATGTTAAAGTGCATGTAGTTAATCTAAATACCGCTCCAAAGTGTCAGTCTGGTGAATCCAGCGGTTTGAAGCCTAATGATGATGATGAGGTACTCCGGTTAATTAAGAAGAGTGAGTTTAATATGGTGGAGCAGTTGCTCGAAAATCCTTCCAAGATTTCAGTGTTGTCTCTGCTTATGAACTCTGAAGCGCACAAAGAAGCACTACAGAAGGTATTAGAACAAGCTTATGTGGATCATGATGTTACAGTGGATCAGTTTGATCATATTATGGCTAACATCACTTCCTGTAACAACTTGAGTTTCTATGATGAGGAACTTCCTGAGGAGGGAAGAAATCACAATTTAGCGTTGCACATTTCAATGAATTGCAAGGAGAATGCTCTGTCGAATGTATTGGTTGACACTGATTCTTCTTTGAATGTACTCCCGAAATCAACCTTGTCAAGATTGTTGTATCAAGGAGCTCCGATGAGATATAGTGGTGTGATCATTAAAGCATTTGACGGTTCTCGCAAAACTGTGATAGGAGAGGTGGACCTTACGGTGAAGATAGGTCCGAGTGATTTCCAAATTATTTTCCAAGTGATGGATATCCACTCGGGCTATAGTGGCTTGCTAGGAAGGGCATGGATACATGAGGCAGGAGCCGTTACATCCACATCGCACCAAAAATTGAAGTTCGTTAAAAATGGAAAGTTGGTTATTGTCGGTGGAGAGAAGGCTTTGTTGGTAAGCCACCTGTCATCTTTCTCTTATGTAGAAGCTGAGGATGAGATTGGAACTTCATTTCAAGCCTTATCTATTGCAGAGGAAAAGAGAGTCGGGGAACCTATGTCCTCATTCAAAGATGCGCAGAAGATTGTTGAAAATGGTAGTTCTGATCAATGGGGACAGATGGTAGAAGTCACCGACAACAAGAGCAGAGCCGGTTTGGGATTCCAACAAGGTTCGTCTATGATTAGAGCTAAAGATGTGCAACCCAATTTTTGTAGCAGAGGGTTCATTCATGGTAATGAACAACACTTAGCTGTTGTGATCGAGGGTGATGAAGGTGAACATTGTTTGGGCATTTTCAAATTTGATCATCAATAAAATATAATTCTATTCATCCACATCTATGATGTTTTATTTTTACTTTTTGCTTTATTCTGAAAAATGGTAATCACAAAAAAAAAATAAAAAAAATAATTTGTTCATCTGCATGATATTTGGTCACAATTCACTTCTCTAAAATCAAAATATCAAATCATTATGCAAGTTGGTTTCTAAACCCATTGAATACAATGATCCTACTCCTTCTCTAAACATTGAATTCCCTGTGTTTGAGACCGAGGAAGGAAGTGATGAAGAAGTACCTGATGAATTGTCTCGTCTACTTGAGCATGAGGAAAAAGCCATTCATCCGTTCAAAGAGAAAATTAAGTTAGTCAACTTGGGTTCCGAGGATGATGTGAAAGGAAGTCAAGGTTGGGTCTCGACTGCGTCCAGAAGTGAAGAAGGGGTTGATTGATCTTTTCCGAGAGTACTCAGATGTGTTTGCTTGGTCCTATCAAGATATGCCTGGTTTGGATTCTGAGATTGTGGAGCATAGATTGCCGTTGAAGCCAGAATTCCCGCCAGTCAAGCAAAAGTTGAGGAGAACTCATCCTGACATGGAAGTGAAGATCAAAGAAGAAGTGCAAAAGCAGATTGATGCCGATTTCCTTGTTACTGCTGAGTATCCGCAGTGGGTGGCCAACATTGTGCCTGTTTCGAAGAAGGATGGAAAAGTCCGTATGTGTGTTGATTATAGAGATTTGAATAAAGCTAGTCTGAAAGATGATTTCCCTCTGCCACACATTGATATGTTGGTAGATAATACAGCTAAATCCAAAGTCTTTTCGTTTATGGATGGATTTTCCGGGTATAATCAGATCAAGATGGCACCCGAAGTTATGAAGAAGACCACGTTCATTACACCTTAGGGAACATTCTGTATAGAGTGATGCCTTTCGGTCTAAAGAATGTTGGTGCAACTTACCAGAGAGCAACAACTACTCTTTTTCATGATATGATGCATAAAGAGATCGAAGTCTATGTTGATGATATGATTGCTAAATACATTGATGAAGAGGGACATGTTAAGCATTTGTTGTTATTCCATCGATTGAGGAAGTACAAACTCCGCTTAAATCCCAATAAATGTACTTTTGGTGTTCGTTCTGGTAAGTTGTTGGGCGTTATTATCAGTGAGAAAGTTATTGAAGTTGATACTGCCAAGGTCAAAGCAATACAAGAGATGTCTGCGCCCGAAATTGAGAAGCAAGTCAGAGGTTTTCTCGACCGCTTGAATTATATCTCGAGATTCATTTCACACATGACTGCCACATGTGCGCCTATATTCAAGCTTCTTCGGAAAGATCAGTCTTGTGATTGGACCGAGGATTGCTAGAAAGCTTTTGACAGTATGAAAGACTATTTGCTTGAACCTTCGATTTTGTCTCCGCCTGTTGAAGGAAGACCGTTGATAAGGTATTTGACTATGCTTGAGGAGAGTATGGGTTGTGTTTTAGGTCAGCAAGATAAAACTAGAAATAAAGAATATGCAATTTAGTACCTCGGTAAGAAATTCACCGACTGTGAGACTCAATATTCTATGCTTGAGAAGACTTGTTGCGCATTGGCTTGGGCTGCTAAGCGTCTGCATTAATATATGTTGAATCATACCACTTGGTTGATATCCAAAATGGATCCAATCGAGTATATTTTTTAGAAGCCTGCTTTAACTGGGAGGATTTCCCGTTGGCAGATGTTGTTATCAGAGTATGATATTGAATACCTATCTCAGAAAGCGATCAAAGGTAGTATCTTGGCTGACCATTTGGCTCACCAACCAATTGAAGATTACCAGACAGTGCAATATGATTTTCCTGATGAAGAGATTTTGTACTTGAAAATCAAAGATTGTGATGAACCATTGCTTGAAGAAGGGCCAGAACCTAGTTCCCGTTGGGGCATGGTATTTGATGGAGCTGTTAATCAGTATGGTAATGGCATTGGGGCAGTGATTATTACTCCTCAAGGCACACATTTTCCGTTTATAGCTAGATTGACTTTCAAGTGTACAAATAATATGGCTGAGTATGAAGCTTGTATTATGAGGCTTGAAGAGGCCATTGATATCAGAATCAAGTACTTAGACGTCTATGGAGATTCAACTTTAGTTATGAATCAAATCAAAGGTGAATGGGAGACGAATTAACCAGGTTTGATACCATATAGAGACTATGCGAGGAGGATTTCGACTTTCTTTACAAAGGTTGAATTTCATCATATCCCTCGAGATGAAAACCGGATGGCAGATGCTCTTGCAACGTTGGCTTCGATGATTATGGTGAAGTATTGGAATGAAGTTTCCAACTTAACTGTGATACGTCTTGATAGGCCAACTCATGTGTTTGCTGTTGAAGAGGCCAAAGATGAGAAGTCATGGTATTTTGATATCAAGTGTTTTCTCCAAAGTCAGATTTACCCGCCCGGGGCATCTTTGAAAGATAAAAAGACTTTGAGTAGATTAGCCAGAAATTTCTACCTGAATGGTGATGTATTGTATAAGAGAAATTTCGATATGGTTTTGCTCAGATGCGTGGATAGAGACGAAGCAGACTTATTGATGGCTGAAGTCCATGAAGGTTCCTTTGGTACTCATTCCAATGGACATGCAATGGCAAAGAAGATGTTGCGAGCAGGTTACTATTAGCTGACAATGGAATCTGACTGTTGCAAGTTTATGAAGAAATGCCACAAGTGTCAAATACATGCAGATAATATTCACGTTCCTCCGACACTGTTGAACATCATTTCCTCCCCATGGCCCTTCTCCATGTGGGGAATTGATATGATTGGCATGATTGAGCCCAAAGCTTCGAATGGACATCGTTTCATTTTGGTGGCTATTGACTACTTCACAAAGTGGGTTGAAGCGACATCGTATACGAATGTAACCAAGCAAGTTATTGTGAAGTTTATCAAGAATCAAATCATATGCCGTTATGGTGTGCCAAGTAAGATCATTACTGATAATGGTTCGAACTTGAATAACAATATGGTGGAAGCTCTTTGCAAAGACTTCAAGATTGCACACCATAATTCTTCTCCCTACAAACCTAAGATGAATGGGGCTATTGAAGCTGCAAACAAGAACATCAATAAGATCATCCAGAAGATGGTTATGACATACAAAGATTGGCATGGGATGCTCCCATTTACTTTACATGGGTACTGTACATCCATCTGCACTTCAACAGGGGCAACCTCTTTCTCACTTGTTTATGGCATGAAAGCTGTGCTCCTGGAAGAGGTGGAGATCCCATCATAACGTGTCTTGATGGAAGCCAAGTTTACTGAAGCTGAATGGTGTTAAACTAGATTTGATCAGCTGAATTTGATCGAAGAGAGGAGATTAACTGCCATGTGTCATGGTCAGTTATATCAGCAGAGAATGAAGAAAGCTTTTGACAAGAAGGTTAGACCTCGTGTGTTCAGAGAAGGTGACCTTGTGCTCAAGAAGATTCTATCTTTCAAACCAGATTCTAAGGGCAAATGGACTCCTAATTATGAAGGCCCATATGTTGTCAAGATAGCCTTTTCAGGCGGTGCTTTAATTCTTACAACTATGGATGGTGAAGAGTTCACTCGTCCTGTGAACGCAGATGCAATCCAAAACACAGCTTGGAGCCATAACTCAAAATGCAGCTTGGAGCTGCTATCCAAATTTCCATCCAAAACGAGACAACAACACTCTACACCCACTGCGGTACAAGCCAAAAACGGGGAACAAGCAAAGCACAAAATAACAAGCTACGATATAAAACCCAGCCTCAAATAAGCCAAAAATCTACAGCAGCTGCAGCAGGAAAGATGCAAATAAGAACAAGCCAGCGCCGAACCAGAAACGCATCAAAAGCGTGCAAGCCAGTTGCAACATAAGCTAAAATACAGAAGTACTTCCAAAGCCAACACATCGTAGGCGCTTCCAGCCAAAATGTGCAGCCAATACGTCCAAAGCGACAAGCTGCAAACAAGCCAAAAGCAACTTGAAAACAACTCAAACCATAAAGAGCATCAAAGCACAAAAGATTGAAAACAACAGTTAAGTCGGCGTCCAAGCTACATAAAAACGCAACTTTTGTGTAGAGGTAAATTCATGATCATCAAGCTATTGACAAGCTAGAGATCAAATAACAAGAGTTGCCACCGCGCTTTTATTGTTTCCAAGGGAAAAGGGAAAAAGTACGAACAAAACCCAAAAAGTAAGAAGTTTTCAAATCAAAACTAATAAAAAGTCAGAGATCACAGGTAAGGAGGTTGGTTACACAGAGGGAAGGTGTTAGCACCCAAAGTGTCTTAGGTATTCCTAGGGAGCCCTTTTTGTGTGGATATGTACTTGGTATAAAGTGGTGTTTATAAACAAATAGAATGGGGGGATGAGAAAATAATTTATTAATTATATTTTTGTGTTTAATAAGATCTTCGGTCTTGTGCCTACGTACCAACATAAAAATGAGGGATCAAAATCTCGTAGTTCGTGATACAAATTCCAAAGTGGATGCATTGTTTTTAACAAAAATTAAGTTTAAAAGGCACAAATGGTTTGAATGAGTTAGTTCTTTTTGGCTTTTTGAAAGTTTAAGTCAAGTATAGTTAAGTCTATTTACAAGTTTGATTTAAGAAAATAAGTTTGAAAATGCAATGGCATAAGGCCAAAGTTTCTATCTTTTTTTTGAAAAAAAATGGTCAAAGTTTTGAACAAAAGTAGTTCACACAAAGAAGGTTTTGAAAAAGGGAGGGAGAGATTTTGAAATTAAAGAAACAGGGACAAGATGAAGAGACTATCCTATGTACAAAACTAAAAGTTTAGAGTTGAAAAGATCTGACCAAATGGGTAGCAATCCAATAGACAAGAGTGTCAATAAAAACCCAGAATTCCCTTGGACTTTTAGAACCAAGCAACACACAAATGCACAATTATATTATCTTGAAGAGCAAGGCATCAAATAAAGATGGCCACATCCAAACTTATCCCTTCCGTGATCTTCTCCAAAATAGCGCATGTAACAGATGAATTCCACAAGTCACAGGTTCAAAATAACAGCTTCACAATGATCATGTTGCAGATGAACTTACAGATGTCTTCAAAGATGTATCACAGGAAGTTTCTAATTACAAGCACTTAGTTTCTCAACAAGTTGGCATTGGCCAAGTCCTTTGCATAGGGAGTGTTGCCTAATTCTAAGTCTAATTGGTTAGAAGTTAGTATTGTGTTGCTTTTGCTTTTCATTTTAAGACATTCTTTGGAGAACACTCAACCCACTTATCACAAGCATGAATCCTTGAACCAAAACATCTTCCAAAGGATCCTTATGCCTTTTATGTCACAAATTTAGTTGGGGAGACTTACAATCTCACTAACTAGAATCCTTATGCCTTTTATGTCTCAAATTTAGCGCTATGTTAAGCAATCGTAATTGGACTTATGTAGAAGTCACAAATATTTGAGGCCGGCCAATAAAATTTTGGTGTTAATGCATGTTTGAGACATAGTATAATATACTATGCTCATAAAACATACCACACACAAAAAGAATATGCAAAAGGTGTGACCTAATCTCATCCATACTCATGTCAATTTTTCAATCAACTAGCATTAGGACTTTGAGATGTCATAGGCCAAATGGAATGAATGAATGAAGAAAGGGAATAAGATGAAGTGGGAGGGGAATGGATCAAAACACAAATTGGTCAAAGGAGGATTTTTACCAAATTAATATCATCCATTTATTTTGGGAGATGGAATGTACATTCCATCAATCCCCTAAATCCAGTTATATTAATTTGACAAAGTCAAATCAACCTTGACCAAGGCCCAACAACAAGAGTTAAAAATAAACAAGTCATTACAATTGGTCAACAAATTTACTTGGCATTTATTCAAATTAAAAATACTAAAATGGTGCATTTAAATTAAATATGGTTTGTCCAATTCCAAAAATCTCATCAAAACACCAAAGAAATGGCCATGATATTTATCATAGGTCAACAAGGTCAAAGGACCTTGGAGAAAATTTTTCATAATTTTTGGACATTTAAAAATATTTTTAAACAATTAAAAAGAAATTCAAAATCAATTAATCCTTGAAAAATATTAATAATAATCCAAAAAATAATTTTTATTCAGAATATGGAAGAGAAAAATAGTTGAATTTTTTTTGGTGAAAGTCCCATATTTTTTGGATCAATATTGAATTTAATATGAATTATTGAAAATAATGCAATTAAAATGAAAATTAAAATATCAGAAAAAACGTGGACCACTTGATCTCCCTCATTAATTGAGGTGGCAGATCAAGTGGCCAAAAACACACGTTCCACCATGCACATGAGTCAGCACGCAATAGGCATGATATTCAAAAGGAATGAACCAGATTAAAACAAATGAGATGGATCTTATGGCTGTGACAGATGCCAACACATCGCCGGAGCTGTAGCTCTGGTCTTCTTCTCCGGTGGAACTCACCGGACTGGTCCACCATCAACCATCACCAAAATTAAAAACAAGGACATGATTTCAAAGTAAAAATGGCACTGAGCTCGAATCTGGTCTCAATTCACTCGAACTCCAAGTATATTGAGAGATACATGGAGTCGAAATTTCAGGTACATGAAAAGGGTTGCTTCAATTTGGCCTCAAAGCAACTGAATCTTCTTGCCTATATTGGTAGGACTTCAGACAACCAAAGAATCAATAGAATTGAGCAAGAATTTAAGAGAATCAAAGAGATCAAAATTTCTGGAAAATACCTTCAATGGAGGTCTGGATTCAACTGATCTTGATCTTGCTTATGCTTGACCTCACTCCACTTGCTTGCAGAAGAAGGATTGGATGCCTAAAAGGTTGTGGATTCCTGAAGATTTGAATTTCAAAACAGTGGAAATTCAATCTCAAGTTCAAATGAATTTCTTAGATTTATCCTTTGCAAAGTGAGGGTTAGAGATGGGGGATCAAAGCTGGCGCGAATGTGTGTTGATTTATAAGCATATGAGGCTCTATTTATAGCTGAAACCATTGATATTTGCACACTTGAAATCACTTTCCAAATTTGCTCATTAATGATGCATGGGTGCATGGGCGCGCATATGCCCATAAAATCATTGCCATAAGTCCACAAATGAATGTTAGATAGTCTGAATTCATCTTGATTTGCAAGGCAAGTGTGCATTTGGATTTGAAGTTTGATCTTTTCCAAGTGATGTCACCATGTTCATGCCATGCACATCCTATGCATTCCTTGTCCAAAATGAATGAATTTGAGCTCTTTATAAAGGTGAGATCAAGAGGAACAACTTTCATGTTCAACACTTTTTCATTTGGAGCTTGGAACTTGAAGGAATTTGAGGTGGAAGTTTGGAAATTTTTGACATATAAATTTTTGCCATATGTATTTTTGAAGTTTGGAAAAATCACTTGATCAATGGTATAGGTCAAAAGTGACCTATAATGTAACTTTATATCACATGCTCAAAAAGGTTTAATTAGATCCCACTCCAAACATAAAAGTTGAAGTAGAGACATTAAATATGATTGTGCAACTGGTAAATCTTTGATTTTATAAAAATTGAGAAAGTTATGGCCTTGGGAAGTTGACTTTCAAATTAGGGTTTAAACAAAATGACCTATAATGTTTCAACATAGAAAATTATTTTCCAAGCAAAGATAGCTCTAGGTCTCAACATGAAAGTTGTTTGTAATGTCATTTAGAGTAAGTTTTTTCTTGGAATCATTTTCATATGGTGAAAATTGTAGGAGATAGGGTCTAGGGAGACCCAGTTTTGATCAGATGAATTCATCTAGCCAACCACCATCAACCAACTTGTTAACTTCCAATTCTCTTGACTTTCTTGGCTCATGGTAGATCATATATGCATAAATGATGAATTTTGAAGTGTCCCTTGAGAAATTTGATCAATTGGTGAGATAGCTTGTTGGAGAAGTTACTCAAGATACCCAGTCAAACTAGGGTTTCCAAGGCAAATCGCCCTGAAACTCTTGAAGAAAACTTGATCAACATAACATGTAGAAAACATTGGGACTCATATATGATGATCATAACCATTCTTGGATCAATTCTTGGTTGTGCTCTTTGTTCATGAGGGTCTCAAACCCTAGATGTGAACTTGATGAATCAATGGAGTCATGCCCTTCCTACAAAAGGGTTAGACAAATGCAAAGACATATTTTTGGTATTTTGGTTAGTGAAATGATAAAATACAAGTATGATATAATCTCTCCCAAAACAAACCCAATGAAAGAGGGGTAAGGAGGATACCAAGGTATGATCCCAATGTTAATGCTTATGATGAAATTGCATGAGGGATCTTAGGGTCAAAGTTAAGGCTCTGTGGGGAAATATTTCCACAAAGGAAAAAGAAATCAGAGAGACTGAAAATCCGTAGGAGCACAATGCATTCCGTAAGGAAAACTCACTAGGGAGACAGAGACTCTAGGGAAAAAGGAGTTATGCGTAGGCCACGACTTAAAACTACTGGGGGACTAAAGGGATTCCACACAAACATGGAAAAGACTCAGTCAAGGAAACAACAACATCTGCAGAGGATACGTGTAAGTCAGGATAAAACTAAAGTACTTGAATCATGCAGGAAAAACGATTTCACTAAGGAAATACGCACCCAACTCAACTGGGGAAGAAATAAACTTCAACACAGGAGGAGCAAAAATCTATTATCTACTTCCTGTTACTGGGTAAGGAGATAATAAAGATCTGACAGAGAGGACATCCGTCATCGGTTAGGATGAACATATCAAGGATGACTCGCTGGGAACCCACATGAGGGAGTATTCATTACTGGTTACTGGGTAAGAATAGCCTTGTTGGGGAAAACTGCAGAAAATAGGATTTGCAACTACCATTTACTGGGCAGAAGACCAAAAGGTGAGAGTATCCGTCATCGGTTAGGATGAACATATCAAGGATAAACTCGACAGGGAAGAAAATCCGTCATTGGTTAAGATGAACATATGAAGGATAGACTTGCCTGGAAATGCCAAGGAGGATATCCGTCATCGGTTAGGATGAACATATCAAGGATATACCAACTGAACAAAAAGGGTAGAAATTACATCTATCGAAAGCTGGATAGAAAACCGTCGGAGAGAAAATCCGTCACCGGTTAGGATGAACATATCAAGGATTAACCTTGCGAGGGGACAAAGTAGGATTTACAACTACCAGTTACTGGGTAGAAAACCAATCAAAGAGAAAATCCGTCACCGGTTAAGATGAACATATCAAGGATAGACTCTGAAAAGGGGATAAAGTGGGATTTACAACTACCGGTTACTGGGTAGAAAACCACAAGGAGAAGAAAACCCGACATCAGTTAAGATGAACATATCAAGGATTAACTCTCTAGGGAACAAAATAGGGATTACAACTACCTTTTTACTAGGTAGAATACCAAAAATGAGAATATTCGTCACTGGTTAAAGTGAACATATCAAGGATAGACTCAAGCAGGGGAAAGAAAGATATCCGTCACCGGTTAGGATGAACATATCAAGGATATACTTCCTGGGGACTCTATTGAGGAGAGAAATAAGGGTACTTTTGTCGGGTATTGGGCAAGAAGTAACAATCTGCAAACTAAGAAGAATATTACCAATTACTGGGTAATAGACTCTCAAGGGACCAAAATATCTATCTAGGTAAGAGCTAGAAAGAAAATGGTCAATCAAGACTCAACCCAATGAGGACATAACTCAAGGGGATTAATTCCATCCAGAAGATCCACTGGGGAGGAAACTGAAATAACAACCTTCCATGAGGAACTCAGTGGGGAAACAAAGAAAGGTTAAAGTCTTTCTGCTTAAGGGGTTGACACTCTACAACTGAAGGAGGTCAGACACCAGATTTGAGTATGGGGATAAAATACCGCCATAATAGAGAATAAGAATCTCAAACAAATCAAATAGGAAGATGCAGGATATGCAAATTATGAAATTCTATGAATGTATATGTATATATGATGGTTATGCTGACAAAACGATCACGAAGGATACAAAGGTGTCGCAAAGAATTTGAACCACCGGTACAATCCTCAGTCAATCCATAAAATATGGAGAGAAACTGCTGGAGAATAGAGAGATCAACATCCCAAAGGTTCAAACCTAACTGGGGAAGGAGGAGATCTGCTGAGGACAAAACATTCAATTTGTGGGGAATTTTAGGTAAACACCATAAAAATGGGAGATAACCCTACAGAGAATAATCATAACAAAAGCTGCTCAGAAACCAGGAGGAAACTCTGACTGGGAGCAAGTTGAATGGCGATTGGTAGGGAAACCAATGCGATCTACTGGGGAAGATCAACCATCTCTGAAGATCAACCCTGTTGAGGAAATACGAACTTCGCTGGGGAAGGCAGAAACTCTGTCGGGGAAAATAACACGCCGCAGGGTATCTGAATCCACCAAATCAGTTGGGAACAAGGAAAGAAATTCCATTGAGGATCAAACACTCCGCCGAGGAACTTAATCAACACAAACGTCTAGGGATACCCGAAGAGTTAACTGCTTGGGAAACCTCTGATGTTTCACACTTAAGGACTTGCTATCCATTAAAATGTTGTTGATATTCCTTTTACTTGCTTTGAAAAAATTCTTGCTTTTATATATTAAATAAAACTTGACTTTGATTTAAAAATTTAATTTAAAAATGATCATAATAAAATTTAAAACTATTGGTTGACGTAAATAAGAGTAGACACAATTTGGATAAAAGCTCAACTTTATTTAATAGAATGGTAGTCTGTAAATGACAAGACTCCATAGATTTTTACAAAGTTGAAAATGGTAATTTACATGGAAAAGGGTTACATTGAATACAAATGATCCTTAATCCTTCTACCAACTCTCGATATCCACTGTGCTCTTGACCGCTGGGGATGAACTGATGTCAACCCTTGTGCTCAAACAATTCTTCAAAATCATTGAAGATCAGCAGAATGCAGTTACTTACCATAATCCCTAATTTTTGCATAAGTTGCCCCAAGGTGGAGTACTCAACTTATCGGGAAATTCTTTCTGTTTTATATCTCTAATTTTTGCCTGGATCGCCCTTTTAGGTTTTCAATCCACTGAGACGCTTATTTTTTCCTAAGCCGCCCTTTCGAGTTTTCAACTTAGCGAGCTGTTCTTTTCTTTTTTAGGCGAAGTATTTCTTGATTGCATTTGCGTTCACAGGATGAGTGAACTCTTCACCATCCATAGTTGTAAGAATCAATGCGCCGCCTAAAAAGGCTCTCTTAACAACATATGGGCCTTCATAATTAGGAGTCCATTTTCCTCTGGAATCCGTCTTGAACGTCAAAATCTTCTTGAGCACAAGGTCACCTTATCTGAACACTCGAGGTCTGACCTTCTTATCAAAAGCCGTCTTCATCCTTTGCTGATATAACTGACCATAACACAAGGCAGTTAATCTCTTCTCTTCAATTAAATTCAACTCGTCAAACCTGATCAGACACCATTCAGTCTCAGTCAACTTGGCTTCCATGAGCACATGCAATGAAGGAATCTCAACCTCTACGGGGAGCACTGCTTCCATAGTGTTACACCCCAAAATTTGCCCTCCTCATTCATGCATTCATTTCATATTGCATTTCATCATGTCAATCAGAATTAGATCCGAAAAAAAAAATGAAAAAAAAAATAAAATAATAATTTTTTACAAAATAAATAAACAAATAAAAATAATAATAAAAAAATAAATAAAATATAATAAAAAAATTTGGACTTGGGTCTCTCTCATTTGAGCCCACAAAACCATGAAATTCAGTCTATAAATACCAAGGCTTCACTTGAGAAAAAGGAAGAGAAGCAAAATACTCTGAAGTTTCCTTGGAACAAAACCCTGGACAAAACCTGAAGAGAAACCTGACAGAGAACTTAGAGCAACCCCCAGACAGCTCTGAAAAATTCAATCTGACTCACACACTTTCATTGCCTTGCAAACCCAGCCGTGCCATTTGATTTCAACCGGTCTCTCCCATCAGGTTTGCCTCATTCCCATGATTTTATGCTCTTAATTTGGATCATCTGAATGTATGAGGTATGATGGATGAATTTCATTATGTTTTTGCCCACGAGTTTAATTATGCATGAATGGGTGAAACCTATGCCTTGAATGTTTAATCACATGATTTCTGAAATGTATGCCACAGGGTTTGAGGTTTCTGAAACCATACTGTTATTCATGAAAAAAATGCTTATCGTGTTTCACTAACCCTTTTCTTGAGTTTTTGTGAGGGCTCACAGACTCTTGCAGAGATGGTTTGCGTGGTTTTCCCACTTTATTTGTGGGATACCCCCTGGAGGTTCATTCCGATTACCTGTACTGACTCACTTTTCTTTGATGGCATCAGCTTGGGAGGTCCCTGGGTTTCTTACTCCTTTAATTGTTGTTACTTAGGATCTTCATCCGTGTGGTACTTTTACCTCTTTTCCGCATTTTATCGCTTTCTTAGCTGGAAGACCTCGATAGGAGGCATTTGTTTTCTTTTGTTTATTTACTTCTGAGCCCCTTGTTGGCACATTTACTTTATACATGTTTGTTTTGTATGTGTTCGTATCCCTGCAGGTAGCGCGGTTCCTTCGTCAAGGACTGCCTTTTTTCCCTTGAGCATCCCAAACCCTAAAACCCAAAGCAACACGTTAACTCCTTCTACTACAGGCGAGTAAGTCTCCAAAGGTCGAGCATCCGGTAGATTGCGTAGTGGCGTCGTTCGTCCAAAACCCAATCCATAACCCCATAGTTAGCCGAACTACGTTTTGCTCTGATTCTCAGGCCAAATGAGATACATAGGCATAAGACGCGATGTCTTAGCGAGCACACATCCCCCAACCCATAGGTCAGTCGAGCTACGAAGACTCTGATTCTCATATTCAGATGAGATACGTATGCAGTGGATGCGACATCCGCGCGAGTCATTTTCATTTAACCCTTTTTTTTTTGTAAACAGCACAAGATAAACTTACACCCTTTAGATAAAAACCACAAAAATGGATCCCGTAGAGTACTACGGATGCGTAGGGGTGCTAATACCTTCCCTTCGCATAACCGACTCCCGAACTCCAGATTTGGTTGCGAGACCCCGTCTTGTCCTTTCCTTTTTCAGGTTTACTTCGAGCGTTTCCTTTCCCTCCTTTGGGATGAATAACGCACGGTGGCAACTCTTCTGTCATTTTCTTTCGCCGGTTGTTTTTTTCGCGCACTGTATTTTTCAGGTTGCGACAGCTGGCGACTTTGCTAGGGACTAAGAAGTTGACCTCTTGCTGGTCCATCTTCCCTAAGCGAGTCCCTCCTAGCTTGTGTGATTTCTTGTTTATTGGGTGTTCATGCTTTTGTACATTTATTTGCTTACCTGCTTGCATGCATCTGTTGTATCTATTGGATCTGTTTGTTTGTTTGTTGGGATAGGATGTTCTATGAGAGATAAGCCCATTACCCAGGCTTGAGTGTACACACAGGTTTTAGAGTGGATGATCATGAGGCTTGCGTGGCATGTTGCTACGTTAAGTCGTTCGTGAAGAACCACACCCAGACGAGGTTTCTTTTGGATATATTATGTCCTACGGATGTTCCGTAACGACATGGTGTTCCTTTAGAAATCGTCGACTCTGGTGACCATTTCCCGAGAACTCAGTCGAGGCCTCTCCTCCGAGACGTGATTATGTTAGCTCTGGTGGGCGCATTCTCGCTGATCAATCCGAGGACCCCGAGACTGGGAACTTGCTTTAGGATGTCCTGTTGAGGGGAGTCAGTGGAGGTCTTTTATCCCGTAATAATGCCAAACCTTCAGTGGTAAACGTATTATTCGCGACTGAAGGGCTGAAGCTGACGAACTTTTGTTCTTAGAACCTACCAGTGAGGGGTGGGCTAAATTCAGGAAACCTTAACCTCCAACCAACCCGGTTTTCTGGAGTAGAGTTTTGGTCTTGTATTATATTCCTCAGTGAATTTCTCTCCAGGAAGTGCAACCTGACAGATGTTCAAGCGGATCCATCAATTCTGATTGACATGCCTTTGCATTGCATAACATCATCTGCATATTTGCATCCAACATCTCATGCTTATTCATTTGCAGGGTATTCCCTTTCAAAACGGGGGTGCCTTAAAACTGAACAAGCAGTGCATCGCATACCATGCATATTAACCCTTGTCTGTTTTGCAGGTGTCGCCGCAGTGTCTAATGTTTGTTCCCTGTATCAGGCAGTTATTGGTCCCAAGCGAGTACACAGATACCCGACAAAGGAAAACCGTCCACGACTAGCGATGGACCAAGTACAGAAAGAGCTGGCTGATATGCGTGAAAGGATGGATCAGTTCATGACATTGATGACTGGTATGGCAGAAGGCCAAGCGAAGCTGAGGGAATTCGTTGAGCAACCGAGACCCGATCCGGAGGTGGAGATACCAAATGCTGAGGGAAACCCCGGTAACCCTGGGAACGCTGATAACCCTGTGAACACTGGTAACGCGGGTAACGCAAATGCTGATGGAAACCCGGGTAATGTTGGCAACACAGGGAATGTTGGGAATGGTATTGGCGGAAGGTACGATGTGAATCAAGGAATTCGGATTAACGGGCGCCCCGTTACTGAAGATTATCAGTGTGATCAATTTTCTTTGCACGACGAGGCCCTCGAGACCACTCGCCGTTTGGATGAGCTTGCTGAGAAGCTCAAATCTTTGGAGTCTCAAAATTCCTTAGGCTTTGATGTCACAAATCTTGGTCTGGTTCAGGGAGTAAGGATTCCTCACAAGTTCAAACCCCCTACTTTTGAGAAATACAACGGGGCTTCTTGCCCACGCACTCATCTCCAATCTTATTTGGGAAGGTTGGGAGGTCACACGGAAGATGAAAAGCTGTGGATGTACTATTTTGAAGACAGTCTAACTGGAGCTTCTCGTGAATGGTATTCTCATTTGTCTCGTACTACCATCAAGAGCTGGAAAGACTTGGCAGAGGCTTTTGTCAAGCAATATCAATACAACTTGGACATGGCTCCAAATCGGACCTTGTTGCAAGGTATGTCCCAGACTGCCAAGGAGACCTTTAGAGAATATGCTCAACGTTGGAGACAAATTGCTGCGTCCGTCCAACCCCCTATGTCTGAAAGGGAGATGGCGGACATGTTAATGAACACTCTTCAAGGCAATTATATTGAGAGATTGGTTGCTTGCCCGTCAATCAGCTTTGCAGAGATAGTAATTGCTGGAGAAAGAATCGAGAGTCTGTTGAAGATGGGCCGAATTCAAGACAATAGTGTTTCCAACCCATCAGGTCCCAAGAGACCGTTTGCTGGTAACGGTCAGTGAAGAAAAGAAGGCGAGGCAAGCGTTGTGTATGCCGACAGAGGCAGGAGTAAAGGATGCCCTAATTATTATCAAGATCAAGTGGCCGCAGTCACTATTCCAACACCTGTTCCTCAACCGCAATATCATCCGCAAACAACAACCCAGGTACAACAATCAACAACAAGGAGGTAATCCGGGTCAGCAAAGACACTATCAACAACGTCCAAGGCAGACGGACCGGGTCATCGAGCCAATCCCAATGCCTTATTCAGTATTACTTCCCAAAGCTGATTGACATGAATCTGGTTACATTGAGAACTCTGGCCCCACCAATCGATCCCAATAATTTGCCTAGAGGTTATGATGTCAACGCCAGATGCGCTTTTCACTCCAACGCACCTGGACATACTACAGATAATTGCAAGGCTCTCCAGTTAAAGGTACAAGATTTGAGAGATGCCCAGGCTATCAATTTTGCTCCGGTGCCTAATGTTATCCAGAACCCGATGCCGGCTCACGGCGGGCAGAGGATTAATGTTGTTGATAGTGGGGAAACTTTGAATTTGGTTTCTGATGTGACTAAGGTGAAGACTTCGCTATCGGTGGTTAAAGACCGACTTCTGAAAGGATAGATTTTCCCGGGCTGTGGGGAAGAATGCAGAAATTGTCAAGCTGCCGAAAATGGATGTGACAGTTTGAGAAGGGGTATTCAGCAGCTGATAGATGAAGGTTGTCTTCAGCTCGATCAGGCCCGTCCGGTGAAGAATGATGTATTGACGGTGATGTTTTATTTCACTCCTGAAGAAATATATGTTCCCGAGAGACTCGCTCCGACAACAATATATTTCCCAGAAAGTACAGAACCAGCAGCGGTGAACATCGAAAGTTCAGCACCAATCGCAATTTACTCTGACAGCCCTCAACCGACTTTGGTTGGTCCAATCACCATCACGGTACCAGGACCTGTTCCGTATGAGAAAGACAGTGTTATCCCGTGGCACTATGGGGCTGATATCTACTGCCAGGGGCAGAAAGTTAACGAAGAAGACATTGACATTGGTAGCTCCGCTGTAGACAATGTTGGAGGGGTTGGTGGCTTCACTCGCAGTGGACGCCTATTTGCACCATCAACATTACGCGCGAATACTGAAGTCGAGGCAGCTGCCAAGGCTAAAGGGAAACAGGTATCCACCGAAGAGGTTACTACTGAGGAAGATCCTCCTAAGACCGCATTCGAGAAGGAAGTGGATGAGTTTATGAGGATTATCAAGAAAAGTGACTACAAGGTAGTCGACCAGCTAAATCAGACACCCTCAAAGATCTCCATTCTCTCACTATTGCTGTGCTCTGAGGCGCACAGAGCAGCCTTGTTGAAAGTACTGAATATGGCCTATGTTTCACCGGAGATAACTGTTAACCAGCTGGAGTCGGTAGTTTCCAATGTAAACGCTAGCCGGGGGCTAGGTTTCACCGATAATGACCTGACACCTGAGGGCAGGAATCACAACAAAGCCTTGCATATCACAATGGAGTGCAAAGGGGTGGTGCTTTCCCATGTTTTGGTTGATACAGGCTCTTCTCTGAATGTTCTTCCAAAGAAAGCCTTAATGAAGTTGGATTGCGATGGCATCATCCTGAGGCCAAGTAACTTAGTTGTGAGGGCTTTTGATGGCTCTAAGAGAGTTGTTTTTGGCGAAGTTGAGTTGCCAGTTAAGATTGGACCGCAGGTGTTCAAGAGCACCTTTTATGTGATGGATATCCAGCCTGCCTACAGCTGTCTGCTAGGTCGGCCTTGGATTCATGCTGCCGGTGCTGTTACTTCTACCCTCCACCAGAAGCTCAAATATGAACTAGAAGGTCAGATCGTCACTGTATGTGGTGAAGAGGATATTTTTGTTAGCCACATGTCTACATTTAAGTATGTAGAGATGGACGGAGAGATGTATGAGATGCTGTGTCAGGGCTTCGAAACTACAAACATCAATGAGGTCGCGCCCGAAGCTGTCTTTTCACCTGAGTTTGAGAAGGTCGGGACTTCTATCTCTTCATACAAGCAAGCTGTCGAAGTGGTTAAAGCTGGTAATGCCCAAGGCTAGGGCAAATTTGTGGAGCCAGTCATCAAAGAAGACAAGTTTGGATTGGGGTATGCTCCGGGATCTCAGAAGAATGACACCCGTACTCTCTCCAGCGGGGGTTTGGTTTCCCCCCACATCGTCAATGCTGCAGATGAAGACAAGGCTGACAGCGACTGTGACTTAGATAGCTGGATTCGCCCGTGTGTCCCGGGAGAAAAGCTCGACAATTGGTCGTCTGAAAAAACCGTCCGGGTTACTCTGCTGAAAGAGTGATTTTTATTGTTTTCCTTTATTACACGCATAATAAAGTCTTACACTTTGCCCAAGGTGTAACGGCTCATTTGTAGGGCCATCCATTTAGTTACGTTTCGCAATTATTTTTATCATCAATAAAGGACGGCTTTTGCAAACAATTTTGTGTTCTCTTTCTTTCAGTTTTTTTTTCTACTTTTACAAAAAAAAAATGGCAATGTTTCTTTTTTCGTTTTTTCTTTCTTTCCAAAAAAAAATCTCTCATTCTAAGGTAAAGCATGATCCTCCATCATGCAGAGCCGACCACTCGGATCTCACTGCTAACGACACTGCTATGGCCAAGTATGACTTCAACAATCCTATCTATCAAGCCGAAGAAGGGGCTGAGGAAGATTGTGAATTGCCTGAAGGGTTAGCCAGATTGTTGAAACAGGAGGACCGAGCTATTACACCTTATCAGGAGGTGGTTGAGACCATCAACGTTGGTACCGAAGACGACAAGAAAGAGATCAAGATCGGGGCCAGTCTACAGGCCGAGAGGAAAGACCGTTGATCATGTACTTGACTGTGTTAGAAAGGTCAATGGGTTGTGTGCTCGGTCAGCATGACGAGTCAGGTCGAAAAGAGCATGCAATATACTACCTTAGCAAAAGTTTACCGACTGTGAACAAAGATACTCATTGCTCGAGAAAACTTGTCGCGCTTTGGCATGGGCTGCTCGCCGACTAAGACAGTATATGTTGACTCACACGACTCTATTGATATCAAAATTGGATCCAGTCAAGTATATTTTTGAAAAGCCATCACTTACCGGAAAGGTTACTAGGTGACAAATGATACTGACAGAGTATGACATCAAATACACTTCACAAAAAGCCATCAAGGGAAGTGTCTTGTCAGGCTATCTTGCAGAGCAACCGATTGATGATTACCAACCTATGAGGTTTGACTTTCCTGATGAGGACATCATGTTTCTCAAATCGAAAGATTGAGAGGAACCACTCCCAGAGGAGGGGCCTGACCCTGAATCCAAATGGGTTATGATGTTTGATGGGGCGGTCCACGTCAATGGTCGCGGAGTTGGTATAGTGTTGATCACACCGGAAGGGGGTTCATATGCCATTTGGTGCCAGAATAACTTTTCCCTGCACCAACAATGAAGCCGAATACGAAGCTTGTATCCTAAGACTTGAGGAAGCCCTCAATATACAGATTAAAACCCTGGATGTATACGGGGATTCAGCTTTGGTCATCAATCAAACCAACGGGAAATGGTATACACCTCAGCCTCATCTGGTTCCTTACAGAGACTACACGAGAAGATTGTTAATTTTCTTTTGAAGAAAACCAATTTGCTGATGCTTTATTTACCTTGTCTTCGATGATTAAGGTGCTATGCTGGAACTACGTACCCAGAATTGACGTATCTCAGTCAGAGACGAATGAAGAAAGCATTTGGTCAGAAAGTGCGCCCTCGGGGGTATCAAGTCGGCGAATTGGTACTCAAAATATTTCTTCCTCCCAACACAGATCACAGGGGCAAATGGACACCGAACTATGAGGGTCCGTACGTGGTTAAAAGGATTTTCTATGGCGGAGTTTTGATGCTAACAACCATGAATGGCGAAGGATTCCCGTCCCCTATTAACTCAGACGCAGTTAAAAAAAAATATATACTTCGCATAAAATAGACCCGCTGGACGATAAAAAGAATAGTCCGGGCAAAAAAAAGGGCATCCCGACGAACCAAAAAAAAAAAGAGAATAAAGAGGTTCGGGCAAAAATTAGGGATATAAAAAAGGAGTACACCCGGTGAGTCGAAAACCCAAAAGGGCGGCTCAGGCAAAAATGGGTATCCCGATGGATTGAAAACCCGAAAAGGGGGCGATCCAGGCAAAAGTTAGGGAATAAGCGAATGACTGTGATCTGAGTTCATTAGTGTTATATTACCGTTTCATTCAATCCGGCAATCTTCGAAGGTTAAAGATCGACTAATCATCCACTTCAGAAAGCAAGATGAGCAGAGCGTCTTGAGGACATACGAGTCATAGCAGAGTCGAAACTCAATGGGACCCCGTATCCCCGTTGTCATTAGGATAGTTCTCTTTTTATAGCGATCACCTCTTTTCAGGGATCAACTTCCTGATACCCTCGCCTATTCCTGGCACAAATTTTCTCCCCAGTAAGAGTCGAATAATTCAGTTAAAGAGCCTCTTTATTTTTCATTTATCAGTCTGTTTGCAAAAATGTCCGAATTTTTGATAAAACATATTGCATATGAACATAATGGTGGCTTTTGTAGATGATTTGCACAGGAAAACATTTAAAATTGCTTTGAATGTGCTTAATCCCGAACGGTGAATTCAAACCGAGTAATTCCCCCGAGGCATACGTGTATTTTTGGTTGCAGGTCACAGGAACCGGATGCCAAGTCATGAATCCTCATCCCCAAGCGGTTGACAAAGTCTCTCCTCAGCAGAGCATGTTCCCCAACAGAGTTGACAGTATCCAGACTGTCTATCCCCAGTGGAGTTGACAGTGTCAGACTGTATCTTTCTAGCAACAGTGGAGTGGTTGCATAACCAACAGATGAGAGGGTGGTGTTCCCAGTGTTCATCTCATTCCCCAGCAGATTATTTTTAACAGATTTGTTAATCCCCAGCTTGAGGGCGATTAGCAAGTTCATATCCCCAGCAAAGGTCGTTTCCTACGACATTTCCCCAAGAAGTGTTTTCCCCACAGACTCTCCTCACAGAGCCTCGCCGAACAAAGTTTCCATAGTTGATACTCCCCCCGCAAGGTCAACTTTTCAAGCAGCCAATTTATTTTTGGTGGCTCATTGGTCCCGGCAGACGGATCATTCCCCACAGAGCATTCAAGGATTAATACAGCGATCTGTTCCCTACCGGAGTTTGCTTCCCCAAGCAGATTTCTTTTTACACCATGCATAACATTTGCATTTGCATGCATATCATATCAAGCATACACATAAGCTGATAAACAGGTTCTTCCAAGCAGACTGAAGAATTACTTTACAACCAAGGTCATGAGATCCAGCCAGAGGATCAAGCGTGAGGGACCCAGCCTGAGGGTCGTTTTGAAGATTCAGCCTGAGAATCGTTTTCCAGTGATCCAGCCTGAGGGTCATTTCGAAGATTCAGCCTGAGAATCGTGTTCCAGTGATCCAGCCTGAGGGTCATTTCAAAGATTCAGCCTGAGAATCGTGTTCCAGTGATCCAACCTGAGGGTCATTTCGAAGATTCAGCTTGAGAATCGTGTTCCAGTAAGCCAGCCTAAGGCTCAATTTGAAGATTCCCCAGTGAAGTCGCCTACAAGCTTTATTTCCCCAGCAAGCCCAAGTCTAATTGAGGAGTCGTTACAACATGTTCTAGCCTGAAGAATATGTACGAAGCCCAAAAGTGGAATATGCTCAAAGCTGCATATCTAATATGAAGGTTGGGTGTAGATTTCAAAAGAGGGTCAACCAGCGCATGCCTCAGATGCGGGATCCTAATGATGGGAATTTATCATCAAAACAATCCAGATCTAGCCAGAAGATCGAAATAGATTCAGCCAGAGAATCGAAACAATTCAGATCTTGCCAGAAGATCGAAGTAGATTCAGCCAGAGAATCAAAGGAAATAGATTCAGCCAGAGAATCGAAACGAAGGAGATCTAGCCAGAAGATCGAAGAGGATCTAGCCAGAAGATCGAAGTCGGGTCTAGCCCGAAGACCGGAAATAGATTCAGCCAGAGAATCGAAACAATTCAGATCTAGCCAGAAGATCGAAGTAGATTGAGCCAGAGAATCAAAGGAAATAGATTCAGCCAGAGAATCGAAACGAAGGAGATCTAGCCAGAAGATCGAAGAAGATCTAGCCAAAAGATCAAAATCGTATCCAGCCCGAGGATCAAAATTAATATCCAGCCAGAGGATCGAAACTCCAGATTAAGCCAGAGGATCGGAAGAAAAATAAACAGCACGGTGTATTTCCGCGTTTTTGTGGTGTTCTCGGAGCGCAAATTTTCGGTCTATCTTTGGTATTCAATCACAGCTCACCCCGTTTGTTTGATAAGCTGTTCGCTTTCATCCTACTCGGTTTAGCTGATGATTGAATAGGGGCAGCTGTAACACCCCAAAATTTGCCCTCCTCATTCATGCATTCATTTCATATTGCATTTCATCATGTCAATTAGAATTAGATGCGAAAAAAAAAAAAAAAAAAAAAAAAGAAATAAAATAAAATAAAATAAAATAATTTTTTACAAAAAAAATAATAAAAAAATAAATAAAATATAATAAAAAAATTTGGACTTGGGTCTCTCTCATTTGAGCCCACAAAACCATGAAATTCAGTCTATAAATACCAAGGCTTCACTTGAGAAAAAGGAAGAGAAGCAAAATACTCTGAAGTTTCCTTGGAACAAAACCCTGGACAAAACCTGAAGAGAAACCTGATAGAGAACTCAGAGCAACCCCCAGGAAGCTCTGAAAAATTCAATCTGACTCACACACTTTCATTGCCTTGCAAACCCAGCCGTGCCATTTGATTTCAACCGGTCTCTCCCATCAGGTTTGCCTCATTCCCATGATTTTATGCTCTTAATTTGGATCATCTGAATGTATGGGGTATGATGGATGAATTTCATTATGTTTTTGCCCACGGGTTTAATTATGCATGAATGGGTGAAACCTATGCCTTGAATGTTTAATCACATGATTTCGGAAATGTATGCCACAGGGTTTGAGGTTTCTGAAACCATACTGTTATTCATGAAAAAACTACTTATCGTGTTTCACTAACCCTTTTCTTGAGTTTTTGTGAGGGCTCACAGACTCTTGCAGAGATGGTTTGCGTGGTTTTCCCACTTTATTTGTGGGATACCCCCTGGAGGTTCATTCTGATTACCTGTACTGACTCACTTTTCTTTGATGGCATCAGCTTGGGAGGTCCCTGGGTTTCTTACTCCTTTAATTGCTGTTACTTCGGATCTTCATCCGTGTGGTACTTTTACCTCTTTTCCGCATTTTATCGCTTTCTTAGCTGGAAGACCTCGATAGGAGGCATTTGTTTTCTTTTGTTTATTTACTTCTGAGCCCCTTGTTGGCACATTTACTTTATACATGTTTGTTTTGTATGTGTTCGTATCCCTGCAGGTAGCGCGGTTCCTTCGTCAAGGACTGCCTTTTTGCCCTTGAGCATCCCAAACCCTAAAACCCAAAGCAACACGTTAACTCCTTCTACTACAGGTGAGTAAGTCTCCAAAGGTCGAGCATCCGGTAGATTGCGTAGTGGCGTCGTTCGTCCAAAACCCAATCCATAACCCCATAGTTAGCCGAACTACGTTTTGCTCTGATTCTCAGGCCAGATAAGATACGTAGACATAAGACGCGATGTCTTAGCGAGCACACATCCCCCAACCCATAGTCAGCCGAGCTACGAAGACTCTGATTCTCATATTCATATGAGATACGTATGCAGTGGATGCGACATCCGCGCGAGTCATTTTCATTTAACCTTTTTTTTTTTGTAAACAACACAAGATAAACTCACACCCTTTAGATAAAAACCACAAAAGTGGATCCCGTAGAGTACTACGGATGCGTAGGGGTGCTAATACCTTCCCTTCGCATAACCGACTCCCGAACTCAAGATTTGGTTGCGAGACCCCGTCTTGTCCTTTCCTTTTTCAGGTTTACTTCGAGCGTTTCCTTTCCCTCCTTTGGGATGAATAACGCACGGTGGCAACTCTTCTGTCATTTTCTTTCGCTGGTTGTTTTTTTCGCGCACTGTATTTTTCAGGTTGCGACACATACCATATACAAGAGAGAAAGGGGTTGCCCCTGTTGAAGTGCGGACGGATGTACGATACCCATGCAAAGCAAAAGGGAACATCTCATGCCAATCCTTATATGTGACAACCATCTTCTGGATAATCTTCTTGATGTTCTTATCCGCAGCTTCAATAACCCCATTCATCTTGGGTCTGTAGGGAGAAGAATTATGATGTGCAATCTTGAAGTCTTTGCAAAGGGCTTCCACCATATTGTTATTCAAGTTAGATCTATTATCAGTAATGATCTTACTTGGCACACCATAACAGCATATGATCTGATTCTTGATAAACCTTACAACAACCTGCTTGGTCACATTTGCATACGACGCCGCTTCAACCCATTTGGTGAAGTAGTCAATTGCCACTAAAATGAAACGATGTCCATTCGAAGCTTTGGGCTCAATCATTCCAATCATATCAATTCCCCACATGGAGAAGGGCCATGGCGAAGAAATAACATTCAATAGCGTTAGAGGAACATGAATCTTATCAACATAAATTTGACACTTGTGGCACTTCTTCACAAATTTGCAACAGTCAGATTCCATTGTCAACCAATAGTAACCTGCTCGCAACATCTTCTTCGCTATTGCATGTCCATTGGAATGAGTACCAAAGGAAACTTCATGCACTTCGGTCATCAACAAGTCTACTTTGTGTCTATCCGCGCATCTGAGCAAAACCATGTCGAAGTTTCTCTTGTACAATATATCACCATTTAAGTAGAAATTTCCGGCTAATCTTCTCAAAGTCTTCTTATCTTTCAAGGATGCCCCAGGCGGGTAGATCTGACTTTGGAGGAAACATTTGATGTCGTAATACCACGACTTCTCGTCTTTAATCTCTTCAACAACAAACACATGAGCTGGCCTATCAAGACGCATCACAGATAAATTGGGAACTTCATTCCAATACTTCACTACAATCATTGATGCCAATGTTGCAAGGGCATCCGCCATCCGGTTTTCATCTCGAGGGATATGATGAAATTCAACCTTTGTAAAGAAAGTTGAAATCCTCCTCGCATAATCTCTATATGGTACTAAACTGGGTTGATTTGTCTCCTAGTCTCCTTTGATCCGATTCACAACCAAAGCGGAATCTCCAAAGACATCCAAATACTTGATTATGAGATTCATGGCCTCTTCAAGCCCCATAATGCAAGCTTCATATTCTGCCATGTTGTTTGTACACTTGAAAGTCAATCTAACTGTAAATGGTAGATGCGTGCCTTGAGGAGTAATAATCACTTCCTCAATGCCATTTCCATATTGACTAACAGCTCTATCAAATACCATGCCCCAACGGGAACCAGGTTCTGGCCCTTCTTCAAGCAATGGTAATCTTCAAGTACAAAGTCTCTTCATTAGGGAAATCATACTTCACTGACTGGTAATCTTCAATTGGTTGGTGAGCCAAATGGTCAGCCAAGATACTACCTTTGATTGCTTTCTGAGATCGGTATTCGATATCATACTCTGATAAGAACATCTGCCAATGGGCAATTCTCCCAGTTAAAGAAGGCTTCTTAAATATATACTTGATTGGATCCATTTTGGATATCAACCAAGTGGTATGATTTAACATATACTAGCGCAGATGCTTAGCAGCCCAAGCCAATGCGCAACAAGTCTTCTCAAGCATAGAATACCGAGTCTCACAGTCGGTGAATTTCTTACTGAGGTAGTAAATTGCAAATTCTTTCTTTCCAGTCTCATCTTGCTGACCAAGAACACAACCCATACTATCTTCGAGCATAGTCAAATACATGATCAACGGTCTTCCTTCAACAGGTGGAGACAAAATCAGAGGTTCAAGCAAATATTCTTTGATACTGTTAAAAGCTTTCTGGAAGTCTTCAGTCCAGTCACAAGACTGATCTTTCCGAAGAAGCTTGAATTTAGGTGCACATGTGGCAGTCATGTGGGAAATGAATCTGGAAATATAATTCAAGCGGTCGAGAAAACCTCTGACTTGCTTCTCAGTTTTGGGCACATGCATCTCTTGTATTACTTTGACCTTGGCAGGATCAACTTCAATACCCTTCTCGCTGACAATAAAGCCCAACAACTTACTAGAACGAACACCAAAAGTACACTTATTGGGATTCAAGCGGAGTTTATACTTCCTCAAACGCTGGAATAACTTCAATAAATTCTCAACATGTTCCTCTTCATTAATGGATTTAGAAATCATGTCATCGACATAGACTTCAATCTCTTTATGCATCATATCATGAAAAAGAGTAGTCATTGCTCTCTGGTAAGTTGCACCAACATTTTTCAAACCGAAAGGCATCACTCTATAACAGAATGTTCTCCAAGGTGTAATGAATCTGGTCTTCTCCATATCTTCGGGTGCCATCTTGATCTGATTATATCCGGAAAATCCATCCATAAACGAAAAGACTTTGAATTTAGTAGTATTGTCTACCAACATATCAATGTGTGGCAGAGGAAAATCATCTTTCGGACTGACTTTATTCAAATCTCTATAATCGACACACATGCGGACTTTTCCATCTTTCTTTGGCACAAGCACAATATTAGCCACCCATTACGGATACTCAGCGGTTACAAGGAAACTGACATCAATCTGCTTCTACACTTCCTCTTTGATCTTCATAGTTATATCAGGATGCGTTCTTCTCAACTTCTGCTTGACTGGCGGGCATTCTAGCTTCAACGACAATCTATGCTCCACAATCTCAGAATCCAAACCAGACATGTCTTGACAGGACCAATCAAACACATCTGAATACTCTTGAAGAAGATCAATCAACCCCTTCTTGACTTTTGGATACAGCCGAGACCCAATCTTGACTTCCTTCACATCATCCTCGGAACCTAAGTTGACTAGCTCAATCTGCTCTTCAAACGGCTGAATAATCTTTTCATCTTGCTCAAGAATACGAGATAATTCATCACTCACTTCTACATCAGTTTCCTCCTCAGCTTCAAACACAGGGAATTCAAAATATGGAGAATGAGAAGGATCATTGTATTCAATGGGGTTAGGAACCAACCTGCATAATGATTTGATATTTTGATTTTAGAGAAGTGAATTTGTGACCAAATATTATGCAGATGGACAATTATATTGTTTATTTATGTTTTTTGTGATTACCATTTTCAGAATAAAGCAAAAAGTAAAAATAAACATCAAAGATGTGGGTGAATAGAATTAATTTTATTAATGATCAATTTAAAATGCCCAAAAAATGTTCACTTCTCCCTTAGGCATAGGAGAACGATTTTAAAATATAAAAGCAATTACTTAGATCGATGCAAAATAACAGGAATATCAACAGCATTCCAATTGTTGCATGTCTTTCCATGTGTTACAATGTTAGCGCAGTCTTCCTCTTCGCTATCCTCTAGCACAACAGCTAAGTATTGTTCATTGCCATGAATGAACCCTCCGCTACGGAAGCTAAGTTGCATATCTTCAGATCTTGCAATTGATGAGCCTTTCTGGAACCCCAAACCGGTTCTGCCTTTGTTGTTGGAGACCTCTACCATGCGCCCCCGCTGATCAACAGTACCTTCTTCAACAATCTTCTGAGCATCTTTCAACGAGGACATAGGTGCCCCAACTCTCTTCTCAGCAGCAATAGATAAGGCTTGGAACGAAGTTCCAACCTCATCCTCAGCTTCAACATACGAGAAAGATGACAGATGGCTAACCAACAACGCCTTCTCTCCTCCAACAATCACAAGCTTTCCATTCTTGACAAATTTTAATTTCTGATGTTGAGTGGAGGTAACGGCCCCTGCCTCATGAATCCATGGCTTTCCCAATAAATAGCTATAGGCCGGGTGGATATCCATTACTTGAAAAGTAATCTAAAAATCACTCGGACCTATCTTGACTAGAAGGTCCACTTCACCAATTACTTTCTTGCGCAAACCATCAAAGGCTTTGACAATTACACTGCTATACCTCATAGACGCTCCTTGGTAAGATAGCTTTGACAAAGTCGACTTCGGAAGCACATTGATGATGAACCGGTGTTAACAAGCACATTTGACAAAGCATCTTCCTTACAGTTCATTGAAATATGCAAGGCCAGGTTATGATTTCTTCCTTCTCCAGGGAGTTCTTCATCGCAAAAGCTCAAATTATTGCATGAAGTGATGTTAGTGATGATGTGATCAAACTGATCCACAGTGTCGCATTACGCGAAAAACCGGCGGGAAAACAGAACAACAGAGCCGCCACCGTGCGTTATTTATCCCAAAAGAGGGAAAGGAAACGCTCGAAGTAAACCTGGAAAAGACATGGTCTCGCGACCAAAGAGAGATGGGATCGGGAGTCGGTTATGCGAAGGGAAGGTATTAGCACCCCTACGCATCCGTCGTACTCGACGGGATCCACGCTCAAAAGGAAAGAAAAAGGTTGCTAAAACAGAAGTTGCTCACAAACACCACACACACACACACTGGCAACAACACAGGTGGATAAAGAGGGGAACGGGCTCGCTAGGATGTCGCATCCTATGCCTACGTATCTCATATGGAATGAGAATCAGAGCTACCGTAGTTCGGCTCACGCACGCCAAACAAAACAGACACGGGAAATCGACTGCCAATCGCTGGACTTACGTCAAACTCCACACAAACAGGCAAACCTGGAATCCGAATGCCAATCGCTGGTCTTACATCAGACTCCGAACCAAACACACACGCACTGGAAACCAAACGCCAATCGCTGGACTTACATCGGACTCCAAGCACACAACAAGAGGATATGGAATGCCAATCGCTGGGCTTACATCCATCTCCTAACACACACAAGACAAAACAAAAAGGGCGCCCGGAGAGATCAGCTCATCTCCTGCCTACGTACCTCATCTGGTATGAGGATCAGGGCGACGTAGTTCCCCTACGCAGGGACAAAGGACTAGCCTAACCAGATACAAAGGGAGACACAAACTACTAGGGAGACTACGACTCGAGCCTAGATGTTGTCATGCATATCACCCCTAAGTTAAGGTCTCTAGCTAACTTGCACAGGGAGCAAGCTATCCTAAACAGCACAGGCAAAGCAAAGCAAAGAATCACAAATAGCACACACTATATACACACAAAGTGGGCTCACACAAGGGTTAAGCTGCAAAAGCAAGCCAACTGTATCAGGGTGATGTTAGCTCTTAACCCTAACATTGAGAGTTAGGGTGAAGCAGATGAAATGGGAAGTGAGGGGTGTGCCTCACAGCTCTTATCCCTGGCCTGGGAGAGCTTTAGACAAAGGAATGTGTGGGTTCAGAAAGTGGGAACCCTTCTACACATATGACTGACACAACTGTACAAGGATCTTGGGTTAATATCCACAATGCATCAACACAAAGTGTGTGAGCAAAGGGATGACTCAACTGAATAGCAGGAGATGGATTGCACATCTCTTGTATCTTCCAATTGCCTTATCAAAGGTCTTTTCCTGCTTGGGGACAAAAATAAACAATCACAAGCATTGCCTCTTAAGGAGGACTTCAGACAGGTGCCTGGCCAAGTAACAGGCCAGGTCTTCCAGACTACATGAAGTTAGAGACATTATACCTCAATGCTCAAGCTATCAAGCAAAGCAAAAGCAAGTTCACAAAGGAACTATAGCAACTAAGGTACCTGAAAACAATCCAACACAATCAGTATACAATTCAAACAAAAGTCAAACAGACAATTACAAGTCAACAGACAACTGTACATAAACAGACAAACAAACATCAATGCACAAAGGTGCAAGCCACAAGGCCTTGGCTTAAGTCTCAAAGCCTACAAAACAAACTCAAAGTTAGTCCTCAACAAGCAATGAATCAACTCCAAATGAGTGAACCTCATCAAGCATGGCAATTGTGCTTTTTAACCTGAAACAAAGCTCAAATGTGAGAGGCTAACCACTAGGACAAGGCCTAGGGTCAAAGAGGGAGCAATAAACCAAAACAGAACATGAAAATTGGCAAGAATCAATTTTAATCAAATAAGAACAACATTCAAGTGGTCTCACATTCATATCATCAACCAATTTCATTTCATAAAGCATTTAGTGCAAAGCATGCAATTTGAAGCTCATAGAACCAAACAGAATGATCCAATCCACATCAACTCAAAAACAATTCAATAAATCCCAAGAAAAATCATGGCTAAACAGAATTCATCACATGATCATCACACCAAAATTCAAGTCATTTGGATAAGTGGAAGCATGTCAAATAAATTCCCTAAGTCAAAGCATGCTCAAACAAGCTCAATGAGGGCACAAAATCATACATCAACTTCAAGCAAGCATAAAATAGAAACCAAACATGATAAATGAATCAAACCAAAGCCATGGCAAACTTCAAAGTGTTTAGAACACACATGCAAAATTTCAAGTTCATCCAATAAACATCAAGAATTTCACAAATCATCTAAATTCATGACTCACAAAAAGTCTACAAATGGTCAAACAGAAAAGAAGTTCTCAAACAAATTGGAAATGCACTCAAAACTTCCACAAAAATTCACAAGCAAACTTAACATCCATAAGTATCATCATGCAAAAATTCAGATTAATTGAAGTTCATATGACATGGCAAATAAAATCAGCAAATTGGACAAGAAATGGTGTGACACACATTGTCACACCTCCAATGATCAGATCATATCTCACAAACAAAAAATGCAAAAATTGCAAACTCAATGCCAAAATGTCAATTAGGATCTCTAGTTTACACATGTAAATTTTCAGCTTCATTGGATTAACCATCACCATTTCACAACCAAAATAACAAGCAAGGTGCAAGAAAACACATGTTCACACATTCCCTAAGCAAAATAAAAATCCACACGTGCACAATTTTTATAAAAATCATCAAAACATAGTAGAGATCATGAGGAAAACAATGGAAAAAATCTCATCTCAATTGGACAAATATTTTTGGAGTTATGAATTTTTGAATGAAGGAAAAAATTAAAAAACATGTGAAATGGCATGGTGTGATCATGTATAACATAAATGAATTAAAAATGCAAGGCCAAAAGTGAAAATGCTTCAGCATGGAATCGATCCATGTATGTTTCAAAACCTGGCGCTACTTAAGTGAAACGCCGCGTTTCACTTAAGTCTACATGGACATGAGAGCGCGCATGGACCAATCAGTTGGACACGTTGGATCCACTTGTACCAATGCATGGCAAAAAAACAAGGAACCACATGCAGCTAGCGTGAAAATAGATCAAACATGTTCTGGAATTGAAAAACTTAGGGTTCATCAGCATGTTCATACGTTCTTCATCATGAAGAACTTTTTGTCACAGAAATTAACAAACAATACACCATTGGCTTCCTCTTCTAATGCACATTAACATATTAACATCAATTTGCCCTAACTCTACCTATCATGCACGGATCGATCAAAAGAAAATTCACATATCAATCTTATAATCAACATAACTTTCCGAATTCTCAATGAAAATCAAAACTACAAAGTTCAGCATGCTCATGGATCAAAGATCTACAAAACACATATGATAATTGCATGAATTATAGAATTCGATTCCTGACCTTGTTTGAAGTGCAGAGTTGGATCTGAGGTTTTCAGGACTTGTAAGGTTGAAACAGATCCTCTTCAACTCCTAAATGGATGAATGGATGAAGATTCAGTGCTCACTTGCTCTTGATACAACTCAAATTCGCAACTGCCATGGATGATGCTTGATGCAACAGTTCAAGATTCTGCTCGAAAATGGAGGATTCTTGCTTCAATCTTCTTCAGCAGTGCTTGTGAATGGTGAATCAATGAAGAATATTGCAAGTTCTATGAAAAGATTTGCAGACAAATGGAGAGAAAAAGTTGAGAGAAAAATGGAATTGGATCTAGATCTGGTGCAAATGAAGTGTTAATGGTGAATTCTGTTAGGATTAGAGTTATATATGTGCTGTTAATCAAGTCCTTAATCCTAATTAGCCAAATGCAAATGAAATTAAGTGAAATGCAAATGCAATGCAAATTTGGTCATTCACCTTCATGCATGCAATGCCTTGCTACAGTGCATGAATTTTTGTTCAATTCACCTCCAAATATCATTTTTAGCCAAATGCCAATGTTGGAATGCATGGAAAATGCTTAGTTTTCAAAATGAACTTTTCCCTCCAAATTTCAAATTCAAATCAAGTGAAAAATGCAATATTTTTGTGATGAGATTTGATGAATGGTAATTCATGATTATGATAGCTCATGTTAAAAGGAGAATGTAGCAAAAAACACCACTTCATTTGGCTTTGTGGTATGAAAGTTATCCAAGTTTGAAGTTCAAAATCCATTGACAATGATTGATCCATAATTTCTCAACCACACATGGAAAATTCATGTTCTTGAACTTTTTGGAAAGGTGAGAGCAAGATCTTCAACTTTCATGTTGGACAAAATTTCATTTGAAGCTTTCTTGGACATGTAAACTTGAGGAGAAAACCTTTCCATTTTTGGCAGTTTGAAATTACAGGTCACTTACTATTTTTGGAAACTTTTCATCTGACCTCAAATTCTTTAATGTTGATCTTTGAAATGTCAAATGAGACTTATATGGACATGAATGAGACCTCTCTAACCATCTCCCACCTTCAAATCCATGATTCCTGTACAGTTGACCACAATTGACTTTCTAGGGTTTCAGATGAATTGTGCAATGGCTGATGACTTCTGAGCATCCAACCTTTGGCCAAATCACTTCAAAATGATCCCTAGGTCATATGAACTTGTTGTACCAACCCTAGGGCTTTGCTTCAACAGGAAATGCACCTGCTTGCTTGCTTGACTGGATCTCCTGACCAGTCTTGACTGATGAACTTGCACTTGGGCAATGGACAATGCAATGCTATGCAGTGGACAATGTAATGTTAATGACCTAATCATGAAAATGTATGTACAAAATGGGAGGTGCAAATTTGAGGTGCTACAGCTGCCCCTATTCAATCAACTGGGAACCCGAATGGATGAGAGCATCGGTTGTCAAACTTTCAGGGTAAACAGGGATTGAATACCGAAGAACCGTAGAAATTTGCACAATGCGGGGATCCAAACAGTAACTCCAACTGGGATCTGCCGCTTATTACTGGGTATTTGTTTTTTTATCAAAGGTACAACCACATCCAGACATCGAAGGACGATGAATGGGAATAGAAATCACAACTAAATGCCAACGGACAACTAGGAAAAACTCGACGTTTACCAAGACCAACGGAGAGGTAACCAGGCATTAACGGATGACTGGGAAAGACTCGACCAAACGTCAACGGACGAACGGGAGAAGCTCAACGTTTATCGACACCAACGGAGAAGGAGAAGACTCGACCGGACGCCAACGGACGAACGGGAGAAGCTCGACGTTTATCGACACCAACGGAGAAGAAGAAGACTCGACCAGACGTCAACGGACGAACGGGAGAAGCTCAACGTTTGTCGACACCAACGGAGAAGGAGAAGACTCGACCGGACGCCAACGGACGAACGGGAGAAGCTCGACGTTTATCGACACCAACGGAGAAGGAGAAGACTCGACCGGACGCCAACGGACGAACGGGAGAAGCTCGATGTTTATCGACACCAACGGAGAAGGAGAAACTCGACCAGACGTCAATGGACGAACGGGAGAAGCTCGACGTTTATCGACACCAACGGAGAAGGAGAAACTTCACTAAGGAAGGGATACAACAACCGGAAACCTGTAACACCTCAAAATTTGCCCTTCTCTCTTGGGACTAGCTTAGCATATTGCATTGCATTTCTTAGGTCATTAGTCATTACATATTTGCATATCATATGGCAACATTGAACAAGTCATCCTCCTAGGTCTTGATCAGAAGGCAAAGAGGTTGAGATTCAAGCTAAGGGTTTCATGGGATTGATCACTAATCATCCGAGGGTTGGTGCTTCAAATTAGGGTTTCATGGTTCCTCAAGGAGGTTGAGCATTATCTTGGTTGAAATGGTACATCATCATCATCATGGTCTTGTCATCACCAAGGGATTCATTATGCTTGATCAGATTCCTTGAGATTAGGGTTTTGACCTCTGGTCAACCCTAATCATCTGAATTGTGCCAATCAGGGCTTGTCAAGGAGATGAGGTCTTCATTGAGATGAGGGATCATTCTATGGTTTCACTGAGCTTGTGGAAGCTAGGGTTTCATGATTGAGCCATTTCATCAGGAGATTGAAGCTCAATTTCATCTATGCATGGTCAGTTCATCTATCAGTCAACAAAAGTCAACCACAGGTCAACTGATGGATTTGGAGGTGGGAGAGGGTTAGAGACACTTCATTCATGTCTAAACAAGTTTCATTTGACATTTCAAACATCAAGAATGAAGAAAATAAAGTCAGATGAAAACTTTCCAAAAATAGAAAGTGACTTGTAATTCAAAACTGCCAAAAATGGAAAGGTTTTCTCCTCAAAATTGCATGTCCAAAAATGCTTCAAATGAAATTTTGTTCAACATGAAAGTTGAATATCTTGCTCTCACCTTTCCAAAAAGTCCAAGAACATGAATTTCTCATTTGTGGTCGGCAAGTTATGATCAAATCATTGTCAAGAAAAGTTGAATTTCAAAGTTGGATAACTTTTGATCCAAATGGCCAAATGGAGTGGGACTTTTTGGAGCAAATTTCTTTTGATCTCCTCTATCCAATTCATGCATCACATTTCATGAAAACTCATCACACAAAAAGTGCATTTTTCAAGTGAACTTATTTTGAATTTGGAGGGAAAAAGATGAATTTGAAAATTATGCATTGTTTTCACACAATTCCACTTGCATTTGCTTCTAAACATCATTTCTTAATTGCTCCAAAGCAGAAAATGCACTGTTACATTGGTTTTGTACATGTGAGGGTGAAATGCTAAATTTAGCATAAAACTTGGTTTTCACTTAATCATTTGCAATTTTCACTAATCATGATTACCAACATCATTAGCATCACATATAAAACCATAATCATAACTGTTCTCTGATTAACCATAACAGAATTGTGAATTCTAGATCTAGATCCAAAACTTTTTTATTTTTCTCTTAACTTTCTTCATCAATTTTCTTCATTCTTTTTGCCTTGCCTTCGATCAATTCATCATCTACATGCATATTGGAAGTGGATTGAAGTAAAATCTTGGAGAAATCTTGAAGAATCGTGGACTGTTACAAGAGTGTTCAACAATGGCAAATGGAGATTTCATCGTGTTCAAGCACTGTTGAGCTAAAGCCTTGCATTCATTCATCTTCCACATCATCATAGAACTTCTGTTTTGCACTTCCATGGCCTGAAACACGCGAATCAACTTCTGCCAATTCTTGAAGGTGAGTTTTTTCGACTTTGATAATTCTTGCAATTGATATATGTGTTTGATAGATCTTCCTTAGTAGAGTGAGCTGCAAGTTGAATCACTGAATTTGGTTGAGAAACAAGGAAGTTATGTGGATTTTAAGATTGATGCACAAATATGTTTTGGATCGATTCTTTTAAATTAGGAAGAATTAGGTTAAATTAATTTGAGATTGTTAATGTGCTTGGAAAGACCTTTCCAATGGTATAGGTTTTGTTAATTTTGGTGAAGAATTGTTCATGAGCTAGGGTTTGTGAAGAACACGCTATGAATGTGATGAAATTTTTTCCAGAACCTTGTTTGATCTTCTGTTTCGCTATTGCATGGCGTTTGGTGTTAGTGGCTCATGCACTGGACCACGTGCACTCGGTTCGATTCCGAGTTTAGGCAATTCCATTTTGGCCTTTTGCAATTTTCTCATCATTATGCTTCCATGTTCATATGCCATTCCACATGCTTTTTTTTATTTTTTCTTCACACTTAAAAATCCATAACTTCAAAAATAATAATCCAATTGAGATGAGATTTTTTCCACCATGATCCTTGCCATGTCTAAAATTTAATGAATATTTTTGCAAAAATTGTGCACGTGTGGTTTTCTGTTTTGGCTAGGGTTTGTTCACATGTGTTCTTTCATGCACCTTGCTTGATGTTTTGATTGTGAAATGATGATGATTAATCCAAATTTCTTGAAATTTTGTATGTGTAAACTAGACACCTTTAGGAGCATTTTGGTATAAAGATTGTGATTTTTTCATTTCTGGATTGTGAGATATGACCTGATCATTAGAGGTGTGACAATTTGTGTCACACCATTTCTTGTCCAATTTGTGGATTTTTGTTACCATGCCATATCAACTCAAGATAACCTGAATTTTTGCATGTTGAATCTTCTGGATGTTAAGTTTGAATGTGAGTTTTTGTGGATTTTTTGAATGCATTTCCAATTTGATTGAGGTTTTCTTCCCTGTTTGACCAAATGTGAACTTTTTGTGAGTCATGATCTCATTTGATTTGTGAAATTCTTGTTGTTTATTGGATGGACTTAAAATTTTGCATGTGTGTTCTAGACATCTTGAAGTGTGTCATGGCTTTGATTTGGTTCATTTATCTTATGCCAATTCTGTTTTGTGCTTGCTTGAAGTTGATGCATGATTTGGTGCCTTGTATGGACTTGTATATGCATACCTTGACTTATGGATTTAAATTGACTTGCTTCCAATTGTCCAAATGGCTTGAAATTTGGTGTGTATATCATGTTATGAATGCTGTTTGACCATGAATTTTTTGGGGATTTATTAAAATGTTTGTGAGTTGATTTGAATTGGATCTTTCTGTTTGGTCCTATGAGGTTCTAAATTGCATGCTTTGCACTAAATGCTTTATGAAATGATATTGGTTGATGATATGAATATGAGACCACTTGGATTTGTTTCTTATTTGATTGATCTTGGATTTTGATAATTTTCATGTTCTGTTTTGGTTTATTGCTCCCATTTTGACCCTAGGCCATGTCCTAGTGGTTAGTGCTTAATGTTTGAGTTGTGTTTTCAAGACAAAAAGCATATGGCATGGAGGAATTGATTCAATTGGCTTAAGTTGCTTGTTTGATTGATGTTGGTTAACATTAAGTTTGTTTTGTAGGTGGCTTCTAAGTCATTTGTTTTGAGCATTTGCTTATGCTTTGCTTGATGCATTGCTTGTGTATAGTTAATTGTTGACCATTAGTTTGTCCGTTTAACTGTTTGAGCTGAGTACTGATTATGTTAGATTGATTTCAGGTACCTTAGTTGCTATAGTTCATTGTGAACTTGCTTTTCTGCTGCTTGGTTGTTTTAACCAATTGAGGTATAGCATCACTAACTCCATGTAGTCTGGAAGACTTGGTCTGTTACTTGGCCAGGCACCAGTCTGAAGTCCTCCTTAAGAGGCAATGCTTGTGCTTGTTTATTTTTGTCCCCAAGCAGGAAAAGACCTTTGATAAGGCAATTGGCAGATACAAGAGATGTGCAATCCGTCTCCTGCTATTCTTGTTGAGTCATCCCTTTGCTCACACAACTGGTGTTGATGCATTGTGGACATTAACCCAAGATCCTTGTACAGTTGTACAATTGAGTCAGTGTCATAAGTGTAGAAGGGTTCCCACTTTCTGAACCCACACTTCCTTTGTCTGAAGCTCTCCCTGGCCAGGGATAAGAGCTGTGAGGCACACCCCTCACTTCCTATTTCATCTGCTTCACCCTAACTCTCAATGTTAGGGTTAAGAGCTAACATCACCTAATACAGTTGGTTTGCTTTTGCAGCCTAACCCTTGTGTGAGCCCACTTTGTCTGTATATAGTGTGTGCTAATTGTGAATGTTTGCTTTGTTTTGATTATGCTTGCATGCTTTGCTTTGCCTGGTTAGGATTAGCTTGCTGCCTGAGAAAGTTAGATAGCAACCTTAACTTAGGGATGATATGCATGATAACATCTAGGCTCGAGTCATAGTCTCCCTAGTTGTGTCTCCCTCTGTATCTGGTTAGGCTAGTCTTTCTCCCTTGTTCAGGGGAACTACGTTGCCCTGATCCTCGTACCAGATGAGGTACGTAGGCAGGAGGTCGTACGAGATCTCTTCGGGCACCCTTTTTTTCTTTTTGTGTGTGTTTGCTTGACAGTTACTAGGCTCGAGTGCCAGACTCCTTAGTAACTTGTTGCTTGTTTCTTCTTGTGTGCGTTAGGAGACGGATGTAAGCCCAGCCATTAGCATTCCGTATCCTGCTTGTTGTGTGCTTGGAGTCCGGTATAAGTCCATCAAGTGGCATCTGGTTTCCAGTGTGGGTTTGTTTGGTTCGGAAGCTGATGTAAGTCCAGCAATTGGCGTTCGGGTTCCATGTTTGCCTTTTGTGTTGTGTTTTGTTTCGGCGTGCGTGAGCCGAACTACGGTAGCTCTGATTCTCATTCCAGATGAGATACGTAGGCATAGGATGCGATATCCTAGCGAGCCCGTTCCTCTTTTCCCCCACCTATGTTGTTTTTAGTGTTTGTGTGTGTGATGTTTGTTTTAGCAACCTTTTTCTATCTTTCAGAGCGTGGATCCCGTCGAGTACGACGGATGCGTAAGGGTGCTAATACCTTCCCTTCGCATAACCGACTCCCGATCCCATCTCTTTGGTCACGAGACCATGTATTTTCCAGGTTTACTTCGAGCGTTTCCTTTCCCTCTTTGGGATAAATAACGCACGGTGGCGGCTCTGTGTTGTTTTGTTTTAGCCCGCCGGTTGTTTTTCGTGGATGCAACAAAACCGAATAGGACGTCCACCGACGACTCTACTGGGGATTCTGGCTGGGACTCACCAGACATTAACGAATGACTGGGGACTAGGATATACAATCAGACGTCAACGGACGAATGAGAAAAACTCAATGTTTATCGAAACCAACGGAGAGGTAAATCCACATGGGGAAGGGTACAACTAGACGCCAACGGGCGAATAGGAAAAACTCAACGTTTATCGACACCAACGGAGAGGAGAATCTTATAGGGAAGAGGTGAACACAACCAATCATCAACGGACGAATGGGAAAAACTCAACGTTTATCGAAACCAACGGAGAGGTAACTTTGAGGGGACTCAACAACCATTAATAAATGATCTGTGGGGAACATACAACTATACGTCAACGGACGCATAGGAAAAACTCCACGTTTATCAAAACCAACAGAGAGGTAAATCTTATAGGGGATAATTCAACTAGACGTTCGCGGACGACTAGAAAAAACTCAACATTTATCGAAACCAACGGAGAGGTAACCTCTGGGGAGGGTATTACGAACATCGAAAGAAGACCAGACACTGACCGATGACTGGATGAGACTCGATGTTTACCGACACCGAAAGATGGTGTTTACCGACACCAAAGAAAGACGACCAGACATTAACGAATGACTGGGAAAGACTCGATGTGTACACCGAAAGATGGTGTTGACTGACACCAAAGAAAGAACACACGCGGGCGCTAACATGACACTGACCAGTATCACAAGATGACCTCTACATATGTCAGGGCAAGGCTAAACACTTGCTGGGGGATCTCACTAGGGAGAAAACAGGCTTCCCGTCACCAACGGATGAGGAAGTATACCCCTCTAGGGGTATCAATCCTGAATGCTGTCAGGAGCCACTGTAGCAAACGTGCCGTACAGATATTGAACAACGATCCGCCTCTGCCGGGGATATGGTCTGATGGTTAACACATGAATGCATATGTTTGAATTTTTATGGCGTAATGCTCCACATCGAATGGAAATGCTACGCAATTTGAGGGTGCAATGATTACTATATGCCAAATGCAAAAATGATGAAAACTCTCGCCGGGGAGCCAACACTGATCAGATACTCCAACTCTGTGGGGAGACTCTGCTTGAGGAATACTCTGCGGGGAGAATACCGACTTCTCACTCATGCTGGAGAAATAACACTGTTGCTGGGGAAAGGATAGGCTCCGCTGGGGACATCCTTCGTAGGACCCAATCCACTCGGGGACTCCGCTCGGGGAAACAATAAATACAACCTTGCTGAGGACTACCCAACGGCGACTGCGCTGAGGAACCATCAATACGACTCCACTGGGGAAAGTAAACAAGGCAACTCGCTGGGGGAGTAACAAATCGACTTTGCTAGGGATAATCAGGCGACTTCACTGGGGAAAGCCAACCAATCCACAAATAGGATAAACTCTGCTTTGGGAAATAAATGCTACTCCGCTGGGGGCGACCCACCCAATCCACAGGTAGGATAGACTCAGCTGGGGGATGCAGATATCACTCCGCTACGGAAAACTCTACCAATCCACAGGTAGGACAAACTCTGCTGGAGATAAATTTCTTTGAACCCGCTCCACTCGGGGACTTGCTGAGGAAAATCAATCAACACAAATCTCTATTCGGGAGATCTGCTAGGGATAACTCTGTCGGGGAATAACACACCAACTCTGCTGAGGAAGAGCAAAACGCTGGTGGGGAAAGTAATATACTAGACTCTGTGCTGGGGAGAGACATCCACAACCCTGCTAGGGATGAGCGCTCACGACCACGCTGGGGATAACAGTACTTCAAACCCGACTGCTGGGGAACAACACTCCACTGACACCTCCGCTAGGGATACCACATCCTTCATACTCAGTGGGGATCTCAACTGGGGAAATATTTGCTGGGGAATACACCCACTTCCAGGCCTGCTGGGGATAGAAGACAATATCCAAAGGCGTCTCTGCAGGGGAACATAGCTCTGACAGCTTCCATACTTGCTTGGGAAATATCTGCTGTGGAAACATCCCTACAGATGACAACATGCAAAACAACACAACAAAATGTCCCAGAGGATACATGGACAAGATACGCTCAAGTGTCCTCAACATTCAAAATGATTTTCAAGTGTTTTATCTTTCTGCACGTTATTGTTTAGCCTTCATGTTTTTATATGCAATGTTTATCAAAAATTCGGACGTTTTTGTAAACAAAACAGCAAAATAAAAACAAGAGAGCTTTTTATCTGAATAACGACTTTTATTGATTGAAAATGGGCCTGAACAGGCGAATACATTGGGAAGCAATTCCTAGAAAGAGGTAATTGCGCACAAAAGGAAAAATCTATCCTAATGGCAATGTGAACACGGCATCCACTATTTCCCAGTTCTGTTATAACTCACAGATCCTCAGTTTTTTCTCCCAACTCCTTGCTTTCTGAGAAGAATGACTGGACCGATCACATCTTTCGAGATGGCAGACGAAAAAGCACGATGAAGTACAGATAACTCGGACTGTAGTCTTCGCTTTAATCTCTCTTTTGGCTGGATCGCCCTTTCAGGTTTTCAATCCACCGGGATACCCATTTTTGCCTAAGTCGCCCTTGTGGGTTTTCGACTTACCGGGTGTACAAATTCTTTTCATTTTTATCCCTAATTTTTGCCCGAACCTTTTCTTTCTGTTTTTTTTTTGGTTCGCCGGGATGCCCTTTTTTGCCTGGACTCTTTTATTCTTTTTGTCCAGCGGGTCAATTTATGCGAAGTATCTTTTGACTACATCTGAGTTAACAGGGGATGGAAAATCTTCACCATCCATAGTTGTAAGCATCAAGGCTCCACCGGAGAAAACCTTCTTCACAACGTATGGACCTTCATAATTAGGAGTCCACTTGCCCCTGTTATCTGTACCTGGAGGAAGGATCCTCTTCAAAACTAGATCGCCAGTCTAATAGCTTCGAGGACGCACTTTCTGATCAAAGGCTCCCTTCATCCTTCTCTGATACAACTACCCATGGCACACAGCTGCTAGCCGTCTCTCTTCGATAAGGCTCAACTCATTAAACCTTGTCCGAATCCATTCGGCTTCATCCAGCTTGACATCCAACAAAACTCTCAGAGAAGGGATCTCCACTTCAATAGGTAGGACTGCTTCCATACCATACACAAGGGAGTACGGGGTTGCCCCGGTCGACGTACGTACTGAGGTACGGTACCCATGCAAAGCAAAAGGCAGCATCTCATGCCAATCCTTGTACGTTACGACCATCTTCTGCACAATCTTCTTGATATTCTTATTTGCCGCCTCTACAACACCATTCATCTTCGGTCTGTAAGGAGAAGAATTGTGATGTTCAATCTTGAAATCTCTACAAAGCTCTTTCATCATCTTGTTATTGAGATTCGAACCATTATCAGTGATGATTCTCTCAGGAACTCCATAACGACAGATGATTTCTTTCTTGATGAACCGAGCAACCACTTGTTTGGTAACATTAGAATAGGAAGCTGCTTCCACCCATTTGGTGAAGTAGTCAATCGCAACCAGGATGAAGCGAGGCCCATTCGAAGCAGTAGGCTCAATCTTCCCAATCATATCAATGCCCCACATGGCAAACGGCCAAGGCGAGTTCATGACGTTCAGAGGGCTTGGTGGTACATGCACCTTATCAGCATAAATCTGACACTTATGGCACTTCCGAGCGTACTTGAAACAATCGGATTCCATAGTCATCCAGTAATAACCGGCTCTCAACAATTTCTTCGACATTGCATGACCACCAGCATGGGTACCAAACGAACCTTCATGCACTTCTTGCATTAACATGTCTGCTTCGTGTCTATCCACGCATCTGAGCAAGACCATGTCAAAGTTTCTCTTGTACAACACATCATCCTGATTCAAATAAAAGCTTCCAGCTAGCCTTCTCAGGGTTTTCTTGTCATTCTTCGATGCACCTTCAGGATACTCCTGGCTCTTAAGGAAGTTCTTAATATCATAGTACCACGGCTTCTCATCAACCACAGACTCGGCTGCAAACACATACGCAGGCCTCTCGAGTCGATTCACCGCAACATGTGGCACATGATTCCACCAATGAACTTTGATCATGGACGACAAAGTAGCCAAGGCATCAGCCATTTGATTCTCATCCCGGGGGACATGGTACAACTTCACCTTCTTGAAGAACGTCAGTATTCATCTGGTGTAATCTCTATACGGAATCAAATGCGGCTGGTTGGTATTCCAATCTCCATTGACCTGGTTGATCATTAGAGCGGAATCTCCATATATGTCAAGAGTTTTGATCCTCAGATCAATGGCTTCTTCTATCCCCATGATACAAGCCTCATATTCAGCCTCGTTGTTGGTGACATCAAAAGTCAATCTAGCAGAAAAGGGTATATGAGCACCTTTTGGATTGATCAGCACTGCACCAACACCGTTACCGTTCACATTCACAGCCCCATCAAACATCATCGTCCACTTGTCATCATCCAGTCCCTCCTCGACAAGAGGCTCTTCACAATCTTTCATCTTAAGATACATGATGTCTTCATCAGGGAATTCAAACATCATCGGCTGATAATCATCAATCGGTTGTTCGGCGAGATAGTCTGACAGAATACTACCTTTGATGGCCTTCTGTGACGTGTACTGGATATCGTACTCTGTTAAGATCATCTGCCAACGGGCAACACGTCCGGTGAGAGTCGGCTTCTCAAAGATGTACTTCACTGGATCCATCTTAGAAATCAACAAGGTAGTATGGTTCAGCATATACTACCTCAGTCGGCGAGCAGCCCAGGCCAAAGCACAACAAGTTTTCTCAAGCTGTGAATATTTGATTTCACAGTCGGTAAACTTTTTGCTAAGGTAGTATATGGCATGCTCTTTTCGACCAGACTCGTCATGCTGTCCCAATACACACCCCATCGAGTTCTCAGTCACTGACAGGTACATTATCAACGGTCTCCCAGGAACTGGAGGTATAAGGATTGGAGGTTTCTGTAAATACTCTTTAATCTTGTCAAAAGCTTTATGACAATCATCATTCCACCTGATTGCTTGATTCTTTCTTAGCAATTTGAATATCGGTTCACACGTGGCAGTTAGGTGAGATACGAACCTTGCAATGTAGTTCAATCTCCCTAAAAACCCACGAACCTGCTTCTCTGTTTTCGGTTCAGGCATTTCTTGAATAGCTTTGACTTTTGCTGGATCAACCTCAATCCCTTTCTCACTGACAATGAAGCCTAACAGCTTCCCAGATCTCACACCAAACGTACACTTGTTTGGATTCAACCTCAGTTTGAACTTTCTTAGTCGGTCAAACAACTTCTGCAAATTAACCAGGTGCTCCTCTTCTGTCTGCGACTTCGCAATCATATCATCCACGTACACTTCAATCTCTTTGTGCATCATGTCATGAAAGAGAGTCGTCATAGCCCTCTGATAGGTAGCACCGGCATTCTTCAGCCCAAATGGCATCACCTTATAGCAGAACGTGCCCCAAGGTGTAATGAATGTCGTTTTTTCCATGTCCTCTGGCGCCATCTTAATCTGATTATAGCCTGATAAACCATCCATGAAAGAGAATACCGAGGATTGAACCGTATTATCAACCAATCATCAATGTGAGGTAATGGGAAATCATCTTTCGGACTCGCTCTGTTCAGATCCCGGTAATCGACACACATTCTGACTTTGCCATCCTTCTTCGGCACGGGAACAATGTTGGCCACCCACGGGGGATAAGTTGTCACTGACAAGAAACCAGCATCGAACTACTTCTGAACCTCTTCCTTGATTTTAACTGCCATATCAGGACTCGTTCTACGAAGCTTCTGCTTGACCGAAGGACAATCATCCTTGAGAGGTAGTCTATGAACCACAATATATGTATCCAACCCAGGCATATCTTGATAAGACCAGGCGAATATCTCCACATACTCTCTCAGCATCTCATCAATCGGCTCTTGACCTCTGTCTTCAAAGCAACCCCGATCTTGATATCCCTTCTAGCGTCCTCAGTACCAAGATTCACAATCTCCAACTCCTCCTGATGAGGTTGGATGACCCTTTCCTCTTGCTTCAACAATCTGACCAATTCTTTCGGGAGTTCACAGTCTTCCTCACTCTCCTCTTCAGCTTGGTAGATGGGATTATTGAAATCATACTGAGCCATAACAGAACTGTTCATAGTGGATGCCATGAGATCACTTCTGCATGTTTAATGCTTTGTTTTAGAAAAAGAGTTCAATAAAGTCACAAAAACAAAAACATTGCCATTTTTATTATTATTTTTTTGAAAAAGTGAAAACAAAAATAGAAAGACAGGGATCACAAAATTGTTTGCAAAACGTCCTTTATTAATGATAAAAATTGTAAATCATGATGTGGCCCTACAATGAACCGCTACGCCTTGGGCAAGACGTAGGGTTTTGTGCAGAATGAAAAAACAAAAGAAAATTACTCTATTTGAAGAGTAACTTGGACTACATCCTCTGCTGTCCAATTGTTGATAATCTCCCCTGGCGCTCGCGGGCGGACCCAGTCGTCGAGATCATAATCACTGTCACCATCTTCACTATCAGCAGCAAAGACATCACCGTGATTCATCAGCCCAGCGCTGGTAAAGGTACTCGGACCTGCTGGCACACCCTGCTCCGCTTGCAACGATTGATAGCCAATACCGAATTTGTCTCCTTTAACGGGCAAGTCCATCATATTGCCCTAGCCTTCAGCTTTGCCAGAGTCAACAACCTCTTTGGCCTGCTTGTACGAAGCAATCGAAGCACCCGGCTTCCTCTGATCAGCAAACGCAACCCCCTCGAGAGCTACAGTCTCAAATGCCTGGCATAAAGTTTCGTGGATCTCGCCATCCACCTCGACATACTTGAACGAGGATAGGTGACTCACCAGAATATCTTTTTCGCCGCACACGGTCACAATCTGACCGTTCCAGACATACTTGAGCTTCTGGTGGAGAGTCGACGAGACTGCCCCTGCTGCATGGATCCAAGGACGTCCTAACAAACAACTGTAGGCAGGCTGAATGTCCATAACATAGAAGATGATATCGAAGACCTCTGGACCTATCTTCACCGGCAAGGTAACCTCACCAAACACAGAACGTTTGGATTCGTCGAATGCACGAACTATCAGGTCACTAGGAGTAAGCACAACCCCTTCAACATATATCTTCTTCAGAATTTGCTTCGGCAGCACATTCAAAGACGAACCGGTGTCGACCAGCACATGCGACAAAACAGCCCCCTTACACTCCATCGTGATATGCAAGGCTTTGTTATGATTTCTCCCTTCAGGCGTCAGATCAAGGTCTGTGAACCCCAAACCATGTCTGGTGCTCACGTTGGCAATCACACCCTCCAGTTGGTTGACGGATATCTCTTGAGGTACATACGCCATATTCAACATCTTCAGCAAGGCGTTCCGGTGTGCCTCAGAGCACAACAGTAAAGAGAGGATTGAGATCTTGGACGGAGTCTAATTGAGTTGATCTACGATCTTGTAGTCACTCTTCTTAATGATTCTCATGAATTCCTCCACATCCTTTTCAAATGAACCCTCAGGCATATCCTTCTGAGCCGGTTCCTCGTCAACCACAGCCTGTTTGCCCTTGGACTTAGCAGAAGCCTCAGCATTGGCATCCCTCAACGGTTGGGGAGCAAACAAACGTCCACTGCGAGTAAAGCCTCCTGGACCACCGACATTGTCTACAACGGGACCCACAACCACAAGAGTTCTACTAACCGGCACACCGATTGTTACAGGCGCTTGATTCGATGGCCTGACCCGATTCTCAGCCCTTCTGTTGTTTCGGTAAGCATTATCATATTTCCATGGTACGGCCCGACTGTCAACAGCCCTTCTGACCGGAGCGACGATTGTTGCTGGCGTACTGGCAGTAACTGGTGCAGATATGGTAACAGGATTACCACTGGTTGTAGGTGCACTACCAACTCTTTGCCCACGTTCTTCAGACGGTTTAAAATATATAGTGACAGTTGACACTGCCCCATGATCTCTGACAGCCCGACTGAATTGCAGACAGCCCTCATCCATCATACCCTGGATACCGGCCCTTAACCGTTCACAACCATTATCCGATTCAGCACAATCAGCACAATCTTGATCACAGCCTGGGTAAACACCCCCATTCAGCAAGCGACCCTTCACAACTAGCAGAGAAGTCTGAATTTCATCAACACTGACAACCAGATCTTCAGCCTCTGCCCCTTCAATGCAGTTCACTCGGTGAGCACCATGCGGCGGCATAGGGTTATTCACAACATTAGGTACAGGAGCGAAATTGATAGTCTTAGCATCAATCAGGTCCTGGACTTTATGATGAAAAGCCCTGCAATTCTCTATGTGGTGTCCCGGCGCACCAGAGTGAAAGTCACAACGCACATTGGCATCATACCCAGGTGGTATTTTTGTCAATGGCGCCATCGTCCTCAGTTCCACAAACCCTAGTCTGAGTAACTCAGGCAGTAACTCAGCATAGGTCATGGGCAGTGGGTCAAAACGTCTATCAAGCATCCTCTGCCTAGGCTGATACGGACGCTGCTGTTGTTGTTGTTGTTGTTGTGGCATTTGTTGTTGAACTCTCTGTTGTTGCGGTTGTTGACGTTGTTGAGGTGCAGGAATGGTCACTGCAGCAACCTGACGGTATTGATTTCTGTTCTGATTTATGTGGTGTTGAACAACATTAGTTTCACCCACTCTACGACGAGGTGCCCCAGAGAACGGTTTCTTGGAAGACGAGGAACCAGCATCTTGGATCTTACCAGCCTTGATCAAGCTCTCTGTCCTCTCTCCACAAATGACAACATCAGAAAAGCTACCGAATGGACAGCTCCCCATCCGGTCCATAAACACACCTTGAAAAGTACTGATAAACATGTCAGTCAACTCCCTTTCCAGCATAGGGGGTTGTACTCTCGCAGCCAACTCATGCCACCTCTGGGCGTACTCCTTGAAGCTTTCTCCTGATTTTTGACAAAGACTCTGCAGCTGAGTCCGGCTAGGCGCCATGTCCATGTTATGTTTATATTGCCTCAAGAAGGCCTCACCCAGATCCTTCCAACAGCGGATAGAATCTCTCTTCAATTCCATGTACCAGTCCAAAGAAGCTCCAGATAAGCTATCTTGGAAGAAGTACATCCACATCTTTTCATCATCGGTATAAGCAGAGATTTTCCGATAATAAGCCTGCACGTGGGTGCGAGGGCAAGAAGTACCGTTGTACTTGTCAAAAGACGGTGCTTTGAACTTGTAAGGGATCCTCAACCCTTCAACCAACCCCATATTAGTCACATCGAAACCAAGGGAGTTTTGACATTCCATCGCGCGAATCATCTCAGCCAGGGCATCAACCTTACGATCCCTATCCTCAACTCTACCAGCAACCTCATCATCTTCACTCAGCAGTGTGAACATGTCCTCTTGTCTGTCGACAATAGGAGCAGGATGACGAACCGGAGCCCGGGTAGCTCTAACATTGACAGTCTCAGCAGCAAGAGGCTGTCCATTAATCCTTATTCCTCTGAGTTCATCCCCGACGGCATAGTCATTAGCGGGAGCAGCAACATTGACATTCTCATGAACAGGTGCACCAACAGGTGAAGCGCGGTTGGACGTCTGAATCACGGTCTCTTGTCTCTGAACCAGGGCTCGAAGCTCCTCCTGACCTTTCCCAACCCCTTGCATCATCGTCATGAACTGGGCCATGTTCGCCCTCATCTCAGCCAACTCAGTCTGAACCTGATCCATGCTTCTCTGTTGATTGAGTCTGGTTGAATACCGGTGCGGTCTTTGATCAGCTATCCTGCCTGACACAGGAACCAGAGTGAGAAGTCGCGAGCAAGAACACCTGTTATGCAAAATGATATGTGTATGATGTGCGTGATGTGTATGCAGGCTAACTTTTCTTTTTTCCTATGCATTATTTTTTTGGAAAATAAACATGCTATGATGCAAATGATGGAGCCAAGACTGGTCAGCTGAGCATCACGTGGCACAGGATCAAAGCTTCGGCTTGAACTCTGGTATCACAACTTCATCTGAAACCCAAAGTCATTTGAACCAAGTCATCCGAACCAAGTCAACATCTGAGCAGGTACCCTCAAATTCAGCTCAGGGATCCGAAATAAACGGAACCCTCTGATCAATACCAGGGTCAAACCTCCGGCATCCAGAAATAAAGATCCATAAATCCGACTTAAAATTGTCAACACAGCATCACTGGCGGAAACTTGTACTTGCAAGAATCAAACCCTCCCCTCACGGGTGAATTCTAACAAGGTCATCCTAAGGCGGACAATGGTCTCGACAACCGGGCAAAGATACTCAACGGGTTTGCCCTTTCGGGTGTGCCATTGTAGCTCTCTTAAGATCGTCTAAACCAAAGATCCGGGAAAGAACGGTCACCGAAGTCAATAGCTCGGATGAGATAACCCAACCTGAGTGGAATAACTCCAAACGGAAGGACTCCCTCAAATGAACCTCGTCCGGCTGTGGTATGTCACGTCGCAACATCATGCTGATAAAGAAAGTGAGGAAACGTGAGACCACACCAATCCTAGGTGTATACTCGGGCCTGGGTTTTAGCCCCACTCAGAACACCCACCCCAAACAGAGGAACCACCTGTACAGAAGACAGCTCAATGATAGTATGATGCATGCAAACAGATATGCACATATATACAACATAATAATCATACATGTAATAAGTAACAGCAAACAGCAACCAAAACCCTATCCTAGAGAGCGCTAGGAGAGACTCGCTTAGGGAAGATGGACCAGCAAGAGGTCAACTTCTTCTATCCCGAGCAGAGTCGCCAGCTATCGCATTACGCGAAAAACCGGCGGGAAAACAGAACAACAGAGCCGCCACCGTGCGTTATTTATCCCAAAAGAGGGAAAGGAAAGGCTCGAAGTAAACCTGGAAAAGACATGGTCTCGCGACCAAAGAGAGATGGGATCGGGAGTCGGTTATGCGAAGGGAAGGTATTAGCACCCCTACGCATCCGTCGTACTCGACGGGATCCACGCTCAAAAGGAAAGAAAAAGGTTGCTAAAACAGAAGTTGCTCACAAACACCACACACACACACACTCGCAACAACACAGGTGGATAAAGAGGGGAACGAGCTCGCTAGGATGTCACATCCTATGCCTACGTATCTCATCTGGAATGAGAATCAGAGCTACCGTAGTTCGGCTCACGCACGCCAAACAAAACAGACACGGGAAATCGACTGCCAATCGCTGGACTTACGTCAAACTCCACACAAACAGGCAAACCTGGAATCCGAATGCCAATCGCTGGTCTTACATCAGACTCTGAACCAAACACACGCACACTGGAAACCAAACGCCAATCGCTGGACTTACATCAGACTCCAAGCACACAACAAGAGGATACGGAATGCCAATCGCTGGGCTTACATCCATCTCCTAACACACACAAGACAAAACAAAAAGGGCGCCCGGAGAGATCAGCTCATCTCCTGCCTACGTACCTCATCTGGTATGAGGATCAGGGCGACGTAGTTCCCCTAGGCAGGGACAAAGGACTAGCCTAACCAGATACAAAGGGAGACACAAACTACTAGGGAGACTACGACTCGAGCCTAGATGTTGTCATGCATATCACCCCTAAGTTAAGGTCTCTAGCTAACTTGCACAGGGAGCAAGCTATCCTAAACAGCACAGGCAAAGCAAAGCAAACAATCACAAATAGCACACACTATATACACACAAAGTGGGCTCACACAAGGGTTAAGCTGCAAAAGCAAGCCAACTGTATCAGGGTGATGTTAGCTCTTAACCCTAACATTGAGAGTTAGGGTGAAGCAGATGAAATGGGAAGTGAGGGGTGTGCCTCACAGCTCTTATCCCTGGCCTGGGAGAGCTTTAGACAAAGGAATGTGTGGGTTCAGAAAGTGGGAACCCTTCTACACATATGACTGACACAACTGTACAAGGATCTTAGGTTAATATCCACAATGCATCAACACAAAGTGTGTGAGCAAAGGGATGACTCAACTGAATAGCAGGAGATGGATTGCACATCTCTTGTATCTTCCAATTGCCTTATCAAAGGTCTTTTCCTGCTTGGGGACAAAAATAAACAATCACAAGCATTGCCTCTTAAGGAGGACTTCAGACAGGTGCCTGGCCAAGTAACAGGCCAGGTCTTCCAGACTACATGAAGTTAGAGACATTATACCTCAATGCTCAAGCTATCAAGCAAAGCAAAAGCAAGTTCACAAAGGAACTATAGCAACTAAGGTGCCTGAAAACAATCCAACACAATCAGTATACAATTCAAACAAAAGTCAAACAGACAGTTACAAGTCAACAGACAATTGTACATAAACAGACAAACAAGCATCAATGCACAAAGGTGCAAGCCACAAGGCCTTGGCTTAAGTCTCAAAGCCTACAAAACAAACTCAAAGTTAGTCATCAACAAGCAATGAATCAACTCCAAATGAGTGAACCTCATCAAGCATGGCAATTGTGCTTTTTAACCTGAAACAAAGCTCAAATGTGAGAGGCTAACCACTAGGACAAGGCCTAGGGTCAAAGAGGGCGCAATAAACCAAAACAGAACATGAAAATTGGCAAGAATCAAGTTTAATCAAATAAGAACAACATTCAAGTGGTCTCACATTCATATCATCAACCAATTTCATTTCATAAAGCATTTAGTGCAAAGCATGCAATTTAAAGCTCATAGAACCAAACAGAATGATCCAATCCACATCAACTCAAAAACAATTCAATAAATCCCAAGAAAAATCATGGATAAACAGCACTCATCACATGATCATCACACCAAAATTCAAGTCATTTGGATAAGTGGAAGCATGTCAAATAAATTCCCTAAGTCAAAGCATGCTCAAACAAGCTCAATGAGGGCACAAAATCATACATCAACTTCAAGCAAGCATAAAACAGAAACCAAACATGATAAATGAATCAAACCAAAGCCATGGCAAACTTCAAAGTGTTTAGAACACACATGCAAAATTTCAAGTTCATCCAATAAACATCAAGAATTTCACAAATCATCTAAATTCATGACTCACAAAAAGTCTACAAATGGTCAAACAGAAAAGAAGTTCTCAAACAAATTGGAAATGCACTCAAAAATTCCACAGAAATTCACAAGCAAACTTAACATCCATAAGTATCATCATGCAAAAATTCAGATTAATTGAAGTTCATATGACATGGAAAATAAAATCAGCAAATTGGACAAGAAATGGTGTGACACACATTGTCACACCTCCAATGATCAGATCATATCTCACAAACCAAAAATGCAAAAATTGCAAACTCAATGCCAAAATGTCAACTAGGATCTCTAGTTTACACATGTAAATTTTCAGCTTCATTGGATTAACCATCACCATTTCACAACCAAAATAACAAGCAAGGTGCAAGAAAACACATGTTCACACATTCCCTAAGCAAAATAAAAATCCACACGTGCACAATTTTTATAAAAATCATCAAAACATAGTAGAGATCATGAGGAAAACAATGGAAAAATCTTATCTCAATTGGACAAATATTTTTGGAGTTATGAATTTTTGAATGAAGGAAAAAATTAAAAAACATGTGAAATGGCATGGTGTGATCATGTATAACATAAATGAATTAAAAATGCAAGGCCAAAAGTGAAAATGCTTCAGCATGGAATCGATCCATGTATGTTTCAAAACCTGGCGCTACTTAAGTGAAACGCCGCGTTTCACTTAAGTCTACATGGACATGAGAGCGCGCCTGGACCAATCAATTGGACACGTTGGATCCACTTGTACCAATGCATGGCAAAAAAACAAGGAACCACATGCAGCTAGCGTGAAAATAGATCAAACATGTTCTGGAATTGAAAAACTTAGGGTTCATCAGCATGTTCATACGTTCTTCATCATGAAGAACTTTTTGTCACAGAAATTAACAAACAATACACCATTGGCTTGCTCTTCTAATGCACATTAACATATTAACATCAATTTGCCCTAACTCTACCTATCATGCACGGATCGATCAAAAGAAAATTCACATATCAATCTTATAATCAACATAACTTTCCAAATTCTCAATGAAAATCAAAACTAGAAAGTTCAGCATGCTCATGGATCAAAGATCTACAAAACACATATGATAATTGCATGAATTATAGAATTCGATTCCTGACCTTGTTTGAAGTGCAGAGTTGGATCTGAGGTTTTCAGGACCTGTAAGGTTGAAACAGATCCTCTTCAACTCCTAAATGGATGAATGGATGAAGATTCAGTGCTCACTTGCTCTTGATACAGCTCAAATTCGCAACTGCCATGGATGATGCTTGATGCAACAGTTCAAGATTCTGCTCGAAAATGGAGGATTCTTGCTTCAATCTTCTTCAGCGGTGCTTGTGAATGGTGAATCAATGAAGAGTATTGCATGTTCTATGAAAAGATTTGCAGACAAATGGAGAGAAAAAGTTGAGAGAAAAATGGAATTGGATCTAGATCTGGTGCAAATGAAGTGTTAATGGTGAATTCTGTTAGGATTAGAGTTATATATGTGTTGTTAATCAAGTCCTTAATCCTAATTAGCCAAATGCAAATGAAATTAAGTGAAATGCAAATGCAATGCAAATTTGGTCATTCACCTTCATGCATGCAATGCCTTACTACAGTGCACGACTTTTTGTTCAATTCACCTCCAAATATCATTTTTAGCCAAATGCCAATGTTGGAATGCATGGAAAATGCTTAGTTTTCAAAATGAACTTTTCCCTCCAAATTTCAAATTCAAATCAAGTGAAAAATGCAATATTTTTGTGATGAGATTTGATGAATGGTAATGCATGATTATGATAGCTCATGTTAAAAGGAGAATGTAGCAAAAAACACCACTTCATTTGGCTTTGTGGTATGAAAGTTATCCAAGTTTGAAGTTCAAAATCCATTGACAATGATTGATCCATAATTTCTCAACCACACATGGGAAATTCATGTTCTTGGACTTTTTGGAAAGGTGAGAGCAAGATCTTCAACTTTCATGTTGGACAAAATTTCATTTGAAGCTTTTTTGGACATCTAAACTTGAGGAGAAGACCTTTCCATTTTTGGCAGTTTGAAATTACATGTCACTTACTATTTTTGGAAACTTTTCATCTGACCTCAAATTCTTCAATGTTGATCTTTGAAATGTCAAATGAGACTTATATGGACATGAATGAGACCTCTCTAACCATCTCCCACCTTCAAATCCATGATTTCCTGTATAGTTGACCACAGTTGACTTTCTAGGGTTTCAGATGAATTGTGCAATGGCTGATGACTTCTGAGCATCCAACCTTTGGCCAAATCACTTCAAAATGATCCCTAGGTCATATGAACTTGTTGTACCAACCCTAGGGCTTTGCTTCAACAGGAAATGCACCTGCTTGCTTGCTTGACTGGATCTCCTGATCAGTCTTGACTGATGAACTTGCACTTGGGCAATGGACAATACAATGCTATGCAGTGGACAATGTAATGTTAATGACCTAATCATGAAAATGTATGTACAAAATGGGAGGTGTAAATTTGAGGTGCTACACACAGTAACATCATGCTCTACATATGCTTATTCAAGAACTCTCTGTAGTGCTTCTCTGTGTGCGTCAGCATTCATCAGTAAAGACAACACTGAGATTTTTGAGGGAGTCTGGAGCAGCTGCTCAACCACATTAAACTTGCTCCTTTTTATCAATCGGAGTACCTCATCATCATCATTGGATTACAAGTTGCTGGATTCACCAGACGTATCTTTTGAACAACTAATCGGATCTACATTAGGCACCTCCACCTTCTTACCAACAATCGTTTCCTCTTTGTTTTATGGGAACACCGGCCCAAACACTCGACCACTGTGGGTCACCTTCATTACATAAGTAATGCTCACTACTGAACTAGTCGTAGGTAACGGGACCTCTTGACCATTCTTTATCATTATAGCATTGTACTGGTACGACACAACCTTATCAGATGAATACAAGACTAGGCCCGCTAACCGTATTACCAACGACGATACTGATATTTGTCTGACATTCTTATTGTTATTGCTATCATATTGAATTACCAACCGCTCTTGTTGTTTGAAAACGAGCACTATGACATTGACGTCGTCATCTACATGACGGGATTGAACAATTTGAATCATGCCTTCATCCATCATACATTGGATATCCCTCTTCACTACAACACACCCTCTTGGGTTCACACTACAAACAACACAACCATCATGGTCATGTTCACAGTCACTCACCATACAGATATCCTTATGCATCTGCACCAAAGATCTTCCGATAAACCCGACGTCAAAAACTTTGAATTCTCCAGGACAACCGTCCACCATATTCACTGAAGAGTTCCCATGAGCGGGCAAAGTGTTTGCTTTCACATTCAGTGCACGGTCCTCGAAGGACACCATACCACTCTTCATAAGCTTTTGAACCTCATACTTCAATGGATAAGAATTTTCAATATCGTGTTCGGGTGCTCCTTGATGAAAGGCACAACAAAGCTCAGGTTTTTATCACCAGGGAAGTGGTTCTAGGATCTACGGTGGGTTCCTCGGTTGAATTAAGTAATTGAGAACTAGCGAGAGATACAACTCTGCATACGACATAGGAATTGGGTCAAAAGAGACCTTCTTCCTCTCAAAGTTCTATTGATGATGATTGTTATTGGTATTGTTGTTGTTGTAGGTGTTTGTTATTTGTTGCGGTTGTTGTTGTTGACGTGGATGTTGTTGCTGTTGAATTGGTGTTGCTTGTTGATTAGAAAATATCAGAATTACTGATGACACTTGATAATGATGATGTTGACGGGGTGGTAGATTTCTTATGATATGAGGTCTCCTCTGCCTCCCACTGATTACTGCGTTGGTCTCACTATCCTTCTTCTTACCAAAGTTGCTACCATATCTCTTGCTTGTTGACGCCTCATCTCTTAACAACCGTCCTTCACGGACTCCTTCCTCAAGTCTCATCCGCATGTTTACCATTTCGGTAAAATCACTAGGGGCACTAGAGATCATGCGTTCATAGTAAAATGAACTCAGGGTTTTCAAGAAGATTTTTGTCATCTCTTTCTCCTCCAAAGGAGGAGTGATCTGGGCAGCCAACTCCCTCAATCTTTGCGTGTATTCTTTAAATGTCTCTTTGTCCTTCTGAGACATAGACCTCAACTGGTCTCTATCCGGCGCCATGTCCACATTATACTTGTATTGCTTCACAAAAGCCTCTCCTAAGTCGTTGAAAGTGTGAATGCTTGCACTATCCAACCCCATGTACCAACGATGTGCAACATCAGTTAGACTATCTTGGAAGTAGTGAATAGAAATTGATCATTATCTGTCTGAGTAGACATCTTGCGGGCATACATCATAAGATGACTGAGTGGATACGAATTCCCCTTATACTTTTCTAAGTCAGGCACTTTGAACTTCACCGAGATTTTAACATTAGGAACCAAACACAACTCAGAAACACTCTTCCCAAACAGATCTTTACCTCTCAGTGTCTTCAATTCCTTGTGCAGCTCAAGAAATTGATCTTTCATTTCGTCCATCTTCTCATAAACATCCGGACCCTCAAACGGCTCAGAATGATAGATGGTATCCTCTACGCGAGGCAAAGTGTGCACAACAGGAGGTGGTACAGACATGACCGGGCTAGATGCTGGCATGGAAGCAAATGTAGGCGCAAAGCCTTCTGGCACAAAGTTGGGTGGCATTCCCCATGGGAATCCGGCAGGCATATTTGGCGCGAAGTGGGCGGTAGCAGCAGACACGGTAGAGGTAGTCACCTCTGAAGTAACAGTCTGAGCAGCAAGAACTGACTCCATCATGGCAGTCAGGCGGGCGATCTCATCCTTCAGCTCTCTGTTCTCTTGCTCCAAATGTTCCATGATTTTCTGATGATTGGCTCGGGTATTGTATCGATGAGTCAGCTTGGCTAAAGCACAGAAGAAACACCAATCAGACATCTGGAAAAAACCTGCTTATGCAAATGATGCATGAAACGCAATGCTTAATTATTTTTATTTTCAAGGAACCTACTATATCGTTTGCAAATATATAATATTTAAATGGCAATTGCAACAATTTTGATATGACCAAAAATCTCTTTTTATTTATATAAATTGGAAGGATTACACTGAGTACAATTTCAGAAACCAAATGAAAAATACAAGAGAAAAGGAGACTAGTCATCCTAAGGATCCCTAACAACAATGTCAGAAGATCTGGCTGAAGGCGCGTACTTCCTTTGAATGCGACGTATCTCGGTCTCAAAAGAAGCTTTCATCTGAGTCTTCTTGAGGATAAGCTGATCAATAATCTTCTTCCAAGCAACGGAAGGCTGAGGCATACTAGAAGATGAAACCTCTGGCTCTCTCTGTCTCTTCGTCACTCGGTCTTCAAGTAGCTCAATCAGTGCATCTTTGTCCTTAGACTCCAACTGCAACTCTTCACGCTTCTTGCTCAAAGCACGGAAACACTCTTCCCACATATCCTTCTCTTGCTTCATCTTGGTGAGCGCGTCTTCCGACTCCTCTACATCTTGGTTAGGGAGAGTTAATGGCTCAACCACAACCATAGACATAGGTCTTTCGCAAGGATAAGGCATCTTCAACTCCATAGCTCTCTTCTTCACCCAAAGAGTGTAAGCTTCCAAAGCTACATAATTGCGTGAACCAAGCTCGGATCTTCCTTTCCTATGCACATTATGCCAAGCAAGCATAATCCTCTGCTTCAAATGTTGGGGATCTTTACCCTCTTGATAGAAAAGACCTTCTAACAAAGTGTTATTAGGTTTGTCTCTCAAGGGGAACCCAAGTTGTCGACGAGCCAAAGCAGGGTTGTAGTTAATTCCTCCTTGTGTACCAATGAGAGGCACATTAGAGAATTCACCGCAACTATCAATAATCTACAAACTGCTTAAAGAAGGATCATACCAAACTATATCATCATTAGTGAGAGACATAAGTCTCTGAGACCACCTTAGATATTGTTTGTTCTCCACAAAAGCAGGTGTCTGAGGCAAGTGCGAAATAAATCACTTGTACAGAAGAGGAATACAACAGACAATCGTTCCATAACCTTTAGAATTCCTTAGATACAAAGAGAAATACATATCACCTAACAAAGTAGGCACATGATTCCCAATCAAGAAAAGTCTAATGGCGTTAACATCAACAAAACCGTCAATGTTAGGGAATAAAGCTAATCCATAGATGAGCAACACAAAGATAGCTTCAAAAGCGTCCACACTACCAGCTTGAGCAAAAGTAGTAGCTTCCTTGATGAGGAAAATAGATGGCAACCCAAATAACCCTCCTTTCTTCACCCAGTGAGCCTCTATCTCAAACTTCTTCAAGTGAAGAGCTTCAGCAATAAAAGTAGATCGGGGAATCTCCTCCAATCCACTAAAAGGCACTCTATTAGAAATAGGTATCCCCAAAAGATGAGAATACTCCTTCAATGTAGGCACAAGCTGAAAATCTGGGAAAGTGAAACAATGGTAGAGAGGGTCATAGAACTGCACTAGCACACTCAAGAGTCCTTCAACCACATTAGAAGACAAGATACACATAAGCTTCCAATGACATTGTTTGAAGTCCAAGGGATCTAAAACAAAAGATGCTAGCTTCCTTAACTCTTTCAAGTCGGGACATTTGAAACTGTACTTCTTAGTGTTCCTTCGTCCACAATCCATGGCCTGAAAATATTTTTAAATGATACCTTAGTTCCTTGAAATTTTCGTGTGATGAAGTTTATGATGTGTATAAGTGCATGAATGCAACAGTCACAAATAAGGGATCACACACAAGGCAAACAAAGGTCAAGGGATGAATCAAGTCATTGTCAAGATCAATCATCCATTTTGGTGGATTATGGCTTTCACCTTATCAACACCCAAGTTCCATTGATATTGACAAGACTTGATTGGATCAACCAAGAATCAAGCGTTTGTTGTGAGTCACGAGCATGGAGTCTGGGTTAAGAATCATCCCAAAGGAGTGAACTAAGGATAAAAACCTGTAGATCATGTTCTAAAAAATTTCCGAGAGTCTTAATTCCATCTATCGGATATTACAGGTTAAGATGACTGACTCATCGACTCCATAATATTCTCAAGAGAAACTCGTTTGAGTGTAGTATCGCGTAACAACTGTTATCAAGTCTACACTTGAACAGTTTCCGCACTATGTCCTAAATATGCCAAGATGGGTTAAATGTTCTAAGGTCCTCAGCTTCTCAGACCCAAATTAGAGGTAATAATGCCCAACCACAAATACTTGTGTGACATTTCCAAAACCAAAAGAGTCTCCACTGACCAGATGGATCTCAAGCCAACTTGTTAACGACTACTCCACACAAGTCGAACATGACTATACCATCCTCCTATCTTAATTGCACTCAAGTTCGGGTTAGAACTTATCTCACCACTCAGAGATCACCAAGCATAACAAGCAGAATATATCACACATACATATATACAAACATCACATATATACAAATATATACACACAAAAAGTAGGTTAAACCCACTGGAGACTACTCCCCAGCAGAGTCGCCACTTAATTTCTGTAGTGGTAAATTCATGATCATCAAACTATTGACAAGCTAGAGATCAAATAACAAAAGTCGCCACAACGCTTTTATTGTTTCCAAGGGAAAAGGGAAAAAGCACGAACAAAACCCAAAAAGTAAGAAGTTTTCAAATCAAAACTAATAAAAAGTCAGAGATCACATGTAAGGGGTTTGGTTACACAGAGGGAAGGTGTTAGCACCCAAAGTGTCATAGGTACTCATAGGGAGCCCTTTTTGTGTGCATATGTACATGGTATAAAGTGATGTTTACAAACAAATAGAATGAGGGATGATAAAAGAATTCATTAATTATATTTTTGTGTTTGACAAGACCTTCGGTCTTGTGCCTACGTACCAACATAAAAATGAGGGATCAAAACCTCGTAGTTCGTGATACAAATTCCAAAGTGGATGCATTATTTTTAACAAAAATTAAGTTTGAAAGGCACAAAGACCTAAAAATAGTTTGAATGAGTTAGTTCTTTTTGGATTTTTGAAAGTTTAAGTCAAGTATAGTTAAGTCTATTTACAAGTTTGATTTAAGAAAAGAAGTTTGAAAATGCAATGGCATAAGGCCAAAGTTTCTATCTTTTTTTTGAAAAAAGTGGTCAAAGTTTAGAACAAAAGTAGTTCACACAAAGAAGGTTTTGAAAAAGGGAGGGAGAGATTTTGAAATTAAAGAAATGGGGAGAAGATGAAGAGACTATCCTATGTACAAAATTAAAAGTTTAGAGTTGAAAAGATCTGACCAAATGGGTAGCAATCCAATAGACAAGAGTGTCAATAGAAACCCAGAATTCCCTTGGACTTTTAGAATCAAGCAACATACAAATGCACAATTATATTATCTTGAAGAGCAAGGCATCAAATAAAGATGGCCACATCTAAGCTTATACCTTCCATGATCTTATCCAAAATAGCCCATGTAACAAATGAATTCAACAAGTCACAGGTTCAAAATAACAGCTTCACAATGATCATATTGCAGATGAACTTACAGATGTCTTCAAATATGTATCAGACGAAGTTTCAAATTGCAAGCACTTGGTATCTCAACAAGTTGGCATTGGCCAAGTCCTTTGCATATGGAGTGTTGCCTAATTCTAAGTCCAATAGTCTCATATCAAACCAACAGTTCACTCAAAAGTTTTTTAGGGTGTTTTGTTATTATTATGTTCATTAATGGTCAAAGACCACACAAACAAGCAAAGCATACATAAGAAAAATATATCACACAATATGGTCCAAATGGACAAAGTGAAAATTACATTAACATAAACAATTAGAATGATATGAACAACGACAAATGAAATAGAGTGCTAAAAGTAAATTGCATTAAAGTAAAAGCTTGAAATTAAATGTTAGTAGTTAATTGGTTAGAAGTTAGTATTGTTTTGCTTTTGCTTTTCATTTTAAGACATTCTTTGGAGAACACTCAACCCACTTATCACAAGCATGAATCCTTGAACCAAAATATATTCCAAAGGAAGGAAAGAAGGCCAAGTTTCCACACAATACCATGAAAGAGGGGAGACTTACAATCTCACTAACTAGAATACTTATGCCTTTTATGTCACAAATTTAGCGCTATGTTAAGCAATCGTAATTGGACTTACGTAGAAGTCACATCTATTTAAGGCCGGGCAATAAATTTTTGGTGTTAATGCATGTTAGAGACATAGTATAGTAGACTATGCTCATAAAACATACCACACACAAAAAGAATATGCAAAAGGTGTGACCTAATCTCATCCATACTCATGTCAATTTTTCAATCGACTAGCATTAGGACTTTGAGATGTCATAAGCCAAATGGAATGAATGAACGAAGAAAGGGAATAAAATGAAGTGGGAGGGGAATGGATCAAAACACAAATTGGTCAAAGGAGGATTCTTACCAAATTAATATCATCCATTCATTTTGGGAGATGAAATGTACATTCCATCAATCCCCTAAACCCAATTATATTAATTTGATAAAGTCAAATCAACCTTGACCAAGGCCCAACAGCAAGAGTTAAACATAAACAAGTCATCACAATTGGTCAACAAATTTATTTGGAATTTATTCAAATTAAAAATACTAAAATAGTGCATTTAAATTAAATATGGTTTGTCCAATTCCTAAAATTTCATCAAAACACCAAAGAAATGGCCATGAGATTTATCATAGGTTAAACAAGGTCAAAGGACCTTGGAGAAAAAATTTCATAATTTTTGGACATTTAAAAATATTTTTAAACAATTAAAAACAAATGCAAAATCAATTAATTCATGAAAAATATTAATAATGATCCAAAAAATAATTTTTATTCAGAATATGGAAGAGAAAAATAGTTGAAATTATTTGGTGAAAGTCCCATATTTTTTTCATCAATATTGAATTTAATATGAATTATTGAATATAATGCAATTAAAATGAAAATTAAAATTTCAGAAAAAAGGTGGACCACTTGATCTCCCTCATTAATTGAGGTGGCAGATCAAGTGGCCAGAAACACGCGTTCCACCGTGCACATGAGTCAGCGTGCAATAGGCATGGTATTCAAAAGGAACGAACTAGATTAAAACAAATGAGATGGATCCTATGGCTGTAAGAGATGCCAACACATCGTCAGAGCTATAGGTCCGGTCTTCTTCTCCGGTGGAATTCACCGGACTGGTCCACCATCAACCATCACCAAAATTAAAAACAAGGACATGATTTCAAAGTAAAAATGGCACTGAGCTCGAATCTGGCCTCAATTCACTCTAACTCCAAGTATATTGAGAGATACATGGAGTTGAAATTTGAGGTACATGAACTGAGTCGCTTCGATTTAGCCTCAAAGAAACTCAATCTTCTTTCCTACATTGGTAGGACTTCAGACAACCAAAGAATCAATATAATTGAGCAAGAATTTAAGAGAATCGAAGAGATCAAAATTTCTGGAAAATACCTTCAATGGAGGTCTGGATTCAACTAATCTTGATCTTGCTTGTGCTTGATCTCACTCCACTTGCTTGCAGAAGAAGGATTGGATGCTTAAAAGGTTGTGGATTCCTGGAGATTTGAATTTCAAAATAATGGAAATTCAACCTCAAATTCAAATGAATTTCTCAGGTTTATCCTTTGCAAAGTGAGGGTTAGAGATGGGGGATCAAAGCTGGTGCGAATGTGTGGTGATTTCTGAGCATATGAGGCTCTATTTATAGCTGAAACCATTGATATTTGCACACTTGAAATCACTTTCCAAATTTGGTCATTGATGATGCATGGATGCATGGGCGTGCATAGGCCCATAAAATCAGTGCCATAAGTCCACAAATGAATGTTAGATAGTCTCAATTCAGCTTGGATTGCAAGGCAAGTGTGCATTTGGATTTGAAGTTTGATCTTTGCCAAGTGATGTCACCATGTTCATGCCATGCGCAGCCTATGCATTACTTGTCCAAAATGAATGGATTTGAGCTCTTTGGAAAGGTGAGATCAAGAGGAAAAACTTTCATGTTCAACACTTTTTCATTTGGAGCTTGGAACTTGAAGAAATTTGAGGTGGAAGTTTGTAAATTTTTGACATATCAAAATTTTTCTAAGTGTTAAGCCATATGTCTCAATATTCCATCTTGCTTAACTTTTTATATGAGCTTCAAATGAGAAAAGTGTCTTTATAAAAGTTGTAGCTATTTCAAATACCTTCAAAATGGTCACCAATTTAATGTCATTTGGATTTGAAATGATAGAGTTATGTATTTTGTAAGTTTGGAAAAATCACTTGATTAATGGTATAGGTCAAAAGTGACCTATAATGTAACCTCATATCACATGCTCAAAAAGGTTGAATTAGCTCCCACTCCAAACATCAAAGATGAATTAGACACATTTAATTTGATTGTGAAACTTGTAAATCTTTCATCTCATACAAATTGAGCAAGTTATGGCCTTGGGTAGTTGACTTTCAAAATAGGGTTTAAACAAAATGACCTATAATGTTTCAACATAGAAAATGATTTTCCAAGCAAAACTAGCTCTAGGTCTCAACATGAAAGTTGTTTGTGATGTCATTTAGAGTAAGTTTTCGCTCGGAATCATTTTTATATGGTGATAATTTTAGGAGATAGGGTCTAGGGAGACCTAGTTTTGATCAGATGAATTCATCTGGCCAACCACCATCAACTAACTTGCTAACTTCCAATTCTATTGACTTTCTTGGCTCATGGTAGATCATATATGAATAAGATGATGAATTTTGAAGTGTCCCTTGAGAAATTTGATCAATTGATGAGATAGCTTGTTGGAGAAGTTACTCAAGATACCCAGTCAAACTAGGGTTTCCAAGGCAAATCACCCTCAAACTCTTGAAGAAAACTTGATCAATATAACATGTAGAGAACATTGGGACTCATATATGATGCTCATAACCACTCTTGGATCAATTATTGGTTATGATCTTTGTTCATGAGGGTCTCAAACCCTAGATGTGAACTTGATGAATCAATGGAGTCATGCCCTTCCTACAAAAGGGTTAGACAAATGCAAAGACATATTTTTGGTAGTTTGGTTAGTGAAATGATAAAATACAAGTATGATATAATCACAAAGTGCTTGGTGATCTCTCCCAAAACAAACCCAATGAAAGAGGGGTAAGGAGGATACCAAGGTATGATCCCAATGCTAATGCTTATGATGAAATTGCATGAGGGGTCTTAGGGTCAAAATTGGGGTCTTACAAGGGGAACCCAAGTTGACGACGAGCCAAAGCAAGGTTGTAATAAATTACTCCTTGTGTACCATTGAGAGACATATTAGAGAATTCACCACAACTATCAATAATATCAAAATTTCCCAATGCAGAGTCATACCAAACTATATCATCATTAGTGAGAGACATAAGTCTCTAAGACCAATGTAGACATTGTTTGTTCTCCACAAAAGCATGTGTCTGAGGCAAGTACGAAATAAACCACTTGTACAGAAGAGGAATGCAACAGACAATGGTTCTTCCACCCTTAGAATTCCTTAGATACAAAGAGAAATACATATCACCCCACAAAGTAGGCACAAGATTCCCAATCAAGAAAAGTCTAATGGCGTTAACATCAACAAAACCGTCAATGTTAGGGAACAAAGCTAATCCATAAATTAGCAACACAAAGATAGCTTCAAAAGCGTCCACACTACGGACTTGAGCAAAAGTAGTAGCTTCCTTGATGAGGAAATCAGATGGCAACCCACATAATCCTCCTTTCTTCACCCAATGAGCCTCTATCTCAGACTTCTTCGAGTGAAGAGCTTCAGCAATAAGATGAGATCTAGGAATCTCTTCCAATCGACTAAAAGTTACCTTGCTAGAAACATGTATTCCCAAGAGATGGGCATACTCCTCCAACGTAGGCACAAGCTTATAATCAGGAAAAGTGAATCAACGGTAGAGAGGATCATAGAACTGCACTAGTACACTCAAAAGTCCTTCAACTACATCAGCAGACAAGATAGACAGAAGCTTCCCATGACGTTGTTTGAAGTCCAAGGGATCTAATACAAAAGATGCTAGCTTCCTTAACTCTTTCAAGTCGGGACATCTGAAACTGTACTTTTTAGTGTTCCTTCGTCCACAATCCATGGTCTGATTTTTTTTGCAAATAATACCTCAGTTCCTTGAAATTTTTGTGTGATGAATGTTATGATGCACATGAATGCAACAATCACAAATATGGGATCACACACAAGACAAACAAATAAAGGTCAAGGGATGAATCATATCATTGTCAAGATCAATCATCCATTTTGGTGGATTATGGTTTACACCTTATCAACATCCAAGTTCCATTGATATTGACAAGACCTGATTTGATCAACCAAGAATCAAGGGTTTGTTGTAAGTCACGAGCATGGAGTCTGGGTAAGAACCATCCCAAAGGAGTGAATTATGGATAAAAACCTGTAGATCATGTTCTAAAAAGTTCCCAGAGTCTTAATTCCATCTATCGGATATTACAGTTAAGATGACTGACTCATCGATCCATAATATTCTCAAGAGAAACTCGTCTGAGTGTAGTATCGCATAACAACTGTTATCAAGTCTACACTTGAACACTCTCTGCACTACGTCCTAAATAGGCAAAGAGGGGGTAAATGTTCTACGGTCCTCAGCTTCTCGGGCCCAAATTCGAGATAGTAATGCCTAACCATAAATACTTGTGTGACATTTCCAAATCTAAAAGAGTCTCCACTAAGCAGATGGGTCTCAAGCCAACTTATTAAGGGCTACTCCACACAAGTCGAACATGACTATACCATCCTCCTATCTTAATTTTCACTCAAGTTCGGGTTAGAACTTATCTCACCACTCGGAGATCACCAAGCACAACAAGCAGATTATATCATACAAACAAATATACAAACATCACATATATACAGTTATATACACACAAAAAAGTAGGCTAAACCCATTGGAGACTACTCCCTAGTAGATTCGCCACTTAATTTCTGTAGCGGTAAATTCATGATCGTCAAGCTATGGATAAGCAAGACATCAAATAACAAGAGTCGCCACCGTGCTTTTATTGTTTCCAATGGAAAAGGGAAAAAGTACGAAGAAAACCCAAAAGTAAGAAGTTTTCAAATCAAAACTAATAAAATGTCAGAGATTACAGGTAAGGGGGTTGGTTACATACATGGAAGGTGTTAGCACCCAAAGTGTCCTAGGTACTCCTAGGGAGCCCTTTTTTGGGTGCATATGTGTTTTGTACAAAATGATGTTTACAAACAAATAGAGTGAGGGGATGAGAAAAGAATTCATTAATTATATTTTTGTGTTTGACAAGACCTTCAGACATGTGTCTACGTACCAACATAAAAATGAGGGATCAAAACCTCGTAGTCCGTGATACAAATTTCAAAGTGGATGCATTGCTTTTAACAAAATTTACGTTTGAAAGGCACAAAGGCCTAAAAATGGTTTGAATGAGTTAGTTCTTTTTTGGCTTTTTGAAAGTTTAAGTCAAGTATCATTAAGTTCATTTACATGTTTGATTAAGAAAAGAAGTTTGAAAATGCGGGCATAAGGCCAAAGTTTCTAGTTTGCAAAGTAGTCAAAATTTAGAAAAATAACAAGTTCAAACAAAGAAGTTTTTAAAAGGAGGGAGAGATTTTGAAATTAAATAGATGGTAAGGAGATGAAGAGACTAATCCTACGCACAAAATTAAAATTTAAGAGTTGAAAAGATCTGACCGATGGGTAGCAATCCAATAGGCAAGAATGCCATATAGAAACCCCAAATTCCCTTGGATATTATAATCAAGGAACAAACAATGCATACAATATTAACTTGAAGAGAAAGGAATCAAATAAAGATAGCCACATCCAAGCTTTAGCCACTCCGTGATCTTCTTCAAAATTGGCCCATGTATCAGATGAATTCCACAATGCCATAAGTCACAGGCTCAAAATAACAACTTCATAATGATCATGTTGCAGATGAACTCAAAGGGATCTTGAATGATGTATCAAATGAAGTTTCAAATTGCAATCACTTGGTTTCAAAAAAGGTTGACATTGGCCAAAACCTTTAGCATAGGAAGGTTGCCTAAATTCTAAGTCCAATTTGTCAAAGATCAAGTCAACAGTCCACACAAAAGTCTTTTAGGGTTTTTGTTCTTATTATGTACATTAATGGTCAAAGACCACACAAACAAACAAAATATAGACAACCAAGATATATCACACAATATGGTCCAAGTGGGCAAAGTGAAAATTGCATTAACATAAACAATTAGAATGGTATGAATAATGGCGAATGAATAGAACTTAAAAATTAAAGTGCATTAAAAATAAAGGACTTGAAATTAAATGTTAGTTGTTAAAGAGTTAGGAGTTAGTATTGTTTTGTTTTTGCTTTTCATTTTAAGTCATTCTTTGGAGAACGCTCAACCCACTTATCACAAGCATGGATCCTTGAACCAAGACATCTTCCAAAGAAAGGAAAAAAGGCCAAGTTTCCATACAATACCATGATAGAGGGGAGACTTACAATCTCATTAACTAGAATGCTATTCCTTTTTGTGTCACAAATTTAGCGCTATGTTAAGCAATCGTAATTGGACTTATGTAGAAGTCATAACTATTTGAGGCCGGGCAATAGAATTTTGATGTTAATGCATGTTAGAGACATAATATAATGGACTATACTTATGAAACATACCACACACAAAAAGAATAAAGAGGTGGTTTAATCTCATCCATACATATGTTGATTTTGCAATCAACTAGCCTTAGGACTTAGAGATATCATAGGCCAATGAGATGAATGCATAAAGAATGGGAATGGGATGAAGAGAGAGGGGAATTGATCAAGACTCAAATTGGTCAAAGGAGGACTTTTACCAAATTAATATCATCCATTCATTTTGGGAGATGGAATGTACATTCCATCAATCCCCTAAATCCAATGATATTAACTTGACAAAGTCAAACACAAACAAGTCATCACAATAGGTCAACATAATTAATTGGCATTCATTCAAATTAAAAATACTAAAATAATAAATTTAAATTAAATATGATCTGTCAAATTTCTAAAACCTCATCAAAACACCAAAGAAATGGCCATGAGATTTATCATAGGTCAAACAAGGTCAAAGGACCTTGGAGAAAAAAATTCAGAATTTTTAAAGACTTAAAAGTATTTTTAAACAATTTAAAATAATCATAAAATCAATTAAATCATGAATAATTATAATAATGTATCAAAAAATAATTTTAATTAAAAATATGAAAGAGGAAATTATTTGAATTTTTTTGGTGAAACTCTCGTATTTTTTGGATCAATATTAAAATTAATATGAACTAATGAAAATAAAAGGAAAAAAAGAAAAATCAGAAAATATCAAAAAATGTGGACCACTTGATCTGCCTCATTAATTTAGGTGGCAGATTAAGTGGTGAAAAGCGTGTGTTCCATGGTGCACTGCAATCAACGCAGCATAGGCTTGGTATTTAAAAGGAATGCACGAGATTAAAACATTTCAAACTCATCTAATGGCTCTGAACACTTCTAACTCATCGTCGGAGCCAAAGGCCGGTCATCTTCTCCGATGACCTTGGCCGGACTGGTTCAGTCATCACCACATCATAAATGACAAAAGAGGATATAATCTGAAAGATAAAATGGTGTAGATCACGAATATCACCTCAATTTTAACTAACTCCACATATATAGAAAGATATGAGGAGTTGAATTTTGAGGTGTATCAACTGAGTTGCTTCGATTTGACCTCTAAGCAACTCAATTTTCTTGCCTACATTGGTAGGACTTCAGACAACCAAAGATCCAAGAGAATTGAGTGAGAATCGAAGAGATGAAGTTTTCTGGAAATTACCTTCAATGTTGTGCAAAACTTGATGTTGCTTGCTTCAAACACAATCTGATCACACTTGAGAAGCTCGCAGGAAGTGATTAGCAAGGGTATAAGGCTTTGGATCCTGGAGTTTTTGAATCTCCAACAATTGAGATTCAAACTCAATTTTCAAATTGAAAATTCTCAGGTTTTCCTTTAGAATGAGAGGATTTGAATTGGGGGGTAAAGCTGGCACGCAAGGTGTGCTTGAATTGAGCATAGAGGTCATGTATTTATAGCATGAAGGAGTGATATTTGCACACTTAAAATTTTGATCAATCTTAACAATGTGAATGGCACGAGTGCATGGGCATGTACATGCCCATGAGGTAATGCATTAAGGTCCAAAATCAATCATGTTGAAGTCTGAATGAAGCTTGATTGGCAAGGTAATGTGAAATGAAGTTTGTACATTTGATTTCCTCCAATGATGCAGCTCTGTTAAATCCATGCGCAGCCCTAGCAAACCTCATCCAAAATGCATGAACTTGGGTTCTTTAGAAATCTTGGATCAAGAGGAACAAGTTTGGTGTTGAACACTTTTTCATATGGAGCTTGGATCATGGTGAATTTTGAAGTGGAAGTTTGGAAATTTCAACATGTTGAAATTTTTTCTAAGTGTCAAGCCATATATCTCAATATTCCACCTTACTTAACTTTTTATGTGAGCTTCAAATGAGCAAGAGTCTTCATAAAAGTTGTAGCTCTTTCAAAGACCTTAAAAATGGTCACCAATGTCATGTCATTTAGATTTAGAATGATAGAGTTATGCATTTTTGAAGTTGCGGAAAATCACTTGTTCAATGGTATAGGTCAAGAATGACCTGTAATGTATCCTCATATCACATGCTCATAAAAAGTTTCATTTGATTCCACTCCAAACATCAAAGTTAAAGTAGACATATTGAATTTGATTTTGCAACATGGAAATATTTCATCTCATAAAAATTGAGCAAGTTATGGCCTTGAGAAGTTGACTTTCGAATTAGGGTTTAGACAAAATGACCTATAATGTTTCAACATAGAAAATGATTTTCCAAGAAAAACTAGCTCTAGGTCTCAACATGAAAGTTGTTTGGAATGTCATTTATAGTAACGTTTCTCTTGGAATCATTTTCATATGGTGAAAATTGTAGGAGATAGGGTCTAGGGAGAACCAGTTTTGATCAGATGAATTCATTTGGCCAACCACTATCAACCAACTTGCTATCCTTCAATTCTCTTAACTTTCTTGGATCATGGTGGATCATATATGCATAAAATGATGAACTTTGAAGTGTCCCTTGAGAAATTTGATCAATTAGTGAGATAGCTTGTTGGAGAAGTTACTCAAGATACCCAGTCAAACTAGGGTTTCCAAGGCAAATCACCCTCAAACTCTTGAAGAAAACTTGATCAATATGACATGTAGGAATCATTGGGACTCATATATGATGTTCATAACCATTCTTGGGTCAATTCATGATTGTGCTCCTTGTCATGAGGGTCTCAAACCCTAGATATGAACTTGATAGATCAATGGTGATCATGCCCTACCTACAAAAGAATTAGGCAAATGCAAAGACATACTTTTGGTAATTTTGGTTAGTAAAATGATAAGATACAAGTATGATACAATCACATGGTGCTTGGTGATCTCTCTCAAAACAAACCCAATAAAAGAGGGGTAAGGAGGATTCCAAGGTATGATCCCAATGCTAATGCATATGATGAAATTGCATGAGGGATCTTAGGGTCAAAAATCGGGGTCTTACAGCGACATCATATGTGAATGTAACTAAGCAAGTTATTGTGAGGTTCATCAAGAATTAGATTATATGCCGTTATGGTGTGCCAAGTAAGATCATTACTGATACTGGTTCGAACTTGAATAATAATTTGGTGGAATCTCTATGCAAAGAATTCAAGATTGCACACCATAATTCTTCTCTCTACAGACCTAAGATGAATGGGGTTGTTGAAGCTGCAAACAAGAACATCAAGAAGATCATTCAGAAGATGCTTGTGACATACAAAGATTGGCATGAGATGCTCCCATTTGTTTTGCACGGGTACCGTACATCCATCCGCACTTCAATAGGGGAAACCCCTTTCTCACTTGTTTATGGCATGGAGGATGTGCTCCCAGTAGAGGTTGAGATCCCATCATTGCGTGTGTTGATGAAATCCAAGTTGATAGAAACCGAATGGCGTCAGACCAAGTCTGATCAGCTGAATTTAATCGAAGAGAAGAGGTTAACTGACATGTGTCATAGTCAGTTATATCAGTAGAGAATGAAGAAAGCTTTTGATAAGAAGGTCAGACCTCGTGTGTTTAGAGAAGGTGACCTTGTGCTCAAGAAGATTCTATCTTTCAAACCAGATTCTTGGGGCAAATGGACTCCTAATTATGAAGGCCTATATGTTGTTAAGAGAGCCTTTTCGGGTGGTGCTTTGATTCTTACAACTCTGGATGGTGAAGAGTTCACTCGTCCTGTGAATGCAGATGCAGTCAAGAAATACTTCGCCTAAAAAAAAGAACAGCTCGCTAAGTTGAAAATCTGAAAGGGAGGCTGATACAAAAATGAGCGTCTTAGTGAATTTAAAACCCGAAAGGGCGATCCAGGCAAAAGTTAGAGACATAAAATAGAAGATAGTTATCCCGATAAATTGAGTACCCCGCCTTGGGGAAATTTATACAAAAATTAGGGATTATGGCAAGTAACTGCAAGCTGTTGATCTCCAGTCTTGAAGACTCTCTTGAGCACAATGTTCGGTTCTGATTCATCTTCAGCCAAAGCCAAGAGCACAGTGGATATTGAATGCGGTAGAAGGATTAATGATCATTATATTCCATTTAGCCCTTTTCCATGTAAATTAACACTTTTCAAACCTTTGTAAAGATCTATGGAGTCTTGTCATTTACAGACTACCATCCTATTAAATGAAGTTAAGCTTTTTATCCAATTGTTTCTACTCTTATTTATTCAGCTAAATGGAATTAAATTTTATTGTGATCACTTTGAAATTAAAGTTTTAAAATAAAAAATCATGTTTTCTTAAAATAATAAAAGCAATTACTTTTTAAAGAGAAATCGATTTCATTAAAGGATGTCCACAGCGGTCCAAGGACAAGTAAACCCTAAAATGCGAAGCCTTATTGTTTTTCCCCAAGCAGTTGGTATGATCTCTGTTTCTTCCCCAGCAGCTTTTCAGCTTCCAGCCGAGTTTTGATGGTTCCCTTAGCTGAGTTTGTAATTGCCTCCCTCGAGTTTTAGGCGCCTTATCGCAGCAGGTTGCATAGATTCAACAATTTTATCTCCCCTCAAGTCACCAGCAGAGTTACCCATGACCCCTGTTAGCCTTGATTCTTGAGCAGTATTTTCTGTCCTCTGCAATGTTGTCTCCCATTTGATATGGTGTTGACCTAAAATTCCCCGCAAAGTTGATAGTGCAAGTTTTCGGCAAACCTTTTCCTTCTCCCCAACCAAGGTTGAGCCTTTGTGGTAGATGATTCCTGTTCGTCCTTCGCTACCCTTGTTTTCTCCAGTAGACGCTTCCCTCCTATAAGGATTGGATGAGTATTGTATTGATGCAAACCAGTGACATTTGTATCCTTTGTGATAATTTTGTCAGCATAATCATCATATATATACATATACATTCATAGATTTCACCATTGCATTAATAATGCACTTTGTGATTCACTATTTCTCTGATCCTCTGCTACGGTGGTATCCTTTCCCCCCACGCAGATTTGGTGTGTCTATCCTCTTTCAATTATAGAGTTTCACCCCCTTAAGAAGAAAGAATTTAACCTTTCTCTTTCCCCATTGAGTTACTTCCTCGTGGATGATCATTATTTCAGTTTCCTCCCCATTTGATCGTCTGGATGGAATCACTCCCCCTGAGTTATATCCTCATTGGGTTGAATCTTTGATTGACTGTTTCTTTCTAGATCTTACCTAGATATATGCTTTTGGTCCCCTGAGAGTCTATTACCCAATAACTGGTAATATTCTTCTTAATATGCAAGTATTTCACTTCTGCCTCAATACCCGACAAAAGTAACCTTTTTCTCCCCAATGGATTCGTTTTCATGTATCCTAGGAAGATTATCCTTGATATGTTCATCTTAACCGGTGACAGACATTTTCTTCCCCTGCTTTTAGTCTATCCTTGATATGTTCACTTTAATTAGTGACAAATATTCTCGTTTTGGTATTCTACCCAATAAAAAGGTAGTTGTAATCCTTATTTTGTTTCCCATAAGGGTCATCCTTGATATGTTCATCCTAACCGATGACAGAATTCCTCTTCTTTACGGTCTTCTGCCCCGTAATCAGTAGTTATAAATCCTGCTTCCCCTTTCGTGGAGTCTATCCTTGATATGTCCATCTTAACCGATGACGGATATTCTCTTTTCGGTATTTTATCCAGTAACTGATAGATGTAATTCCTACTTCTCCCCTCGGAGTATATCCTTGACATGTTCATCTTAACCGATGACGGATATTCTCTCTCTGATATTCTATCCAGTAGCCAATAAATATAATTCCTACTTTTTCAGGAAGTCTATCCTTGATATGCTTACCCTAACCGGTAACGGATATTCTTTCTAATGTCCCCAGGTGAGTCTATTCTTGATATGTTCATCTTAACCGGTGACGGATATTCTTCCCTTTGAGACTATCCTTGATATGTTCACCTTAGCCGGTGATGGATATTCTTTTTCCTTGTGGTCTTCTTCCCAGTATCGATAGTTGTAAATCCTATTTGATTCGGTTCTTTCCTCAGTGAGTCATCCTTGATATGTTTACCTTAACCGGTAATAGATGTCCTCTCTAACAGATTATGTTATCCCTTTACCCAGTAACCGATAATGGATAATATACTTTTGTTACTCCTGTGTTGAAGATCATTTCTTCCCTAGTTGAGTCTGAGTGCGTATTTCGTCAGTGAGATCGCCATTTTCTACCCGGTTTGAGTATTTCAGTTTTATTCTGATCTACCCGCTTCCCCTGCAGATTGTTCCTTTTATTACAAGACTAAGTCTTTCCATTGATTTAGTTTCATGGAATCCCTCGAGTCCCCCAGCAGATTTTAAAGTCGTAGCCTGGCCTACACACAGACTTTTATCCCCCAAGTTCTCTGTCTCCCTAGTGATTTTCACTTGCGGAAGGCATTATACTCCTACGGACTTTCGGTCTCTCCGAATTCTTTTTCTTTGTGGCAATATTTTCCCCATAAAGATTATTTTAATATTCATATCATATGCATCATGAGGTCTCTTAGGGACCAAAATTTGTTTCTATATGTTGTTATTTAAGCCCATTCTACTGAGTCGATATGAAGATTTTAACCTTCATCTCCTCAGCTAGAACGCCCTTAAATAGGGGCAGTTGTAAGACCCCAATTTTGACCCTAAGATCCCTCATGCTATTCTCATCATATGCATTAGCATTGGGATCACACATTGGCAATGTCCTTACCCCTCATTCATTGGGTTTGCATTGAGAGAGATCACCAAGCACCATGTGATTGTATCATACTTTGTTTTTCTTTATTTACTAAATAAAAAACCAAAAATATGTCATTGTATAGTTTAACTGCTTTTGTAGGAAGTGTGTATGCTCATCTATGCTCTATCAAGCTCATATCTAGGGTTTGAGACTTTCAATGCAAGGATCACAATCAAGAATTGGTCTACATTGGCTCTAATTATCATATATGGATCCCCATGATCTTCACATGTCATTTTGATCAAGAACTCATCAAGAGTTTGGAGTTTGTTTGCCTTGGAAACCCTAATTCATCTGGGTATCTTGTGTGACTTCTTCAACAAGTTTCTTCAACAATTGATCAAATATTTCAAGGGATACTTCCAATTTCATCATCTTATGCATATATGATCCTCCATGAGTCCCAAAAGTCAAGAGAATATCTAGCTAGCAAGTTGGTTCATGGTGGTTGACTAGAGGAATTCAACTAGTCAAAATTGGGGTTCCCTAGACCCTATCTCCAACAATTTTTATCATATGAAAATGATTACAAGAAAAAAGTTACTCTAAATGATATTCTAAACAATTTTCATGTTGAGGTAAAGAGCCAGGTTCGCTTGGAAAGTCATTTTTTATGTTTGTAGTAAGTGCAAATTCAACTTTCAAATACATGTGATAAGAGGAAATATTATAGGTCATTTTGGGCCAATACCATTGAATAAATGATTTTCCTCAACTTCTAAAACGCATACCTCCTTCATGCTAAATCTAAATAAGGTCAAATTTGTGACCAAATTGAAGGGATTTGAAAAAGCTACAACTATGATGAAGGAACTTTTCTCATTTGAAGTCCATAAAAAAAGTTACTCAAGATGGAAGAAGTGAACATATGGCTTAATACTTAGAAATGTTTTTGATATGTTCGATTTTCCAAACTTCCACCTCAAAATTAAGCATGATCCAGGATTCAAATGAAAAAGTGTTCAACATGAAAGTTGTTCCACTTGATTTAACCTTTCCAAAAAGTCCAAATTCATCTTATTTGGATAAAGTATTAATGACTTGCGCATGGCATAAAGTTGAAGGACCATTTGGATAATTTGAAGTTCCACTTTTCATACACGATTGCATGGCTTTTCCACATGATTTCAGCAATGCTTACACATAATTTTGGACCTAAGTGCATCATTTGATGGGCCTATCACACGCCCATGCAAGCATGCAAGTGAGATTTCCAACTTTGGTCAAAAATGGAAGTGTGCAATTATCAATCTCCTTGGCTATGAATAGAAGCTCCATTGCTCAGAATTGGGGGCCCTGGCGCGCAAGCTTTGAATCAGCAACCCTAAAACCTTCACATTCAAAGGATAAGCTTGAAGGTTTTCTTTGAAAATCGAGTTTGAATCTCCCACTGTTTTTGAGATTGAAACTCCAAGAGTCATTCCCTTTCCTGGATCTATTTCCACTCCATCAAGCATCTCAAGCAAGGCCAGGCATAATTGAGAGCAAGATCGTGCCAATCTTGTTGATTCTAAGTGTTGGCAGCAATTTTGGTAAAACAAAGAGTGTTCACAAGATGTCATGTGTGATGTCTTAACATGAGATATCCTGTGTACCTGCTGGAGTTCAAGAACATGTGCATGCAGGATTGTTTCAGAATGCCACATACAATGACAAGGCTTCTGATATTGAATGTACCTGTTGGAGCTTAAATGAAAGACATGTTCATGCAGGATTGTTTCAGATGACATACACAATGTCATGACATCTGATATGGTTGTACCTGCTGGACATTATAAAAGGAATTATTGGATTATGCAGGATTTTTCCAGGATGTCAGACCCGATGTCATGACATCCTATACACAGAACATTCAGTATGAATGTCTGGTGTTTTGTGATTGCACAATTAATGGCAATCTTTGGATGATTGAAGATATGGCTAGCTGGCGCATTCAATCATGGATTACAACCATATTTACTTATTTTCCAAGGAGATCTAAACAGTTGTTATAAAAAGATTTGATTGGAAAATAGATTTAGGGTTTTCAAGATGTCCAAGCCCAGCTGGGTGCTTCTATAAAAAGGGACTTAGAAAACCTGTTTGAATACACAACCAAGACTGAGCGAAATATAGAGAGAGAGAGCTAGGTTTTGTGTCTGTTTAGTCGTAAGACTTGTAGGTCATTCAAGTCATCCATTGATGATTGAATTGGACTGATTTGTGGTTGTAATTTGTCACTCTAGAGCTGTTAAGCAAGAGTGTATGTCTTCTTGATCAAAGCTTTGAAGCAACATCAAGAATGTGTCTTCTTGATTGAAATTGTGAAGTAAAATCAAGAGTGTGTAATTGAAAAGTATTTTCTTTTCACAAGGGATTGTTGTTTAAAATCACTAGTGTGTGATTGTAAGGGAAGTGAGTGGGTTCTCATATCTAAGAGTGCTTAGGTAGAAATTGCACGGGTAGAGATTAGGTGATAAAGACTGTAACTTGTTGAAGTGTACGAAGAGTCTTTGAACTAATTCTATTTTAGTGAATTTCCTTCCTGGCTTGGTAGCCCCCAGACGTAGGTGAGTTGCACCGAACTGGGTTAACAATTGCTTGTGTTATCCGCTTTACCATTCTGTTTTGTTTATCCATTGTTTATTACCAGATATTAGTGTCATGACATTACCTTCGACATCTTATATCTGATACCAGAATTTCAATTGGTATCAGAGCAGGCATCCTGCTCTGGTTCTGGGTGAGATCTAGGGGCAATACTTTCTGGTACAATGGAGAGAGATGGAGGATCTGTTCATAGGCCACCAATTTTGGATGGTTCTAACTATGACTATTGGAAACCTAGAATGGTAGCGTTTCTGAAATCCCTTGATAACAAGGCTTGGAAAGCTGTGTTAACAGGTTGGGTACATCCTGTCATTACTAAAGAAGGAGAAGCCACCACTAAGAAGCCTGAAGAACAATGGTCCAAAGAGGAAGATGATCTTGCTCTTGGAAACTCTAAAGCGTTGAATGCAATATTCAATGGGGTAGACAAGAATATTTTCAGGCTGGTAAACAACTGTGAAGTGGCCAAAGAGGCTTGGGACATTCTCAAGACCACTCATGAAGGCACCTCTAGGGTAAAGATGTCTAGACTTCAACTGCTCACCTCCAAGTTTGAAAACTTAAGGATGAAAGAAGATGAAAACATTCATGAATTTCACATGAGTGTCCTTGAAATTGCTAATGCTTCAGGAGCCCTGGGAGAGAAGATGACAGATGAAAAACTGGTAAGGAAAATACTCAGGTCACTTCCTAAGAGATTTGCAATGAAGGTGACTGCCATAGAAGAATCTCAAGACATTTCCAACATGAGGGTACACGAGCTAATTGGTTCCCTCCAAACCTTTGAGTTGGGATTAAATGATGGTGTTGAAAGGAAAACAAAGAGCATGGACTTTATGTCAAACACAGAAGAGGATAAGAGTCAGGAGGATGATGAAGATCTGGTCAATGAAGTAGCAATGTTGGGAAGGAAGTTCAATAAACTGTTGAAAAAGATGGATGTAAGATCAAGGGCAAATGTCAAGAACATCCCATCTGACATCAGTAAATCCAACAATGCTGGAAGAAGAGTAAGATCAGATGAGAAGTTCAAAGAGGGAAAAGAGGTTCAGTGTTATGAATGTGATGGGTATGGACACATCAGGACTGAATGTGGAACCTACCTCAAGAAACAGAAGATGAGTCTTGCTGCCACTTGGTCTGATGAAAGTGAAACAGAGGAGGCTACAAATCTTGTGACAGCGATGACAGGAAGATGGGGACCTGATGAAGACTTAAGTGATGATGAAGTAACCTTTGAAGAGTTGGCCTCTACCTACAGAAAGTTGTGTCACAAAAGTGTAGAGCTGTGCAAACAGGTTGAAAGCCAGAAGAAGGAAATAACTCAACTTGAGAATGAGAAGGCAGAATACTTGGAAACCATCTCCAAGTTACAAACAGAAGCAGTGGTTCTAAATGCCAAGCTAAATCCACAAGCTGAAAATCAGAAGATAGCACAGATGGGAAGTGAGAAGGCAAACCATGCAAAAACCATCTCTAAATTGAAGACTGAAGTCATGTTACAAAATTCTAAATTAGAAGAAATGACCAAGTATGTAAGAATGTTAAGCAATGGGTCTGATTCCTTAGACAAGATTCTTCAAACTGGACAAATAACAGGAGACAAATCCGGTATTGGGTATAATAACTCAAAGCCTGAGAGTAGTTACATTGGTGTCAAACCTCAAGCCAAACTTAAGTGCATTCAAAAACCTGTGATGTCACATCATATGTCACAACACCAGAGGAGAAAACAGTTGAAAGGAAAACACCAAAGATGGAGATGCTACTATTGTGGGAAATTTGGTCATATGAAGCCTTTCTGCTATAAACTGTATGGCTATCCTAGGCCTGCTCATCATCAGGATCACTATCAATTCAGACCCAAGCAGCACATGCCTAGCATCAAGAAGAAATGGGTCCCTAAGACTAATGTCACAAGTCTGATAGCTCACATTCCCCTCAAAATCTCAGCCAAAGAAGAATGGTACTTTGATAGTGGATGCTCCAGACACATTACTGGAAACCAAGACCTGCTAACTGATCTGCATCATCATACCATGAGTCATGTAACCTTTGGAGATGGAGCAAAAGGTGAAATCAAGGGAACAAGTAACCTTTATTGCCTTGGAGTACCTAGACTTGACAAGGTTCTACTAGTCAAAGGCTTAACTACAAACCTCATAAGCATCAGTCAACTATGTGATCAAGGTCTAAATGTTAACTTCACCAAAACTGAATGTCTAATCCTTGACATAAATAGTGAAGTAATTATGAGAGGAATCAGGACCAAGGACAATTGCTACATATGGAGCTCTCAATTGGATTATCCCTTTAAGTATTGGTTGAGTACAGATGCTCTCAAGAGTGATGAAAAACAAGGCTGGAGGAAATGTCATACAAAGATGTCACACCAGAAGCTCAGAGGAGAAAAGGTTATGATGGCTCAAAAAACTAAGAGGTTAGATCAAACAGGTGGACATATGACCAGTCACAGGGAGAATGGAACTGTTAGGACTAAGCCACAAGGGACTCTATGCAAAAAGGCCAAGGACAATATGGAGAAGATTTGGATGACACCTGTGAAAGGTATAGAAAATGATAGCAGTTGGGCTCAACTGGGTTGGATGAAACTAGTACGGATTGCATACAATGTCACACACGATGTCATAACATTGTATTATGACTACCTGAATGCTGAAACTAGGTCCAAAAATCAGATTCAGCACAAATGGACAAAGTATTGTTCTTGCTTTTATTACTCCATTAGAAAATTTGTGGAAGACAAATTCAGAAGTCTAAAGCTTGGACTGGAACTAGCAGACAAGCTTACAAGGAATTTGGGTAAAATTGAATATGAGGGAGGGAAATTAGGGATTTGGACTCTTGTGAAATTATGGCAGTTAAAGTGGAAAAATAAAGAAAATAAAAATAGTGTCTGCCCTTTTAAAAGAAAGAGCCACATTAATGATAAATCATCCTCTGGCATTGAAAATAGTATTTATTCCCTTAGCACACGCTACCTAAACGCAACAATCTCCCTCTCCATTCATCTTCTTAGAAAAGCTCAGCTAGGGCAAAGAAACTTTTCTCAAAAGTCCTACAACATGTCTCAACATTCATCATCATCTAGTTCACATTCATCATCTTCTCACCATGGAAAAACTCCCTCAATGGAGTTTGTAGATGAAGATGTGATGGACGTCACTCCACTCTGCATGATACCAGGCGACACCCCAGGTCCCTCTTTCAAAGCTGGAGATAAGCAAGGTAATACCTCTGGTAACTCCTTTCTCCCAAAAGACATGCATTATGCTGATCGTTGTTGGTGTAGGGTTGGTATGTCGGGTTTTTGTTATCGTCTCCACAGGGATTGTGAGATATCGCCGCCGTTCGACAGTTGTTTTAATTCTTAACTCGTAGTAACAAGGGGGGTTTTGGTTTTAGTCACGGTAGCTTGCATAAAAGTGTAAGAAAATGCGGTAAAAGATTTGGTTTTTCTATTTGAGAAAGATTGTCAAAGTTAGGGTTCGACGATCACTTTGCATGTATATGTTCGATCAACAAACTCATAAACTCCTTTAGATGATAAATTATTTCACAAAGTCCTCCCAATGTGTTTATCTCTAACACAAATTGTGGGTTTTCCCATTTTGACCCATTGTTTATCTCTAACACAATCTATCAAAATGACAACTTTTTGGTTCAACTTTATTGTGAACAAAATCATTCATTACTATCTCTAGCTAACAAACAAGATTGGATGAAAACCTAGGTAAAGAGTTGGTAAACATCTCTCGATCATAAACCAACACAAAGAGTTATCAATAAAACAAAGTTTTCACCATATATTCATCATTAAAGAGTTTACAAATGAAGATCATCCCATTTACACACAAAGCTAATGATCCTCTACATCTAACCTTGACAAAATGAAGGACTTAGCTACTCATTTTCATGGTAGCTTGGTCAACAAGTTTCGGAAGAAGGTTGATCAACATCTGAGTCGAAGAATCGAGATTGGATGGGAATCCACCTTCTTTTTATAGAATATTGTTAAGAGATGAAGAAAATATGAAAAATGGGTTTCTAGGTTACAAAAAATCTCTAGAACAATGCTGGAAAATATCTAAGTCTAAAGTATGGCTTCCAAAAAGTAGCCCCTGCTACTTATAGTACTGATGTCTGAGCTGTCATGCTCGCTAGACGAGCAGAATGGTTCGCCTAGCGAGCCCCAAAATAGGCGACATGAGGCACCTGCGCTAGAAGAATCTTCCAAGCCCTGTTTGCATGTTCGCTAGGCGAAGCCCACGCTTCCACCTTCGCTCCAGCGAGTTTAGGGGGTTGTGCTACTGGAATTGCTCGCTGGGAGCTCGCTAGGTGCTCGCCTAGCGAGTAAGTGCTAGCTGTGAATTTGCCCAAGTCTGGGAGTGTTCGCTACCTCTTTCGCTGGGTGCTCGCCTAGCGAGTTTGTTGACTTTGCTACTGTAAAATTCTGGGGATGTTCGCTGGAAGCTCGTTGGGTGCTCGCCTAGCGAGCACTTCGCTTCAGCACTCGCCTAGCGAGCATGCTGATGAATGCTTCCTTTCTTGGTCCCTTTGCCATCATTCATGTGCCTTTGTTTTCTATTCTTTCATGCCTAATTTCTGCATAATAACATACAAATTAAGGGTACCAAGATCATTTAACATTGTATTGCAAATCATCAAAGGCAATGGCGGTTTCGAACACTTTAGCAACAAAAAGGAGTGAAAGATGCCCACATTTGATAGCTCAAATAAGCACTTTTGGGCATCTAACAACTCTCCCCAACTAGATTCTTCCTTTTCCTCAAGCAAATTATGCCTCTTGAAGGACAAGAGGATTTACTTTAAGAAAAAGGTTTCTCCGAAATCGGATAAAACGGCTCAAACACAAGAAAATCAACCACGCACAAGTTCCCAATGGTTAGAATAACATAATACACAAGAACTAAAACTTTATAGCAATGTAAAACATGTAACAATCCATAATAATATTATCTTGAATGAATCACCCTATCTCTCCTCTTCGAATAAGGATTGAAGAAATTACGCATTTGCAACCGCGGGAATAATCTCACTCTCCAACAAACAATGAAGAAATCAATTCAATTCATACAATGTCTAACAATTATAAGTGGAAATGCGGAAGCACGAAGATCACTAAGGACTTTTCCGGTTGTAGCTTGGTTAGGTTTACAAACAAGGGTCATTTCTAAGGCCATTGAAAACGAAATTGCCGATGCAAAAGAGACATTCAATGTACACTATTCACACATCTCAACTTCGTTTCACTTGTTTCTCATTTGAAACCTTCACAACTCTTATTTGACAACTCAATTTTGTTTTTCACTATTTTTCTTCCAAGTAAGCATTCATTTTCATTTTCTCTATTTTTTTTCTTTTCTTTTCACATCATTTTCACAAAACAGATGTTTCTCTTTTCTAATTTTTTTATTTTTTTCAATGCTTGCTCGGTTTTTCAAGAGTTGTGGCACTTACCGATTTTCATTTTCGTTCTCCCCAACTTATCTTTTACTCACCCTAAGTGAATGCTCTTGACTTTTTACGGCAAAAGAACAATTATCAAAATTTTCCGGGTTTCAAGAAAAAAAAGATTTTTGACATCTCGCTTTATTTCAAGGAGAGATTCAACTGTTTAAGCTCAAAGGGGTTAACGAATACTCTCTCTGCTCACGGGTAAGTTGTATTTGGAACTGGTTGTGCTCAGAAGAAAACAAGCGCCTTGATCATTTCTAATTGCTTCCACAAATTCACAATAATAAAAGACAAAGCATGAATCAAATGAATCAACAAAGTTTATTAGAATCCAGCATTTAAGTGTACAATGGAGGTTTCCTCACAATTTGTGGTTTTAAGTCCTAGATGAAACATTCATTCAATTATGTTGCAAAAAGAACAATATTCAATTACAAAAAAGAGTAAAGTTCTTAATGCATTCTAAAATTCTAACCGGAGGTAACCATGTACCTTAGCATTATTCACTTGTTTATTTTTATCATTGCCACCCAAGCTCGGATGCACCTTCATTGGATACTTCTTTGAGGAGCAACCAATCTAGAAGGTTTGACACTCAACAACCAAAAATTTATTAAACAAAAGAAATTTAAACCAAACACACAAATTAAAAACATAAACAATAACTATTACTTAAAAATTTTAAAATGTGCGTGGGGGACAAAACACCCCAAAAGTACATAACCAAAACCAAAATACAAAAAATCTGAAAATACAATAAAAATAAAACAAACTTAGCCCCCAAAGGATTCAGAACCCTCATCACTACCGGCCTCAGAACCGGTAGCATCATCACTATCATCATCATCGTCATCACCATCCTCAGCACCACCAGTAGTATCAGCACTAGAAGCACCGACACCCTCCCCCTCTCCGAACACAGGCCTGTCCACAGGCCAGCTAGCGTGCTGCAGAAACTGCTCACGTGTCATCATTGAATGCTCACCGGAGGGGTCACGCACCTGCAACTGCAACAACTGCATAGAATCATGAATATCAAGCATGGCGCGCTGAGTTGCCGCCATCCAATCCCAATTATAGTTACAGATAGCCTGCTGGAAAGGATCGGATCCCTGAGCAAAAGTACCAGGACCATCAGAAGCCCCGGTAACATCAGCAGCTGAACTACTCCTTAAGTTCTTCGGTTTGCAGTACTTAACCACATATCTGTCATCGATGCCTGGCGGGATCCTCACTTGACTCCGGGAGGGTAGCTTCACCCTCGAATGTTGGCACAATGCCATGATGAGACACGGGAAAGCAAGGGGACAGTTAACTCGTGCCCCCGACTTTAGCCCGCTCTCAATCACGGACTTTAACTCTAAAGCAATTATCCTTGCCACATCAATCTGGATATTCGTGAGAATGCAGTGAACCAAGTGTGCCACTGGGATCGACACGGTTAAAGTGTGGGACTTGGGTTATATATTTGTCAGAACCAACATAAGGATCACTTGAGCCAAGGGAATCATGTCTTCCTATGGTATCTCATCGGAACCCCATATGGGTTCAACTCAACTGATTTCCCTTCAAATAATAGGGCGGCAGAAATAGCATTGGTATCCCGGTGAAGCCTCAAATCACGGTGGTAAGTGTCCCTCTCATTTTCCCCCAGATGGAGCGGTTCACCCAGCACACGGTTGATAGCATCACAATCGAAAGCAACCGGACGGCCGAACACTCTTATCGTCCATGTGAATGGCTCATCGTCGTTAGGCAGTGTGTTCGCGTAGAACTCATGCACTGTCTCGATGTCATAGCTCTCAAGGGGAGATATCAACCGGTCCCATCTCTTGCTATGAATCAACCCAGAAAATGTTCGGTAGGTGCCTTCGGGGTTGATTATAAATCTTTTTTCTGGCAAAACTTTTCTCTTTTCTAAAGCCACATAGCGAGCGGCCTGCTTTGCCCCGACGAATTTGTTGGTGTCGAACTGTATGGGAACAGTACGGGAAGTGCTCCCGACCTTTCTTTTCTTCGACGCGCTCGACCTGGATGCCATCTGCAAAATTATAGAAAAGACACAACACAAAACCAGAGAACAAATTAGAAAGCAAAACAGAAAATCCAACTACTATCATGGCCGATGCTGCTTCGCCTAGCGAGGACCTAGCGAAGCTTCGCTACAGGTTCGCTTAGCGAAGTGGCAGCGAACGCTCACCACAGATTCGCCTAGCGAGATGCTAGCGAATCTTACGGATTTTTGGGTTCTTCCTTGTTAACACTGAAATTTCAGAAAACCCTAAATCTAATGGTATCCATTTCAGAAATAAAATGATTTATCATGCAAAGAATCGTTCTAAGATACATGCAATTCTAAACCCACATGCAAAACCTAATGATACCCACTCTCCCAAATTTACCCTAAATGTCACATACTTCAGAATTTTACAAATTGGAAACATAAAATAGTGGAGAAAGGGCAAACCTGATTTGAGAGATTGATTGAATTTGGAATGCAACGGTGGGGTTTGAAATGCAATGTTAGGGTTTGTGTGAGAATGAAAGTGAGACAGTGATTGTTAGTTCTGGTGTTCAGAGTTCGTGAGTGCAACACTTTAAAAATGGTTTTTGGGCCCAAAAGAGTGGCCTGCTGAAAATTAAATGGGTTCTGCCACGCAACGCTCGCTACTGCTTCGCCTAGCGAGCAACTAGCGAATCACCTCGCTATTGCCTTCGCCTAGCAAGCAGATAGCGAGCATGACAGCATTTTGATTTTTCAAAACAGCATTCCAAGCACATATCAACAAGGTTTATCAATTGGAACCCCAATACCACACAACAGAAAGCTTTTAAATACTTACAATGTTGGGGTGCCTCCCAACAAGCGCTTGTTTAACGTCGGATAAGCTCGACGGTTCGATGCTCATAGAGGAGCGTCCAAGGAGATAGCATAGCTCCCACGATCCACATGACCGCCGAGATAAACCTTCAAACGTTGGCCATTAACCGTCCAACTCTCTTTCTTTTGCATGTCCTCAATGACAATAGCTCCATATCCTTGACTTCTTTGACCCGAAATGGCCCGGACCATTTAAATTTCAATTTTCCGGGGAATAGCTTCAACCTGGAATTGAACAATAGGACCAACTGTTCTGGCACAAATTCCTTCTTTCGAAGCTTTTTGTCATGAAACTTTTTTACCTTCTCTTTGTACAACCAACTCGAGTGATATGCGGCATTGCGCATCTCTTCCAACTCAAGCAGTTGCACTTTCCGTTTTTCACCGGCCAAATCCTTATCAAAGTTTAATAATTTCAGGGCCCACAATGCTTTGTGCTCCAATTCAACCGGCAAATGACAAGTTTTACCAAACACCAATTGAAAAGGAGTTAGCCCAATTGGAGCTTTAAAAGCGGTACGGTATGCCCATAATGCTTCATCCAATTCTTGTGACCACTCTTTTTTCGAATTTGACACAGTTTTTTCAAGAATTCTCTTAATCTCACGATTAGAGACTTCGGCTTGACCATTAGCTTGTGGGTGATACGGAGTCGTCACTCTATGTGATACACCGTAATGTTTTAAAATGTTTTCTAACGGTGCATTACAAAAGTGTGACCCTCCGTCACTAATCAACACTCGGGGGGTTCCAAAACGGGAAAAGATGTTTTTCTTCAAAAAATTTATTACCGTTTTCGCATCCGCCCGAGGTGAGGCAATCGCCTCAACCCACTTAGAAACGTAATCAACCGCCACAAGCATATACTCGTTACCATAAGAGGGTTGGAATGGTCCTACAAAATCGATACCCCAACAATCAAATACTTCAACCTCTTGGATGTTTTAGAGAGGCATCTCGTCTCTCTTACCAATCCCACCACTTCTCTGGCAACTATCACAACTTTGCGCATGGGTATGTGCGTCTTTGAAAATAATGGGCTAATAAATTCCTAACTGAAGGACTTTAGTGGCCATTCTTACCCCATTATAGTGTCCGCCGTAAGGCGAGTTGTGACAATGCCAGAGAATGCTTTGCGCCTCATCGCCGGTAACACACCTTCTCAAAAGGTTGTCACCACCCAACTTAAACAAGTATGGGTCATCCCATACGTAGTACTTGGCATCCGAGAGAAATTTCCTTTTTTGGTTTGAAGTTAGGTCGGGAGGCACCAAACCACTAGCCTTGTGGTTCGCAAAGTCCGCAAACCACGGCCTAACTTGAATTTTGAAAAGTTTTTCATCAGGAAACTCTTCCCGGATTTCCTTCTCGGAAGCGGTAACCTCCACATTAACTAAGCGAGATAAATGATCCGCCACCAAATTTTCCGATCCTTTCTTGTCTTTGATTTCAACATCAAATTCTTGCAACAAGAGGATCCAACGGATGAGCCTTTGCTTCGAGTCCGGTTTGGTGAGCAAATATTTAATCGCCGAGTGGTCGGTATACACTATGACTTTGGACCCTATAAGATAAGACCTAAACTTTTCAAGCGCATACACTATCGCAAGTAATTCTTTTTCAGTGGTGGCATAGTTAATTTGAGCCTCATTAAGAACTTTACTTGCGTAATGTATCGCATGAAAAATTTTCTCTTTTCTTTGGCCTAATACCGCTCCGATTGCATAGTCGCTCGCATCACACATGAGCTCAAAATTTAAATTCCAATTTGGAGCGACTATAATTGGAGCGGTAACCAATTTTTCCTTTAAAATTTCGAAAACTTGTAAACACTCATCAGTTAAAAGAAATACCTGGTCCTTAGCTAGCAAATTACTCAAAGGCTTAGCTACCTTTGAGAAGTCTTTGATAAAGGGCCGATAGAAACCGGCATGCCCCAAAAAGCTTCGGATTCCCTTCACATTCACCGGAGGAGGTAACTTTTCAATCACTTCAACTTTAGCACGATCAACTTCAAGCCCTCTTGAAGAGACTTTATGGCCAAGCACTATCCCCTCGGTCACCATGAAGTGGCACTTCTCCCAATTAAGCACAAGATTGGTCTTCACACATCTTTCAAGAACAGTTTCCAAGTTTGCCAAGCATAGACTAAAGGAACCACCAAATACTGAGAAGTCATCCATAAAGACTTCCATTGTCTTCTCGATAAGGTCGGTATAAATAGCTTGCACACATCTTTGGAAAGTCGCTGGTGTATTGCACAACCCAAAGGGCATTTTACAGTATGCGAAAATTCCAAAGGGACATGTGAAAGCTGTCTTTTCATGATCGGTCGGGTCAACCGCAATTTGGTTATACCCGGAATAACCATCTAAGAAACAATAGTATTGTTGCCCCGAGAGTCTTTCTGGCATTTGATCCATGAATGGGAGTGGAAAATGATCTTTTCGAGTTGCGGTATTCAACCGCCTATAATCAATAAACATACGCCACCCCATTGCAACTTTTGTCGGGATCAACTCATCCTTTTCATTTTGAATCACGGTAATGCCACCTTTCTTCGGAACCACATGCACAGGACTAATCCACAGGCTATCCGAAATCGGGTAGATCATTCCCGCATCCAACAACTTAACAACCTCCTTTCTAACAACTTCCTTCATAGTAGGATTTAAGCGGCTTTGTGGTTGAGCTACCGGCTTAAAATCCTCTTCCATTAAGATCTTGTGCATGCAATAGGAAGGACTAATTCCTTTGAGATCGGAAAGAGTCCAACCCATGGCTTCTTGATTCTTTTTCAACACATTGATCAAACAGGCTTCTTCATCTTTTGACAAAAGGTTGCTTATGATGACCGGCTTTGCTTCGGTCTCGTCGAGGAATGCATACTTCAAAGTAGAAGGTAACATTTTCAATTCAATAGACAATTTTTCTCCATTACCCTCCTTCTTCAAGTCTTCCTCCTCAACTTCCCATGGATGCAACTCTTCTAGACTATCAAGTTCCCTTAGACATTCATCAAGAGCTTGCTCTTCTTCAACTGTGAAAATTTCAAATGAGTCATCAAGAGCTAACTCCATAGGAGATATCTCATGAATATGCTTAGAAACCTCAAAAGTTGCCTCTTCGATCACATCAATGCGAAAGCTATCACTTCTATCCTTTGAATGCTTCATGGCTTCGAATAGATCGAAAGTAACTTCTTCATTTTGGACCCTTACCTTCATCAAACCTTCGTCAACGTCTATCATCATGCGTGCGGTCTTCATGAACGGTCGGCCAAGAATGAGCGGAGCATTGTCGTCCTCTTCCATATCAATCACAATGAAGTCAACCGCGAAGAAAATTTTGTCAACTTTGACCAAAACATCTTGGGCTACGCCATGAGGATGGGTAGTCGACTTATCGGCTAATTGCAAAGTCATCCGGATGACCTTCATTTCAATGTTGCCAAGCCTCTTCACAATAGACAATGGTATAAGATTAATGCTTAACCCCAAATCAATTAGCCCCTTTCCGACATAGACATCACCAATTTTAACCGGCAAAGTAACTCGGCCCGGGTCAACCTCTTTTTTTGGAAGCGTCCTTTGAATGATTGCACTACAGCTCGCATCTAGGACAATGGTCTCCGGTTCCGTGTACCTCCTCTTTTTAGTAAGTATGTCTTTCATGAATTTTGCATACTTAGGCATTTGCTCCAATGCTTCGGCAAACGGAATGCTCACTTGCAGTTGTTTGAAAATATCCATGAACCGGGTGTAATGTCGTTCATTCTCCCTTTTAGATGGAGCATGTGGATACAAAACGTTTTGGATTGGAGTAGCGCTCACTACCTCCTTTCCTTTAGCAACTCTAGAACTCCTCGCTCTTTTCTTTTTCACTCCCTCCACCATCACTTTATCATTCTTATTATTTTCGACTTCCACACTTTCTTTATTTTCAACTTCACCATTTTTTTCGTCCTTTTCAACTTCTTCCTCACTCCACTCCCCAACTTTACCATCAATACTATCCTCTATTATTTTCTCCTCATCATTTTTTTCTTCCTTTTTTTTTTCACTCTCATCTTTTTTTTTATTCTCACTAATCAACTCCCTTCCACTTCTCATCGTTATCGCTTTACAATGCTCTTTAGGATTCGTTTGCGTGTTCGCCGAAAAAGATGGACCGGGTTGTTGTTCCGCTAGTTGTTTGATTGCCGAATCGTTGCTCTTTTGATTAGCCATCGACATTTGCATAAATTGTGTCAATGTCTCTTCCAACTTTGAAGTCACGACCGGCGGTTGTTGAGGTTGGTAAGGATTTTGGGGAGGGTTTTGACGGCTAGAAGAACCACCCCCATAACCTTGGTTATGGTAATAGTTAGTCCTTGGTTGGAACCCTTGATTCCCTTGAAAGTGTTGTTGTTGATTTGGAGGATGTGGTTGATACGGTTGTTGTTGTTGTTGCCTCGGTTGGTAGTCTCGTTGGTTTGCCATGTAATTCACTTCTTCGAACCCGGGAGGTGGACAAAATCCGGTGTCATGCTCACCTTTGCAAAGCTCACAACAAGCTATTTGTTTAGCTTTTGAAGGTTCTCTCAACTCTTTTATTTGTTGAGTTAAGAGTTCAACTTGTTGTGAAATGAGTTTGTTTTGGGCAAGAATAGCATCGTTCGTCCCAAGTTCAAGCACTCCCGGTTTCTTCAAAGAGTTGCCTCTACTTTGACTTTGGAGGTCATTTAGAGCCATTCGGTTAATGATATATGTAGCTTCTTCGGCGCTTTTAGACAACAAAGAACCACCCGAGGTAGCATCCAACAAAGTTTTGCAATTTGGTTGAAGGCCATTCTTGAAAATGTGGATTTGAGTCAATTCGTCAAAACCATGCCCTTTACACTTCCGAAGCATGGATTTGAATATTTCCCATGCCTCATTCAATGATTCGTTGGTCCCTTGTGAAAACACGGAGATTTCCGTTTTGGATTCCATGAAACGGTTGTGGGAGAAAAATATTTCAATGAACTTCTCTTCCAACACGTTCTAATCCGTCATGACTGCAGGTGTTTGATCCAAGTACCAATCTTTAGCTTTGCCGAGCAAAGCATGAGGAAATAATCTTTTGAACAACGGTAGCTCTTGAGCTTAATCAACTCCGACCGCCAATGCTATCTCATAAAATTTGGTGAGAAAAGCAAAGGGATCTTCATGGTCCACTTCGGTGAATGGACTTCCATATAGCAAGTTAAGAGTTCCCGTTTTCATCTCGGCTTGCCTTCCCGTGTGGTTGGCAAACTGAGCAGTATTCCTTGGACTGTTGACACAAGGTGTGGAGATGGGCGGTGGTTGTGGTGGTTGATCCATGATAGGTATGAAAGGTGATGGATGTATTGTAGAAGAACTTTCTCCTTGTTCTTGTCGTTGTCTATCTTGTTGCCTCCTTCGTCTCGTTCTTTTATTCAGTCTCCTTGCGGTTCTTTCGATCTCTGGATCAAAAAGAAGTTCGTCCTCGGGATCCTGCCCTCGCATAAAACGAAAGCTGCACACTAAACCAAACAAATTACAAGCACAAGTCAAAAATTCAAAAGTTAAAAATTAAGCAACTATTGCGATGCTCGCAATATCAATTCACAATCCCCGGCAACGGCGCCATTTTGTTGGTGTAGGGTTGGTATGTCGGGTTTTTGTTATCGTCTCCACAGGGATTGTGAGATATCCCCGCCGTTCGACAGTTGTTTTAATTCTTAACTCGTAGTAACAAGGGGGGTTTTGGTTTTAGTCACGGTAGCTTGCATAAAAGTGTAACAAAATGCGGTAAAAGATTTGGTTTTTCTATTTGAGAAAGATTGTCAAAGTTAGGGTTCGACGATCACTTTGCATGTATATGTTCGATCAACAAACTCATAAACTCCTTTAGATGATAAATTATTTCACAAAGTCCTCCCAATGTGTTTATCTCTAACACACATTGTGGGTTTTCCCATTTTGATCCATTGTTTATCTCTAACACAATCTATCAAAATGACAACTTTTTGGTTCAACTTTATCGTGAACAAAATCATTCATTACTATCTCTAGCTAACAAACAAGATTGGATGAAAACCTAGGTAAAGAGTTGGTAAACATCTCTCGATCATAAACCAACACAAAGAGTTATCAATAAAACAAAGTTTTCACCATATATTCATCATTAAAGAGTTTACAAATGAAGATCATCCCATTTACACACAAAGCTAATGATCCTCTACATCTAACCTTGACAAAATGAAGGACTTAGCTACTCATTTTCATGGTAGCTTGGTCAACAAGTTTCGGAAGAAGGTTGATCAACATCTGAGTCGAAGAATCGAGATTGGATGGGAATCCACCTTCTTTTTGTAGAATATTGTTAAGAGATGAAGAAAATATGAAAAATGGGTTTCTAGGTTACAAAAAATCTCTAGAACAATGCTGGAAAATATCTAAGTCTAAAGTATGGCTTCCAAAAAGTAGTCCCTGCTACTTATAGTACTGATGTCTGAGTTGTCATTCTCACTAGGCGAGCAGACTGGTTCGCCTAGCGAGCCCCAAAATAGGCCACCTGAGGCACTTGCGCCAGAAGAATCTTCCAAGCCCTGTTTGCATGTTCGCTAGGCGAAGAAACCTTCGCTAGGCGAAGCCCACGCTTCCACCTTCGCTCCAGCGAGTTTAGGTGGTTGTGCTACTGGAATTGCTCGCTGGGAGCTCGCTAGGTGCTCGCCTAGAGAGTAAGTGCTAGCTGTGAATTTGCCCAAGTCTGGGAGTGTTCGCTACCTCCTTCGTTGGGTGCTCGCCTAGCGAGTTTGCTGACTTTGCTACTGTAAAATTCCGGGGATGTTCGTTGGAAGCTCGCTGGGTGCTCGCCTAGCGAGCACTTCGCTATAGCACTCGCCTAGCGAGCATGCTGATGAATGCTTCCTTTCTTGGTCCCTTTGCCATCATTCATGTGCCTTTGTTTTCTATTCTTTCATGCCTAATTTCTGCACAATAACATACAAATTAAGGGTACCAAGATCATTTAACATTGTATTGCAAATCATCAAAGGCAATGGCGGTTTCGAACACTTTAGCAACAAAAAGGAGTGAAAGATGCCCACATTTGATAGCTCAAATAAGCACTTTTGAGCATCTAACAATCGTGCAATAAGGAACCTAGTCACTAGGATTCTAAGAGAAGGGCATGAAGTCAAAGGGGTTTCTACCCCTCTGTCTAGAAGGGAACCATCTCCTGAGGAGGAACCTCATGCTGATAAAGATGATGACTCATCTAAATCAGAAAAAGAAGGTGCTGCTGAAGGGCTATGCTCTCTAGGTAAAACCCTACCTAGCAAGAAACCAGCAAATATGTCTCAGGAGAATGTCATTGACCTAGAGGAAGAAAGCTCTGAAAAGGAGGATGATCCTTTGGTTAATCTTGTAAAACCTAGTGTTGTTGAGAAACTGAGAACTAGGCAAGGGAAAACTGTGGCAAGAATGAGAACAGGAAGAGTGAAAAAGACTGCTGGTATATGACCCTCAAAAGCTTGGAGCAAAGTTGAGGTTAGGAAAAGGAAAGAAAGAGATAGCTCTGACTCTGAGGAAGATGTCAAAGACGATGTCCCAGACATCTCCCCTGCAAAAAGGCAGGCTGTTCAGAAGTCTCCTTGCAAGGCTGATGCTGTGCACCTAGACAATATCTCCTTTCATTTGGAAGATGGGGCAGCAAAATAGAAATATGTCATTCAGAGGAGAGTAGCTATTGAAAGAGAGCTTGGACAAGAAGCTGTAGAGGAAAAGGAGGTAATTGAGTTGATCGAAAATGCTGGACTCATGAAGATTGTGGTAACTCTACCCCAATGCTATGAGGGGTTGGTAAAAGAGTTTATTGTTAATATCCCTGAGGATATTCATGAAAAGAGCAACAGGGAGTTCTACAAGGTGTTTGTAAGGGGAAAATGTGTGAAATTCTCACCAAGTGTCATCAACAAGTTCCTAGGAAGAGGAATAAATGAAGGAGTAGACCTAGAGACTACAGACAATGTGGTCTGTAGGGTTATCACAGTTGGCCAAGTTAAGGAATGGCCTAGTAGGAATCACTTATCAGCTGGAAAGCTCAGTGTTAAATATGTCATCTTGCACAAGATTGGCTCAGCTAACTGGATTCCTACTAATCATGTCTCTACTATCTCCATTAACCTTGGAAGAATCATTCATGCAATTGGAACAAGGGTTAACTATGATTTTGGCAAGTTCATATTTGATCAAACCATTAGACATGCTTCTACAAATGTTGTGAAGTTACCCATTGCCTTCCCCTCCCTTATTTGTGGCATTATCCTGAGCCAACAACCAGGCATTCTGAGTACAAGTGACATTCCAAGTAGGAGAAAATCCCCTCTGTCCATTCATTATAAGCTGTTTGAGGGAAGTCATGTCAATGATGTCATGACATCTGCCAAAAGGGAGTCTACATCTCAAGGGGGCCTGGTTGATCAACTAAAGGAAACCTGCAAGGAATTGGAAAATGGTATAAGGGTGGCCAAGGCTAGAAAAGAAGCTTTAAAAGTTCTTATCTATAGCCTGGAGAAGGAAGAAGTAGAGAAGGTTGGGAAGGACTCAAATACAAGACCAAAATCCCAATCCAATGGAAGTTCTGGAAGCTCAAAAGACTCTGAAGGTGCTGGTGAAGATACAAGTGAAGGTGAAGATGATTCTTCTTCTTCTGATTAATGGTCCCTGGCTGTATTGAAGACTGGGAGGAGTGCTGGAAAGTTTGGTGGAAGTTGGTCTGCTGTTTGAAAGACTATTGTTTTTACTGGTTTTTTTTTATTTTGTGCTAGTCCTTATTGATGCCTTTTATGTATTATTTAGGGCTCTTAAGGAGTTCCTTGAATTTGTTCATTATTCCAGCTATCACAGCTGTGTATAATGATGGTGTGTACTTCCTGAATATTTTGTTTTAACATGCTTAATGTTATAACATCTGATCTAACATTCTCTGCTAGGCTAATAGACATTTATTTTGTCTAATTGGTCACCTTTGGTCAATTTTGACTAAAAAGGGGGAGAAGTGCTTGATATGGAAACTGTTGTGGAAGTTGTATGTGGCTGGACAGAAGGACACTTATTATTGAAAGGAGTGCACAGGTGCTAAAACAGAATGTAATTCTGTTATGTCAAAAAGGATGTCTGATATGGTGCACAGGTGTTGATGTTGAAGCAGATGTCAGTATGACATTCTGGCTGGTACAGGTACTGGAGATCAGTAGCTGTTATGTTTGTTGTATGCACAGATTTAGGGGGAGAAGGAGTACCCTAGGGGGAGAAGGAGTACCCTTGTGCATTGTGCATTTGTGTGTCTTACTAGTTGCATCCATAACTAGTAATTCTGTTGATTGTTGCACAGATTTAGGGGGAGGAGAAGTACCCTTGAGCATGTGTGTATTACTAGTAGCCATAGCTAGTAATTGTTTTGCTTCTGCTGCTGATTAAACTACTGTTATGTGGTTTAATTGTTGATAATTTACCTTGTGAACAAAAAGGACAGATATATGTTTTAGCCAAAATTTGCCAAAGGGGGAGTTTATTGATTCTAAGTGTTGGCAGCAATTTTGGCAAAACAAAGAGTGTTCACAAGATGTCATGTGTGATGTCTTAACATGGGATATCCTATGTACCTGTTGGAGTTCAAGAACATGTGCATGCAGGATTGTTTCAGAATGCCACATACAATGACAAGGCTTCTGATATTGAATGTACCTGCTGGAGCTTAAATGAAAGACATGTTCATGCAGGATTGTTTCAGATGACATACACAATGTCATGATATCTGATATGGTTGTACCTACTGGAAGTTATAAAAGGAATTATTGGATTATGCAGGATTTTTCCAGGATGTCAGACCCAATGTCATGACATTCTGTACACAGAACATTCAGTATGAATGTCTGGTGTTTTGTGATTTCACAATTAATGGAAATCTTTGGATGATTGAAGATATGGCTAGCTGGCGCATTCAATCATGGATTACAACCAGATTTACTTATTTTCCAAGGAAATCTAAACAGCTGTTATAAAAAGATTTGATTGGAAAATAGATTTAGGGTTTTCAAGATGTCCAAGCCCAGCTTGGTGCTTCTATAAAAAGGGACTTAGAAAACCTGTTTGAATACACAACCAAGACTGAGCGAAATATAGAGAGAGAGAGAGAGAGAGCTAGGGTTTGTGTCTGTTTAGTCGTAAGACTTGTAGGTCATTCAAGTCATCCATTGATGATTGAATTGGACTGATTTGTGGTTGTAATTTGTCACTCTAAAGCTGTTAAGCAAGAGTGTGTGTCTTCTTGATCAAAGCTTTGAAGCAAGATCAAGAGTGTGTCTTCTTGATTGAAACTGTGAAGTAAAATCAAGAGTGTGTAATTGAAAAGTATTTTCTTTTCACAAGGGATTGTTGTTTAAAATCAATGGTGTGTGATTGTAAGGGAAGTGAGTGGATTCTCATATCTAAGAGTGCTTAGGTAGAAATTACACGGGTAGAGATTAGGTGATAAAGATTGTAACTTGTTGAAGTGTATGGAGAGTCTTTGAACTAATTCTATTTTAGTGAATTTCCTTCCTGGCTTGGTAGCCCCCAAACGTAGGTGAGTTGCACCGAACTGGGTTAACAATTGCTTGTGTTATTCGCTTTACCATTCTGTTTTGTTTATCCATTGTTTATTACCAGATATTAGTGTTGTGACATTACCTTCGACATCTTATATCTGATACCAGAATTTCAAATCTGAAGCTACATTGAAGGTGATTTTCAGAATTTTTCATCTTTTCGATTCTCACTCAATTCTCAACTATTCTTGTTGGTTTTTGGTTGTCTGAAGTCCTACCAATGTAGGCGACAAGATTGAGTTGCTTAGAGGTCAAATCGAAGCAACTCAGATCATGATCCTCAAAATTCAACTCCCTGTATCTTTCTATATACTTGGAGTTAGGCAGAATTGAGACCAGATTCGAGCTCCTGAGTATTTTTTCTTTAAATTCATGTCCTTCTTTTTCATTTTGGTGATGGTTGAAGGTGGACCAGTCTGGTGAGGTCAACCGGAGAAGAAGACCAGAGCTCTGGCTCCGGCGATGTGTTGGCAGGCTTCTGAACCACATGATCCTTTCAAATTGTTTTAATCTCGCGCGTTGGTTGTAATTATCATCCCTGTTTTAAGCTACTTTTATTGACTTGTTGAGTTTGACTATGTTGTTTGGGCCTTGGTCAAGGTTGATTTGACATTGGTGGATTACAATCATTGGATTTATGAGATTGATGGAATGTACATTCCATCTCCCAAAATGAATGAATGATTTTAATTTGATAAAATCCTTCCCTTGCCCAATTTGTGCTTGTCTCATTTCCCCTTCCTCTTTATCTTCAATCCCCTTTTATCCCATTCATTCCAATGACCTATGGTATCTCTATATCCTAAGGCTAATTGGTTGATAAACCAATACAAGTAGGGATGAGATTAGGTCCACCCATTTGCCATTTTCTTTTAAGTATGGCATGTTTTAGAAGTATGGTTCATTATACCATATCTCTAACATGCATTAACACTAAAATTTCTATTGCCCGACCTCAGATAGTTGTGACTTCTACATAAGTCCAATTACGATTGCCTAACTTAGCGCTAAATTTTGACCCAAAAAGCATAGCATTCTAGTAAGTGAGATTGTAAGTCTCCCCCCTTTCATGGTATTATGTGGAAACTTGGCCTTTTTTCCTTCCTTTGGAAGATGTCTTGGTTCAAGGATCCATGCTTGTGAATAGAGGGTTAAGTGTTCTCCAAAGAATGACTTAAACAATTGAAAAGCAAAAACAATACTAACATCTAATCAACTAACATTTGACTAATTTTTAATTTCAAGTCATTTACCTTATGCACTTTAAATTCAAGCCATTTATCATTTGTCATTATACATATCATTTAACTGGTTTATTTTAATACCATTCTTACTTTTCTCACTTGAGCCATATGCTGTTAATATATTGTGATTTTATATACTTGCCTTGTACCTTGTTTGTGCTTGTGGTCTTAGGACCTTAATGTACATAATAACAACAAAACCCCCTAAAAAATGTTTATGTGGACTGTTGGATTTGATCTAAGACTTGGACTTAGAATTAGGCAACACTCCCTATGCAAAACAACTTGGCCAATGCCAACGTTTTTGAAGCCAGGCCATTGTGAATTGAACTTTCATCTGATGCAAGTATTGGGATCCACTTGAGTTCATCTGCTACATGGTCTTGATGCAAATGTTACTTTGAACCTATGTCTAATGCCTTATTTTGAGCCATTCAAGGAGTATGTCATCTGATACATGGGGAAGATTATGAAGAAGATTATGGAGTTGCTAGCTTGGATGTAGCTATCTTTATTTGATGCCTTGTTCTTCATCTTGCTTGCTTGTTGGTAATGCTTGATTTTAAAGTCTAAGGGAAAGTAGGTTTTCTATATGACATTCTTGTCTGTTGGATTGCATCCCATTGGTCATATCTTCTCAACTCTTAACTTTTAATTTTATGCTTAGGATTAGTCTCTTCATCTCCTCCCACTTCTTAAATTTCAAATCTCTCCCCTCTTTCAAAATCTTCTTTGCTTGTGTTTTTTTTATTTTAAAACTTAGACCTTATTGAAAATTAGAAACTTTGGCCTTATGCCAAGGAATTTTTGAACTCTTTTTCTTAATCAAACTTGTAAATGAACTTAACCATACTTGACTTAAAATTTCAAAAGATAAAAATAACTAACACTCATTCAAACTCTTTTAGGCCTTTTGTGCCTCTTCTAAAATTAAACTTTTATTAAAAGCAATCAACTCACTTTGAAATTGATACCACGAACTACGAGGTTTTGATCCCTCATTTTATGTTGGTACATAGGAACAAGTCTAAAGGTCTTGTCGAACACAAAAATATAATTAATTAATTCTTTTCTCATCCCCACACTCTATTTATTACAAACATCAATTATACCAAAACACATGTACACACAAAAAAGGGCTCCCTAGGAATACCTAAGACACTTTGGGTGCTAACAGCTTCCCTCTGTGTAACCAACCCCCTTACCTGTAATCTCTTGCATTTTATTAGTTTTGATTTGAAAACTTCTCATCTTTGGGTTTTGTTCATACTTTTCCCTTTTCCTTTGGAAACAATAAAAGTGCGGTGGCGACTCTGGTTTTATTGATGTTAAGTTTATCCATAGCTTAATGGTCATGAATTTACCACTACAGAAATTAAGTGGCGACTCTGTTGGGGAGTAGTCCTCGGTGGGTTTAGCCTACTTTTTTATGTGTATATAACTATATATTTTATGTTTGTATATTTGTGTGTATGATATAATCTTCTTGTTGTGCTTGGTGATCTCTGAGTGGTGAGATAAGTTCTAACCCGAACTTGAGTGCAATTAAGATAGGAGGATGGTATAGTCATGTTAGACTTGTGTGGAGTAATCCTTAACAAGTTGGCTTGAGACCCATCTACTCAGTGGAGACCCTTTTGGATTTATTGATGTCACACAAGTTATTTGTGGTTAGGCATTACTTTCTCTGATTTGGGGTCCTAGAAGCTGACGACCATAGAACATTTAACCCAACTTGGCCTATTTAGGATGTGGTGCAGAGACTGTTCAGGTGTACACTTGATAACAATTGTTACACGATACTACACTCAGACGAGTTTCTCTTGAGAATATTATGGGTTGATGAGTCAGTCATCCTAACCTATAATACCCGATAGATGGAATTAAGACTCTGGGAACTTTTTAGAACATGATCTACAGGTTTTATCCTTAGTACACTCCTTTGGGGTGGTTCTTAACCCGACTCCATGCTCGTGACTCACAACAAACCCTTGATTCTTGGTTTATCCAATCAAGTATTGTCAATATCAATGGAACTTGAGTGTTGATAAGGTGAAAACCATAATCCACCAAAATGGATGATTGATCTTGACAATGACTTGATTCATCCCTTAACCTTTGTTTGCCTTGTGTGTGACCCCTTATTTGTGATTTGTTGCGTTCATGCATTCATGCGCATCATAACATTCATCACACGAAAAATAACTTCAAGGAACTGAGATTTTATTTGCAAATATTTTCATACCATGGATTATGGACGAAGGAACACTAAGAAGTACAGTTTCAGATATCCAGATTTGAAAGAGTTAAGGAAGCTATCATCTTTTGTATTAGATCCCTTGGACTTCAAGCAACATCATGGGAAGCTTTTGTTTGTGTTATCTGCTGATATGGTCGAAGGACTTTTGAGTGTATTGGTTCAGTTTTATGATCCTCCCTACCGTTGCTTCACTTTTCCTGATTATCACCTTATGCCTACATTAGAGGAGTATGCCCATCTCTTTGGAATACCTATTTCGAACAAAGTTCCGTTTAGTGGATTGGAGGAGATTCCCAGATCTCATATTATAGCAGAAGCTTTTTGTCGCATTACGCGAAAAACCGGCGGGAAAACAAAACAACAGAGCCGCCACCGTGCGTTATTTATCCCCAAAAGAGGGAAAGGAAACGCTCGAAGTAAACCTGGAAAAGACATGGTCTCGCGACCAAAGAGAATGGGATCGGGAGTCGGTTATGCGAAGGGAAGGTATTAGCACCCCTACGCGTCCGTCGTACTCGACGGGATCCACACACAAAAGGAAGGCATATGGTTGCTAAAACACTGCTCATAAACAAACAAACACTGGCTGAAAGAGACACAAGAAAACAAACGAAACTGACTCGGCAGGATATCGCATCCTGGGCCTACTTAGTTTATCAAGCATAGACATCAGAGTCGAAGTAGTTCGGAACCGGGGAAAAACATGCTCGCTAGGATGTCGCATCCTATGCATACGTATCTTCTTGGACTAAAGAAGAATCAGAGCACTCGTAGCTCGGCTAACGCGCGCAAGACAAAACAACACAGGAAATCGACTGCCAATCGCTGGACTTACGTCAAACTCCACACAAACACAGGCAAACATGGAAACCGAATGCCAATTGCTGGGCTTACATCAGACTCCGAACCAAACAAACACACACTGGAAACCAAATGCCAATCGCTGGACTTACATCGGACTCCAAGCACACAACAAGAGGATACGGAATGCCAATCGCTGGGCTTACATCCATCTCCTAACACACACAACGACAAAACAAAAAGGGCGCCCAGAGAGATCAGCTCATCTCCTGCCTACGTACCTCATCTGGTATGAGGATCAGGGCGACGTAGTTCCCCTACGCAGGGACAAAGGACTAGCCTAACCAGATACAAAGGGAGACACAACTAGGGAGACTACGACTCGAGCCTAGATGTTATCATGCATATCATCCCTAAGTTAAGGTTGCTATCTAACTTGCACAGGGAGCAAGCTATCCTATACAGCACAGGCAAAGCAAACAATCACAAATAGCACACACTATATACACACAAAGTGGGCTCACACAAGGGTTAGGTTGCAAGAGCAACACAACTGTAATCGGGTGATATTAGCTCTTAACCCTAACATTGAGAGTTAGGGTGAAGCAGATGAAATAGGAAGTGAGGGGTGTGCCTCACAACTCTTATCCCTGGCCTGGGAGAGCTTTAGACAAAAGAAGTGTGGGTTCAGAAAGTGGGAACCCTTCTACACTTATGACACTGACTCAAATGTACAACTGTACAAGGATCTTGGGTTAATGTCCATAATGCATCAACATCAGTTGTGTGAGCAAAGGGATGACTCAACAAGAATAGCAGGAGATGGATTGCACATCTCTTGTATCTGCCAATTGCCTTATCAAAGGTCTTTTCCTGCTTGGGGACAAAAACAAACAAGCACAAGCATTGCCTCTTAAGGAGGACTTCAGACAGGTGCCTGGCCAAGTAACAGGCCAGGTCTTCCAGACTACATGGAGTTAGAGACATTATACCTCAATGCTCAAGCTATCAAGCAAAGCAAAAGCAAGTTCACAAAGGAACTATAGCAACTAAGGTACCTGAAAACAATCCAACACAATCAGTACTCAACTCAAACAGAAGTCAAACAGACAATGGTCAACAGTTAACTGTACATAGTCAAACAACAATCAAACAAAGCAATGCACAAAGGTGAAATCCACAAGGCCTAAGTACAAGTCTCAAAGCCTACAAAACAAACTCAAGGTTAGTCATAAACAAGCAATAAACCAACTCCAATTGAGTGTACATCATCAAGTATAAGCAATTGTGCTCTTTGACTTGAAACAAAGCTCAAACATTAAGCACTAACCACTAGGACATGGCCTAGGGTCAAAATGGGAGCAATAAACCAAAACAGAACATGAAAATTGGTGAGAATCAATATTAATCAAATAAGAAACAAATCCAAGTGGTTTCACATTCATATCATCAACCAATTTCATTTCATGAGGCATTTAGTGAAAAGCATGCAATTTGAAGCTCATAGAAGCAAGCAGAATGATTCAATTCAAATCAACTCAAAAACAATTCAATAAATCCCAGGAAAAATCTTGTCTAAACAGCATTCATCAAAGAATCAACACACCAAATTTTAAGTCATTTGGACAAAGGGAGGCAAGTCAAATAAAATCCATAAGTCAAAGCTAGGCAAAACAAGCTCATACAAGGCACCAAATCATGCATCAACTTCAAGCAAGCATAAAACAGAATTTACACATGATATGGACATCAAACCAAATCCATGACAAACTTCAATGTGTCTAGAATATATATGCAAAATTTCAGGTCCATCCAATAAACATCAAGAATTTCACAAATCATATGAGATCATGACTCACAAAAAGTCCACAATTGGTCAAACAGAGGGAAAATTCTCAAACAAATTGGAAATCCACTCAACAATTCTACAAAACTTCACACTCAAACTTAACATCCAGAAGAATCAACATGCAAAAATTCAGGTCATTTCAAATTCATATGGCATGGTAAAGAAATTCCACAAATTGGACAAGAAATGGTGTGACACACATTGTCACACCTCCGATGATCAGATCATATCTCACATACCAGAAATGCAAAAATCACAAACTCTATACCAAAATGTTCCTAAAGGTGTCTAGTTTACTCATGTAAAATTTCAGCTCCATTGGATTAATCATCATCATTTCACAAAAGAAATGACAAGTAAGGTGCAAGCAAACATATGTTCACATAAACCCTAGGCAATTTAAAAATCCACACGTGCACAATTTTTGCAAAAATCACCACAAAATAGTAGACATGGCAAGGATCATGGCACAAAAAATCTCACATCAATTGGACAAACCATCATTGAGATATGAATTTTCTAATGAGAAGAGAAAATAAAAAATGATGAACAAGGCATGGTGAACATAGAAGCATATAAATGAGAAAATGCCAAAAGGCCAAAATGAGAATGCTCTCGCTCAGTATCGAACTGAGGAGATATTTGAATTGAGCGCCACTAAACAAAACGCTCCGTTTCATTTAGGACACATGGCACGGTGCGAGTGGTGGCATGGGCGAAAAACAACAAAAATCATGCAAGCACGCGGGAAGTGGATCAAACAGGCCTGGGAAAAGAAAATATTAGGGTTCTTGCCATGTTCATCACGAAATCTCCAGGTGATGAACAAACGTTCCAGAAATTGGCAAACAACACATCATTACACTCGCCTTTCCATGTACATCATCAATCTAAGATCCATTTAATCTAACTCTCCCTAAAACTCTTGGATCGAGCAAGATAAAGTTTGCACATCAAAATTGAAATCACGATAACTTCCTCAATTCTTGATGAAAATCAAAACCACAAAGCTCAGTGTATTCATCATGAAAAGGTCTTTCATAAGCACATAATAATTGCATGAATTGTGGAATTCGAAAACTGACCTTCCAAGAGATGCAGAGTTGGATTTGTGCAATTCAGGTCTTGTGAGCATGAAACAGATGCTCTACACTGCTGGTACAATGATGTGGATGAAAGCTTATAGCTTAGCAATGCTTGATGTAGTCCAAATTCGCGACTGCCATTAATGGAAGCTTGATGCAACAGTTCCAAAAGAGGCACGAAAATGGTGAGTTCTTGCTGCAATTCAACTCCAAAGTGCTTGTGGATGATGGAACAACAAAGATCAATGCAAATTCTATGAAGAAAATTGCAGAAAAATGGAGAGAAAAAGTTTGAGCAATTTTGTGTTTGGATCTAGATCTGGTGCAAATGAAATGTTAATCCCAAATTCAGTTAGAATTAACCTTATATACCATGCCCTAATGAAGTTCACTAATCAAGGTTAAGCAAAATGCAATGGTTAATGAAAATGCAAGTGTATGTGCAAATTGGTAAAACCACCTCATGTGCATGGAACTCTTGCTACAGTGCATGAAAATTTGTCCAAACACACTCAAAATATCATGTAGTAGCCAAATGTGAAGCTTGGAAATGTGAAAAATGCTTAATTCTCAAATTCACCTTTTCCCACCAAAATTCAAATTCAAATCAAGTGGAAAATCCAATTTTTTGTGATGAGATTTGATGAATGGAAATGCATGATTATGATAGCTCATGTTAAACCAAGATTGTAGCAAAAAACCCCACATGATTTGGCCAATTGGTGTGAAAGTTATCCAAGTTTGAAGTTCAAAATTCCTTGACAATGATTTGATCATAACTTGCCAACCACAAATGAGAAATGGATGTTCTTGGACTTTTTGGAAAGGTGAGAGCAAGATCTTCAACTTTCACGTTGGACAAAATTTCATTTGAAGCTTGCTTGGACATGTAAATTTGAGGAGAAGACCTTTCCATTTTTGGCAGTTTGAAATTACAGGTCACTTACTATTTTTGGAAACTTTTCATCTGACCTCAAATTCTTCATTGTTGATCTTTGACATGTCAAATGAGACTTGTATGGACATGAATGAGGCCTCTCAAACCATTTCCCACCTTCAAATCCATGAATTCATGCACAGTTGACCACAGTTGACTTTCTAGGGTTTCAGATGAAATTTAGCTTGACTGTTGAGCTTTGATCATCCAATCTTTGGCCAAACCTCTTTAAAATGATCCCTAGATCATGTGAACTTGTTGAACCAACCCAAGGGATTTGCTTCAATAGAGAATGCACTTGCTTGCTTGCTTGAATGGATCTTCTGACCAGTTGACCTAATCTTGTCTGATGACTTGCACTTGGGCAAATGGACAATGCAATGCTATGCAGTGGCCAATGTAATGTTAATGACCTAAAAATGAAAATGAATGTACAAAATGGGGGGTGCAAATTTGAGGTACTACACTTTTCACTTGAAGAAGTCTGAGATTGAGGCATATTGGATGAAGAAAGGAGGAATATTTGGGTTAACTTTTGAGTTTCTTATTGGGAAAGGTACTGCCTTTGCTTAAGCCGGTAGTATGGATGTTTTTGAAGCTATCTTTGTGTTGGTCATCTATGGTTTAGCTTTGTTCCCTAACATTAACGATTTGTTGATGTTAATACCATTAGAATCTTCTTGATTGGGAATCTTGTGCCTACTCTATTAGGTGATATGTACTTCTCTTTGCATTTGAGAAATTCTAAAGGTGGTGGGACTATTGTGTATTGTGTTCCTCTTTTGTACAAGTTGTTTATTTCGCACTTACCTCAGACACCTGCTTTTGTGGAGAACAAACAATGTCTACGGTGGTCTCAGAGACTTATGTCTCTCAATAATGATGATAAAGTTTGGTATGATTCTTCATTGAGTAGTTTGAATATTATTGACAGTTGTGGTGAATTCTCTAATGTACCCCTTATTGGTACACAAGGAGGAATCAATTACAACCCTACATTGGCTCGTCATCAACTTGGGTTCCCCTTGAGAGAAAAACCTAATAACACTCAGTTAGAAGGTCTTTTCTATCAAGAGGGTAAAGATCCCCAAGTTTTGAAGCCGAAGATGGCGCATGCTTGGCATAACATACATAGGAAAGGAAGATTCGAGCTTGGTCTGTGCAACTGTGTAGCTTTGGAAGATTACACTCTTTGGGTGAAGAAAAGAGCTTTGGAGTTGAAGATGTCGTATTCTTGTGAGAGACCTATGTCTATGGTTGTGGTTGAGCCATTAACTCTCCCTAACCAGGATGTAGAGGAGTTGGAAGACGCACTCGCCAGGATGAAGCAAGAGAAAGATATGTGGGAAGAGCGGTTCCCTACTTTGAGCAGAAAGCATGAGGAGTTGCAGCTTGACTCGAAGGATAAAGATGCACTTATTGAACTTCTTGAAGACCGAGCAGTGAAGAGACAGAGAGAGCCAGAGGGTACATCTTCCTCTAGTATACCCCAGCCTTCCGGTGCTTGGAAGAAGATAGTTGATCAGTTTGTCCTCGAGAAGGCTCAGGTGAAGACTTCTTTTGAGTCTGAGATCCGACGCATCTGAAGGAAGTACGCGCCTGCAGCCAGATCATCTGACACCGTTGTTAGGGGATCCTTAGGATGAGTAGTTTCCTTTTCTCTTGTATTTGTACTTTGGTTTCTGAAAATGTTCTCAGTGTAATCCTTCCAAATTATATGAATAAAAGAGAGTTTTATGGTCAATCAAATTGTTACGATTGTTACAATTACATATATTTGCAAATAAAATAGTATGTTCCTTGAAAATAAAAACAAACAAAACATTGCATTTCATGCATCATTTGCATAGCAGGTCTTTCTTCCGCCAGATGTTTTATTGTTTATTCTTATGTGCTTCAACCAAGCTGACTCATCGATATAATACTTGCGCCAATCATCCGAGAATCATGGAACACTTGGAACAAGAGAACCGAGAGTTGAAGGAAGACATTGCCCGCTTGATTGCCATGATGGATTCTGTACTAGTTTCCCATAATCAATCTTCTCCAACGCCTGCAACTCCTCCTCCTCAGAGGACTGTCATTTCAGAGGTTGTTACTCAACTGTGTCTGCCAATTAGTTTGCTCCTGCTATGCCTGCCGGGTTCCCGTGGGGAATGCCACCGAAATTTTGTGCCTACTTTTGCTTCCCTGCTGGCATCTAGCCCAGTCATGTCTGTTCTGCCTCCAGTTGTTCACACTCTGCCTCGTGTTGAGGACACCATTTACCATTCCGAGCTGTCTGAGGGTCCGGATGTTTATGAGAAGATGGATGAGATGAAAGACCAATTCCTTGAGCTGCGAAAGGAGTTGAAGTCCTTGAGGGGAAAAGATTTGTTTGGTAAGAGTGTTGCTGAGCTCTGCCTAGTGCCGAATGTCAAGATCCCGATAAAGCTAAAAGTCCCTGACTTTGAAAAGTATAAGGGAAATACTTGTCCACTTAGCCATCTCGTCCTGTATGCCTGGAAAATGTCGACGAAAACTGATAATGATCAGTTATTGATTCACTACTTCTAGGACAGTCTGACTGGTGCCGCTCTAAGGTGGTACATGGGATTGGATAGTGCAAGTGTTCGCACATTTAATGATTTGGGTGAGGCCTTTGAGAAGTAGTACAAGTACAACATTGATATGGCACCAGATAGGGACCATCTGAGGTCGATGCCTCAGAAGGACAAAGAGACATTTAAAGAGTATGCCTAGAGATGAAGAGAGCTTTCTTCTCAGATCAACCCTCTGTTGGAAGAGAAAGAGATGACCAAGATTTTCCTCAAGACCCTGAGTTCGTTTTATTATGAATGAATGATTGCTAGTGCCCCTAGTGACCTTACCGAAATGGTAAATATGGGGAAGAGATTAGAAGAGGGTGTACATGAGGAACGTTTGTTTAAGGAAGAGGTATCATCAAGTAAGAAGTATGGTAACAATTTCACCAGGAAGAAAGAAGGTGAAACCAATGCAGTATCAGTGGGGAGGCAAAGGAGGCCTCATGTCAGAAGGAGTTCGCAACCGCGACAACATCATCATCAAGTTTCATCCATTATTCCAATATTTTCCAACAATCATCCTATTCTAATTCAACAACAACAACGTCAATAACAACCGCAACAAAGAACGAGCAACTACAACAACAACAACAACGATAATCAATAACAACAACAACAGAACTTTGAGAGGAAGAAGGTATCTTTCGACCCTATTCCCATGTCAAATGCTGAATTATACCCGTATTTGGTTCTCAAGAACCTTCTCCAACCAAGAAATCCGCCACAAATTCCAGAACCACTTTCATGGTGGTACAAGCCAGAACTCTGTTGTGCCTTTCATCAAGGATCTCCTAGTCATGATATTGAGAATTGCTACCCGTTGAAATATGAGGTCCAGAAGCTAGTAAAGAGTGGGATGGTGTCCTTTGAAGACCGCGCGCCGAATGTTAAAGCAAACCCATTGCTTGCTCATGGTAATCCCTCTGTTAATGTGGTAGATGGCTATCCAGGAAGCTTTCGAGTGTTTGATGTGTGACTTATTCGTCGATCCTTGGTTGAGATACATAAGACCTTGTGCACGATTAGTGATTGTGAACACGACCATGACAGTTGTGCAATTTGCAATGTGAACCCTCGTGGGTGTTCGGTTGTCAAGGGAGATATCTAAAGGTTGATGGACGAGAATGTGATTCAGATTCAACAATCTAGAGATATAGATGATGTCAACGTGATAGTGCCAGTGTTTAAGACCCATGAGCGGGTGGTAACTTAGTTTGATAGCAGCAGTAGTAACAGCGTCAACAGATCGGTATTGCCGTTAGTGATATGGTTAGCGGACCCAGTCCCGTATGCATCCAATAGAGATGTTCCTTATCAGTTTAATGCAATAATGGTGGAGAATGGTTAATAGGTTCCATTTCCTACGACTAATTCTGTTGTGAATATTGTCGATATAGCGAACGTGACCCGTAGCGGTCGTGTGTTTGGTCCTGTTTTCCCGAAGGATATAGAGGATGTTGGTAAGAAGGTTGAAGTGCCTGTAGTAAGTCTGGTTAGTGCTCCTGCGAGCCAGTCTGGTGAATCCAACAAGCTAAAGGCTAACGATGATGAGGTACTCCGTTTGATTAAGAAGAGTGAATTTAATATGGTGGAACAGCTGCTCCAAACTCCTTCCAAGATTTCAATGTTGTCTCTGCTCATAAACTCTGAAGCGTATAGAGAAGTATTGCAAAAAGTATTGGAGCAAGCTTATGTGGAACATGATGTGACAGTAGATTAGTTTGACCACATTGTTGCCAACATTACTTCTTGCAACAATCTAAGCTTCTGTGATGAAGAACTCCCTGAGTAGAGTCACAATCTGGCGCTACATATTTCAATGAACTGCCAGGAGGATGCGATGTCCAATGTATTGGTTGATATCGATTCTTCATTGAATGTACTCCCGAAGTCAACTCTATCCAGATTATCGTACCAAGCGCTCCTATGAGATATAGTGGCGTGATCGTCAAAGCTTTTGATGGTTCTCGTAAGACTATTATTGGTTAGGTGGACCTTCTAGTGAAGATAGGTCTAAGTGATTTCCAAATTACTTTCCAGGTAATGGACATCCACCCGACCTATAGCTACTTGTTAGGAAGGCCATGTATACATGAGGCAGGAGCTGTGATGTCCGCTCTGCATCAGAAGTTGAAATTCGTTAAGAATGCTAAACTCGTCATTGTGGGTGGAGAGAAAGGGATGTTGGTGAGTCATTTGTCGTCTTTCTTATATGTTGAAGCTAGGGATGAGATTGGAACCCCGTTCCAAGCTCTATCTATTGCTTAAGAAAAGAGAGTTAGGGCACCTATGTCCTCTTTTAAATATGCTCAGAAGATTATTGAAGATGGTAGTTCTGATAAGTGGGGTCGGATGGTAGAGGTTGCCGAGAATAAGAACAGAGTCGGTTTGGGTTTCCAGCAAGGGGTGATAGTTGTCAAAGCTGAAGATGTGCAACCTAGTTTCCGTAGCGGAGGGTTCATTCATGGTAATGAACAACACTCAGTTGCAGTGATTGAGGTTGTTGAAGATGAAGGCCGCACGAATTTTGTGACACATGGAAAAGCTTGCAACAATTGGATCGATGTCGATGTTCTTGTTATTGTTCATCATTCTAAGTAATTGTTTTATTATTTTTGAAAATCCTTATCCTATGCCTAAGGGAGAAGTGAACATTGTTTGGCATCTTTCAAATTGATCATAACTAAAATGCAATTATATTCATCCACATCTATGATGTTTTACTTTTACTTTTTTCTTTTCTAAAAAATGGTAATCACAAAAAACATAAATAAGTAATTAATAATTGTCCATTTGCATAATATTTGGTCACAATTCAATTCTATAAAATCAAAATATCAAATCATTATGCAGGTTGGTTTCTAAACCCATTGAATACAATGATCATACTCCTTCTCCAAACTTTGAATTCCCTGTGTTTGAGGTTGAGGAAGAAAGTGATGATGAAGTGTCTAATGAATTGTCTCGTCTACTTGAGCACGAGGAAAAAGCCATTCAGTCGTTCGAATAGCAGATTGAGTTAGTCAACTTGGGTTCCGAAGATGATGTGAAGGAAGTCAAGATTGGGTCTCGACTGTGTCTAGAGGTTAAAAAGGGGTTGATTGATCTTCTTCGACAGTATTCAAATGTGTTTGCTTGGTACTATCAAGACATGCCTGGTTTGGATTCTGAAATTGTGGAGCATAGATTGCAGTTCAAGCCCAGAATGCCCGTCAGTCAAGTAGAAATTGAGGAGGACTCATTCTGATATGGCAGTAAAGATCAAAGAAGAAGTGGAGAAGCAGATTGATGTTGGTTTCCTTGTCACCGCTCAATATCCGTAATGGGTGGCCAACATTATGCCTGTTCTGAAGAAGGATGGAAAAGTCCATATGTGTGTTGATTATAGAGATTTGGACAAAGCTAGTCCAAAACCTCTGCCACACATTGATATGTTGGTAGACAATACGACTAAGTTCAAAGTCTTTTTGTTTATGGACGGATTTTCCGGTTATAATAAGATCAAGATGGCACCCGAGGATATGGAGAAGACCGCATTCATTACACCCTGGGGAACATTCTGTTATAGAGTGATGCCTTTCGGTCTAAAGAATGCTGGTGCAACTTACCAGAGAGCGATGATCACTCTTTTTCATGACATGATGCATAAAGAGATCGAAGTCTATGTTGATGATATGATTACTAAATCTAGTGATGAAGAAGAACATGTTGAACATTTTTTTAAGCTATTCCAGCATTTGAGAAAGTAGAAACTCCGCTTCAATCCCGATAAGTGTACTTTTGGTGTTCGTTCTGGTAAGTTGTTGGACCGAAGACTGCGAGAAAGGTTTTGATAGTATCAAAGAGTATCTGCTCGAGCCTCTGATTCTGTCTCCACCTGTTGAAGGAATATTGTTGATCATGTATTTGACTATGCTCGAGGAGAGTATGGGTTATGTTCTGGATCAGCAAGATGAAACTAGAAAGAAAGAATATGTAATTTACTACCTGAGTAAGAAATTCACAAACTATGAGACTCGATATTCTATGCTGGAGAAGACTTGTTGTGTGTTGGCTTGGGCTGCTAAGCGTCTGCGCCAGTATATGTTAAATCATACCACTTGGTTGATATCTAAAATGGATCCAATCAAGTATATTTTTGAGAAGCCTGCTTTAACTAGGAGGATTTCCCGTTGGCAGATGTTGTTATCAGAGTATGATATTGAATACCAATCTCAAAAAGCGATCAAAGGTAGTATCTTGGTTGACCATTTAGCTCACCAACCAATTGAAGTTTACCAGTCAGTGTAGTATGACTTCCCTGATGAAGAGATCTTGTACCTAAAGATGAAAGATTGTGATGAACCATTGCTTGAAGAAGGGCCAAAACCTTGTTCCCGGTGGGGCGTGGTATTTGATGGAGGTGTTAATCAATATGGTAATGACATTTGGGCAATGATTATTACTCCTCAAGGCACTTATTTTCTGTTTACAGCTAGATTGACTTTCAAGTGTACAAACAATATGGATGAGTATGAAGCTTGCATTATGGGGCTTGAAGAAACCATTGATCTCAGTATGAAGTATTTAGACGTCTATGGAGATTCAACTTTGGTTGTGAATCAAATCAAAGGTGATTGGGAGACGAGTCAATGCGGTTTGATACCATATAGAGATTATGCGAGGAGGATTTCAACTTTCTTTACAAAGGTTAAATTTCATCATATCCCTCGAGATGAAAACCGGATGGTAGATGCTCTTACAACGTTGGCTTCAATGATTATGGTGAAGTATTGGAATGAAGTTCCTAATCTGATTGGGATGCGTCTTGATAGGCCAACGCATGTGTCTGCTGTTGAGGAGATCAGAGATGAGAAGCCGTGGTATTTTGATATCAAATGTTTCCTACAAAGTCAGATTTACCCACCTGGGGCATCTTTGAAATATAAGAATACTTTAAGAAGATTAGCTGGCAACTCCTACCTGAACGGTGATGTGCTTTACAAGAGAAATTTCGATATGGTTTTGCTCAGATGCGTGGATAAACACGAAGCAGACCTATTGATGATTGAAGTCCATGAAGGTTCCTTTGGTACTCATTCTAATCGACGTGCTATGGCTAAGAAGATGTTGAGAGTAGGTTATTATTGGCTGAAAATGGAATCTGACTATTGCAAGTTTGTGAAGAAATGCCTTAAGTGTCAAATCTATGTAGATAAGATTCATGTTCCTCCGACACTGTTAAACGTCATTTCCTTCCCATGGCCCTTATCCATGTGGGGAATTGATATGATTGGCATGATTGAGCCCAAAGCATCGAATGGACGTCGTTTCATTTTGGTGGCTATTGACTACTTCACAAAGTGGGTTGAAGGGACATCATATACAAATGTAACTAAGCAAGTTATTGTGAGATTCATCAATAATCAGAGTATATGCGGTTATGGTGTGCCAAGTAAGATCATTACTGATAATGGTTCGAACTTGAATAATAATATGGTGGAAGCTCTTTGCAAAGACTTCCAGATTACACACCATAATTCTTCTCCCTATAGACCTAAGATGAATGGGGATGTTGAAACTGCAAACAAGAACATAAGGAAGATCATTCAGAAGATGGTTGTGACATACAAGGATTGGCATGAGATGCTCCCATTTTTTTTCACAGGTACCGTACATCCATCCGCACTTCAACAAGGGAAACCCTTTTCTCACTTGTTTATGGAATGGAGGATGTGCTCCTAGAAGAGGTTGAGATCCCATCATTGCGTATGTTGATGGAAGCCAAGTTGACAGAAGCCGAATGGTGTTAGACCAGGTATGATCAGCTGAATTTAATCGAAAAGAAGAGGCTATCTGCCATGTGTCATGGTCAGTTGTATCAGCAGAGAATGAAGAAAGCTTTTGATAAGAAGCTCATACCTCGTATGTTCAGAGAAGGTGACCTTGTGCTCAAGAAGATTCTATCTTTTAAACCAAATTCTAGGGGCAAATGGACTCTTAATTATGAAGGCCCATATGTTGTTAAGAGAGCCTTTTTGGGCGGTGCTTTGATTCTTACAACTATGGATGGTGAAGAGTTCACTCGTCCTGTGAATGCAGATGCAGTCAAGAAATACTTCACCTAAAAAAGAAAAGAACAACTCGCTAAGTTTAAAACTCGAAAGGGCAGTTTAGGCAAAAATGAGCGTCTCGGTGGACTGAAAACCCGAAAGGGCGATCCAGGAAAAAGTTAGAGACATAAAATAGAAGATAATTATCCCGATAAATTGAGTACCCCACCTTGGGGCAATTTATGCAAAAATTAGGGATTATGGCAAGTAACTGCAAGTTGTTGATCTCCAGTCTTGAAGACTCTCTTGAGCACAATGTTCAGTTCTGATTCATCTTCAGCCAAAGCCAAGAGCACAGTGGATATTGAAGGTGGTAGAAGGATTAGTTATCATTGTATTCAATGTAGCCCTTTTCCATGTAAATTAACACTTTTCAAACTTTTGTAAAGATCTATGGAGTCTTGTCATTTACAGACTACCATCTTATTAAATAAAGTTGAGCTTTTTATCCAATTGTTTCTACTCTTATTTATTCAGCTAAATGAAGTTAAATTTTATTGAGATCATTTTGAAATTAAAGTTTTAAAATAAAAAATCATGTTTTCTTAAAATAATAAAAGCAATTACTTTTTAAAGAGCAATCGATTTCATTAAAGGATGTCCATAGCGGTCCAAGGACAGGTAAGCCCTAAAATGCGAAGCATTGTTGTTTTTCCCCAAGCAGTTGGTGTAATATTTGTTTCTTCCCCATTAGCTTTTCTGCTTTCAGCCGAGTTTTGATGGTTCCCTCAGCTGAGTTCGTAATTGCCTACCTCGAGTTGTAGGCGCGTTTGTAACACCTCAAAATTTTCCCTCCTCTTCTTGGGACTAGCTTAGCATATTGCATTTCATGTTTTAGGACATTAGGCATTTGCATATTGCATATCATATGGAAATAAGAGAGTCATCCTCCAGAGTCTTTTCAGAAGATGGAGAAGCTACATGGTTCAAGCCTGAGGGTTTCTATGAATTGATGATCAGCCATCTGAGGGCATGTGCTTCAATTAGGGTTTTCTGATCCTTCAAAGGTCTTGAGTATTATCTTGTTGGCAAGGATGTATCACTATCATCATGGTTCTATCATCCTCAAGGGCTTCATGGTTCATACTCAAGTTTCCTTTGGATTAGGGTTTTGACCTCTAGTCAACCCTAATCAATGACTTTCTCTCAACCAGGGTTTCTCAAAGGAGATGAGGTATTCTAGTGAGATGAAGATCACATGAGTATTATATTGAGCTTACAAGAGCTAGGGTTGCATTTCTGAGCCATTTCCTCAAGTGGTGGAGGCTCAGGCTGATCAGAGCATTTCTAGGTCATCTGAAGACCTAAAAGTCAACTATAAAGTCAACTGAGGGCTATGAGGTGGGGAAATGAGTTTCAACATCTCAATCATGTTCAAAAGGGGTCCATTTGTCATTACAAACATCTATCTTGAAGATTTTGAAGTCAGGACAAAAGTTTCCAAAAATGGAAAGTGACCTATAATTGAAAGTTTCCAAAAATGGCAAGTTTTTGGTCCACATTCAACTTGACTTTGCAACATCAAAGAAGCTTCAAATGGATTTTTGGTGAACATTAAAGTTGAAGATCTTTCTCTCCTCTTTTTAAAAAGTCCAAGATCATGAGCATCTGATGAATGGTTGAGAAGTTATGGCCAAAGGATCACAAAGTATACATGGAAGCTCAAATTGGCATAACTTTTGATCCAAAACTCCAAATTGAGCCACTCTTTTTGCAAAATGTTTGTCTTGACCAATACTTTCCAAATCAACCATTGCCTTGCATGAAAAAAGTTCACATGATCAAATGTCCATTCAAGTACATTTTGGAGGGAAAATGCATAATTTAAAATTGGTGAATCATACATGCAAAATTCCAATTCTATGTTAGTCATGAGCTGATTTTAAGTGGAATCAAGGCATTACATGGCACTGTTCACGTGCACTTTTGCCATGAAAGGGTGCATTTACCAATTTTGCCATGCACCTCATATCTTCCTAATTTCAATTAACCAAGCTTAAGTGGGATTAGCAAAGTGATTAGTACATGGTATAAGTAGATAATCATAACAGAATTTGCTCATAATCACAAATTCAGATCTAGAATTGGTTTTCCCTCCAAATTTTCTCTCAATTCAAACTTAAAAGTTCTTCACATAACACATAAATTTTATTGCATAATCGTGTTCATTGAGCATCATTGAGTACAAATCAAGCATTGGATTGGAGAAATTGGTCAAGAATCGTGCATACACCAAGCTTGAAGATGAACATGGAAGCTTCAAAGTAAGCTAGATCTGGTGGATTTCCATTGCCAATTTGTGCATCAAACTTCATAACAAGGTTGAGGAAGGAGATCTGGAGCTGGAGGAAGCTTGAATCCACGAAATCAACACACTGCTCTTCAAGAAGGTTGGAATTCGAATCTCTTGTTTTGCTTTTTTATGCACATGATTATGCAGAGCTTGCTTCACTGATGATTCTGATGTGATTAGATCATGATTTGGTTAAGAATTGAGTGAGTTATGATGAGTGGAAGTTTTGGTTACAATTATGTTTTCATTCGATCCATGCGTATCAGTGAGAATTATGTGAAATGAATGTGATATTCTTACTCCTGGTAACAAGACGATTCCAGCCATGTATATTTCATTGAATTCTACAAAAATTCATGGTGGCGCTCCGCCTGGCTGGTCGGAGAAGACGGTGGAAACCACCGTCCGCCACCACCTGTGAATGGTGTTAGGGTTTGCAGCAAAACGCTGCGTTTTGGCTTGTTGAAGGCGCTCAGGGACCGTCCACACGCAGGTTCGATCCTGGCGTGTTACACTTCGCCAAATAATTTCAATTGTGCGCTCCTTGTGACCTTCTGTACGTGAGTTCGAGCCTTGGCCTCTACATGTTTGGTTCATTTATTTGTTAAGCGCATTTTTGGCCTTCCACACCTGCGCTCGATTCCTGGCTTTGGGAATTTGTGAATTAATTTTGAGGAGCGCCCTTGTTACCTTGTGAACCTGTGCTCGATTCTTGGCTAGCGCATTTTGTGATTTATTTTTTCTAGCGCTTTTGTTACCTTTGCTTCATGAGTTCGATTCTGGCAATGTGTGTTTGTGGATTTTATTTTTGAGCTTTTGACAACCTGCCATACCTGAGTTCGAATCCTCCTGGTGTTGTTTTGGTTGATTTATTTTGTGAAGCGCTTTGTGTTACCTGTTTGACCTGTGTTCGATACTGGTTGAGGCATTTTGCTATTTCTTTTTTTTTAATTCAATATTTCCCTCCATGTTCATGCATGATCCATATTATTTCATCAACTTCCAAAATTCATAAAAGATGTTAGATTAATCCAAATTGAGTGCAACTTTTTTTCACGTTCTTGTTACAATGTCTATTATTTTGTGATGTTTATTTCATGATTTTTGCACTTCTGGAATTTTATTTGTTGATTGTTGATTGGACATTGTGTTATGTTGACATGTTGAGATCAATTGCTTGTAATATGCTCATGATTTGTCCAAATGCCTTGAAATTTGACATGCCTAATCCTAACATGTGACATGATCTTTTGGCTTTTGTTTGGAATTTTTACCATTTAATACCACTGTTTTAGACACATGGACATATGTTGTAACATTTGGTGTCATATTATTGACCTTATACTTGTGCATTTTCATTCATATTCCATTTGTTTGCTTCTGGACTTAATTTTTGGTATGATGCTTGTCCATAACATGTTTAGCACACATAAAAAATTTCATGATCATTGGATTCATTTCTGTTTTAATGTGAATTTTTTATGTTTGATGTCCAATTTTGATCACGTTGCTTGCCTTTGCCTTATCTTGATTAATTGATGGCTTTGTCCTTTGATTTGGCTTTGGTCCTTTTGAGGCTTTCTTCTTATTTGATTAAATGTGCTTCGTGTGAAATATGGACTGCTGTTTTGGTCATTTGACTTACCTTTGACCCTAGTCTCTGTACTAGTGGTTTGTACTCACCAATTGTGTTTGTGTTTCAGGTATTTAGCACTAATGATTGGTGTGGCCTCATCATTTGAGATGCCATTTGCTTTGTTTACTAAATCTTGCTGTGTTCTAGGTCCCTTGATGTGATGAACTCACTTGAGTGCTTGCATTTGAGACTTGCATTGTGTATAATTGTTGGATGATTCCACTGTGTTGTCTGTTGGTTTTCTGAATACAATATTAACTGTTTGGATTTTTACACAGGTACATTAGTCGCTTTTAGCTTGCTTGAGCTTTGCTTTGGAGTGTGGTTGGTACACCACTGAGGTAGTTTAGCCTTCTAACTCCATGTAGTCTGGAAGCCCTGTCGCTTTTTTGGCAGGCGTTTGGCTGAAGTCCTCCTTAAGAGGCAATGACTGTGTTTGTTTACTTTTGTGCCAAAGACCTCCTTGTCGAGGCATGTTACTTGCTAAGTCCTCCTAAGTGAAGAGGCAATTGACAGATAGAAGGGATCGACAATCAATCCCCTGTTAGTCGTTGAGTCGTTCATTATGCTCGCACTACGTGCTGACGCTCTTGAACCTAACCCAAGATCCTTGTATAGAGTCAGTCAAGTGGAATAGAGTCCCTCTTTCTGGACCCCCACGTTTTCATTGATTGGAGCTCACCCAGGCCAGGGTTAAGAGCTATGAGGTCTAATCCTTATTACCTTTCATCTTCTCACCCTGACGGTCAATGTCAGTGGTTAAGAGCTTCAGCACACCCCTACAGTTTTGGCTTGTTTGTCGAGGTTGATATGACCCCTTGACTAAAGCCCAACCATTTGTCTGAGCCTCTTGTTTGTGTATAGAGTGTGATGATTGCTTTTGATATGTTTATCTGCTTTCCACTTCTTATCACCTTTTTTGTAGGAGTCGTACGTTTAACTTTCGAGGAAGTTGAGTGTATGTAGAGATAGACTTGAGTTGACTCGCTTCCTGTGTGAGTCAAACTCTTGATTAGAGACCTTAACCTAGGGACTTTTGTTTGCATGACAACTATTAGGCTCGAGTTAGTCTCCCTTTTAGTTTGTTATTCCCTGGTCTCTGGTTAGGAGAGAGTTTTTCCCCTGTTAAGGGGAACTACGTCGCCCTGATTCTCATACCAGATGAGATACGTAGGCAGGAGATCGTGCGAGATCTCTCCGGGCGCCCTTTTCTCTTTTTGTTTCTTTTGACGTCTCAGCGTCTAACCTTTTGTTCCTTTTGACGTCTCAACGTCTCTTCTTGTTTGTTTGACTTTTAGGTTCGAGTTCCAGACTCCCTATTAGTTTGTGTGTTCAACCTTTTATTTCTTTTGATGTCTCAGCGTCTCTTTGAGTTTGTGTGACAGCTATTAAGCTCGAGTTCCAGACTCCTTATTAGCTTAGCTATTGGCAGTCTGTTTCCTGTTGGGTTTTTCTTTTGACGTCTCAGCATCTTTGTTGTGTGTTTTGTTTCGGCGTGCGTTAGCCGAGCTACGAGTGCTCTGATTCTTACTCTGGATAGAGAAGATACGTAGGCATAGGATGCGATGTCCTAGCGAGCATGTTTCCCATTTCCCCGAACTATGTTGACTCTGATGTTTGTTTCTGACAAACTACGTAGGCCCAGGATGCGACATCCTGCCGAGTCCACTTCCTCCATCTTCTTTCATCTGTTTATTATTCCAGTGTGTGTGCATTCTTTGAGCAGTTATTTAGCAACTTTATTCTATTCTTTTGAGCATGGATCCCGTCGAGTACGGCGGACGTGAGGGGTGCTAATACCTTTCCCTTGCGTAACCGACTCCCGTACCTTGTAATCTTTGGTCGTAAGACCATTCCTTTCCCTTTCAGGTTTACTTCGAGCGTTTCCTTTCCCTCCTTTGGGATAAATAACGCACGGTGGCGACTCTGTGTCTTTTTCCGCCGGTTGTTTTTCGCGTTGCGACAGCGTTATCGCAGCAGGTTGCATAGATTCAGCAATTTTGTCTCCCCTCAAGTCGCCAGCGGAATTACCCATGACCCCTGTTAGCCTTGATTCTTGAGCAGTATTTTATGTCATCTGCAAGGTTGTCGCCCATTTGATATGGTGTTGACCTAAAATTCCCCGCAGAGTTGATAGTCCAAGTTTTCGACAAACCTTTTCCTTCTCCCCAACCAAGGTTGAGCCTTTGAGGTAGATGATTCCTGACCGTCCTTAGCTACCCTTGTTTTCTCCAGCAAACACTTCCCTCCTGTAAGGATTGGATGAGTATTGTATTGATGCGGACCAGTGACATTTGTATCCTTTGCGATCGTTTTGTCAGCATAATCATCATATATATACATATGCATTCATAGATTTCATCATTGCATTAATAATCTACTTTGTGATTCACTATTTCTCTGATCCTCTATTATGGTGATATCCTTTCCCCCCACATAGATTTGGTGTGTTTATCCTCTTTCAATTATAGAGTGTCAGCCCCTTAAGCATAAAGAATTTAACCTTTCTCTTTCCTCACTAAGTTACTTCCTCGTGGATGATCATTATTTCAGTTTCCTCCCCAATTGATCGTCTGGATGGAATCACTCCCCCTGAGTTATATCCTCATTGGGTTGAGTCTTTGCTTGACCATTTCTTTCTTGATATTTCCTAGATAGATGCTTTTGGTACCATGAGAGTCTATTACCCAGTAACTGGTAATATTCTTCTCAATTTGTAAGTATTTCACTTCTGCCTCAATACCCAGCAAAAGTAACCTTTTTCTCCCCAGTAGATTCGTTTTCACGTCTCCCAGGAAGATTATCCTTGATATGTTCATCTTAACCGGTGACAGATATTTTCTTCCCCTACTTTGAGTCTATCCTTGATATGCTCACTTTAATTAGTGATGAATATTCTCGTTTTGGTATTCTACCTAGTAAAAAGGTAGTTGTAATCCCTATTTTGTTTCTCAGAAGTGTCATCCTTGATATGTTCATCCTAATCGATGACGGATTTCCTCTTCTTTGCGGTTTTCTGCCTAGTAACCGGTAGTTGTAAATCCTGCTTCCCCTTTCATGGAGTCTATCCTTGATATGTTCATCTTAACCGATGACGGATATTCTCTTTTTGGTATTATATCCAGTAACTGATAGATATAATTCCTATTTCTCCCGTCAGAGTCTATCCTTGATATGTTCATTTTAATCGATGACGGATATTCTCTCTCTGGTATTCTATCAAGTAGGCGATAAATATAATTCCTACTTTTTCAGGCAGTCAATCCTTGATATGTTTACCCTAACCGGTAACGGATATTCTTCCTAATGTCCCCAGGTGAGTCTATTCTTGATATGTTCATCTTAACCGATGACGGATATTCTTCCCTTTGAGTTTATCCTTGATATGTTCACCTTAGCCGGTGACGGATATTCTCTTTCCTTGTGGTGTTCTGCCTAGTATCAGTAGTTGTAAATCCTATTTGATTCGGTTCTTTCTTTAGTGAGTCATCCTTGATATGTTTACCCTAATCGGTAACGAATTTCCTCTCTAACAGATTATGTTATCCCTTTACCCAGTAACCAGTAGTGGATAATATACTTCTGTTACTCCTGTGTTGAAGATCATATCTTCCCCAGTTGAGTATGAGTGTGTATTTCCTCAGTGAGATCGACATTTTCTGCCCGGTTCGAGTATTTCAGTTTTATTTTGGTCTACCCGTTTCCCCTACAGATTGTTCCTTTTATTCCCGGTTGAGTCTTTCCATTGATTTAGTTTCATGGGATCCCTCAGTCCCCCACCGCTTCAACCCACTTGGTGAAGTAATCAATGGCTACGAGAATAAAACAGTGACCGTTCGACGCCTTAGGTTCAATCATGCCAATCATGTCAATTCCCCACATGGAGAAAGGCCATGGTGAGGAAATAACATTCAGAAGTGTCGGGGGAATATGAATCTTATCCGCATAGATCTCACACTTGGGGCATTTCTTCACATATTTGCAGCAGTCAGACTCCATTGTCAGCCAATAGTAGCCTGCTCTCAACATCTTCTTTGCCATGGCATGTCCATTGGAATGAGTACCAAATGAACCCTCATGGACTTCAGTCATTAACAGGTCTGCTTCGTGTCTATCCACGCATCTAAGCAGAACCATGTCAAAATTCCTCTTGTAAAGCACATCACCATTAAGGTAAAAGCTGCCAGATAATCTCCTCAAAGTCTTCTTATCCTTAACAGATGCCCCAGGAGGGTAAGTCTGACTTTGGAGAAAACACTTGATATCATAATACCAAGGCTTATCATCTTTCACTTCCTCAACTGCAAACACATGAGCCGGTCTATCCAAGCGCATCACAGTAATATTGGGGACTTCATTCCAATACTTCACTACAATCATTGAAGCAAGCGTAGCGAGAGCATTCGCCATCCGATTCTCATCTCGAGAAAATGTGATGGAAATCAACCTTACTAAAGAAAGTTGAAATCCTCCTTTCATAATCTATGTATGGGATGAGGCCAGGCTGATTCGTCTCCCATTCACCCTTTTCTGATTAACAACCAGAGCCGAATCGCCATAAACATCAAGATGTTTGATCCTAATATCAACACACTCTTCCAAACCCATAATACAAGCCTCATACTCCGCCATATTATTCGTGCATTTGAAAGTTAGCCTTGTTGTAAAAGGAAAATGTGTGCCTTGAGGAGTAATAATCACTGCCCCAATACCATTTCCATACTGATTGACAGCGCCATCGAACACCATACTCCATCGGGAACCAGGCTCTGGTCCTTCATCGAGCGTAGGCTCATCACAATCTTTCATCTTCAAATACAGAGTCTCCTTATCAGGGAAGTCGTACTGCACAGACTGATAATCTTCAATTGGTTGATGTGCCAAATGGTCAGCCAAGATACTACCTTTAATAGCTTTTTGAGCTCGATACTCAATATCATACTCAAATAACAACATCTGCCAACGGGCAATCCTCCCAGTTAAAGCAGGCTTCTCAAAGATATACTTGATTGGATCCATTTTGGATATCAACCAAGTCATATGATTCAGCATATACTGGCGTAAACGCTTAGCAGCCCAAGCCAAAGCACAACATGTCTTCTCAAGCATTGAGTATCGAGACTCACAATCAGTAAACTTCTTACTCAAATAGTATATCGCATACTCTTTCTTTACTGATTCATCTTGCTGACCCAATACACACCCCATGGAATCATCAAGCACAATCAAGTACATAATCAATGGTCTCCCTTCAACAGGCGGAGACAGAATCAGAGCTTAGACAAATACTCTTTGATACTGTCAAAAGCTTTCTGGCAATCCTTGGTCCAATCATGACGCTGGTCTTTCCGAAGGAGCTTGAATATAGGCGCACATGTGGCAGTCATGTGGGATATAAATCTGGAAATGTAATTCAAGCGACCAAGGAAACCTCGGACTTGTTTCTCAGTCTTGGGCGCAGGCATCTCTTGTATTGCTTTGACCTTGGCAGGATCAACTTCAATACCTCTTTCGCTGACAATAAATCCCAATAACTTGCCGAAACGGACTCCAAATGTACACTTGTTCGGATTCAGGCGGAGTTTATACTTCCTCAAACGCTGGAAAAGCTTCAACAAGTGTTCTACATGTTCAACTTCCGTTTTCGACTTCACAATCATATCGTCAACATATACCTAAATCTCCTTGTGCATCATATCATGAAATAAGGTAATCATAGCATGTTGATACGTGGCTCCGACATTCTTCAAACCGAAGGGCATCACTCGATAACAGAATGTTCCCCAAGGTGTGATGAATGTTGTCTTCTCCATATCCTCGGGTGCCATTTTAATCTGATTATGACTGGAAAATCCGTCCATAAATGAAAAGATATTGAATTAGCCGTATTGTCTACCAACATATCAATGTGTGGTAGAGGAAAATCATCTTTTGGACTAGCTTTATTTAAGTCGCGGTAATCCACACACATTTGGACTTTTCCATCTTTCTTAGGCACAGGCACAATATTGGCCACCTATTGAGGATATGTAGAAGTCACCAGAAACCCCACATCAATTTGCTTATGAACTTCTTCTTTAATCTTCACTGCCATATCAGAATGAGTTCTTCTAAGCTTTTGCTTCACAGGCACACACTCAGGTTTCAACAGCAAGAAATGTTGCACGATATCAGTATCTAGACCAGGCATGTCTTTGTACGACCAGGAAAAGACGTCGACATATTCTCGTAGCAACTTAATCAACCCCTTCTTAATAGACTCTTCAAGGAGTGCATCAATCTTCACTTCACGAATGCAGTCTTCAGACCCCAAGTTGATTGTTTCCAGATTCTCAAGATACGGCTGAATGATCTTCTCCTCGTGCTCAAGCAGACGGGTAATCTCATCAGGAATTTCTTCAACATCATCTTCTTCTGCCTCAAATACAGGGAACTCAAAGTTGAGAGATGGTGTTGGATCATTATGTTCAATGGGTTTGATCAACCTGTATAATGATTTTGAGTATAAAAGAGATTTCAGAATTCAAACAAAGCAAATCATTATGCAGATGAAAAGATTGACTTTATTCTCTTTTTATGGTTTTATGGTGATCACCAATTTCATGCAAAAAGAAAAAAGGAAAAATAATTTTGGAAAAACAAATATTTAACATGTGATTATTGAATGAATATCATTGTATTAATCAAATTGTGCCAACAATGTCTTCACTTCTCCTTTTGGCATGGGAGAAGGGTTTTTTAAGCAAAATGAACACATTACGTTGTCTTGTGGATAACTGTTGGAACATCAACAGCGACCCAATTATTACAGATTCCTCCGGGTATGACAAAGTTGCCAAGGTCTTCCTCTTCATCATCTTCGACAATGGAAGCGACTTCCTGATCTTCTACGGTGTGGATAAAACCTCCACTCTAGAACATCCCACAATCATTGGAAACACCAGAAGAATACCCTATGCCAGCTCGGGACTTGTTATCTTCCAACTTTATCATTTTCCCCAAACCAGTAGTTGCACCATGCTCAATGGCCAACTTCACATCATTATAGGAGACAAATGAAGAAAGTCCTTTCCTAGAAGGCTCAGCAATAGATAAGGCTTGGAACGGAGTCCCAACCTCATCCTCAACACCAGTATAGGAGAAGGAAGATAATGACTAACCAAGAGAGCATTTTCTCCCCCTATTACCACCAACTTCTTGTTCTTCACAAACTTCAACTTTTGGTGTAGGATGGATGTCACGGCGCCTGCCTCGTGAATCCATAATCTGCCAAGCAAACAACTATAAGACGGATGAATGTCCATGACCTGAAAAGTGATCTGGAAATCACTAGGTCCAATCTTGATCGGGAGTTCTAATTCGCCGACCACAGTTTTACGCGATCCATCAAACGCCTTCACAATCACTCCACTTTGCCTCATGGGAGGCCTCTGGTATGAAAGTTTAGAGAGAGTGGATTTTGGCAATACATTAAGGGATGACCCTGTGTCCATCAACACATTGGACAAGGCATCGTCTTTACAGTTCATAGATATGTGAAAAGCCAAATTGTGGTCTTTTCCTTCCTCGGGAAGATCAGCATCACAAAAGCTCAAGTTGTTGCAAGCGGTTATATTTGCAACAATGCTATCAAACTGCTCAATCGTGAAATCATGGTCCACGTATGCCACGTCTAACACCCTCTGCAAAGCTTCGCGGTATGGCTCGGAATTCATCAACAAAGATAAGACATATATCTTTGGTGGAGTTTGTAGCAGCTGATCAACAACATTATATTCACTCCTTTTGATGAGCCTCAACATCTCATCACCATCCCCTTTTAACATGCCAAACTGGCCAACCAGTATAGAAGTGTTATTATTCTTAACAGCAATATGGTCAACACCCTTCGCAATAGGAACAAACTGATTTGAAGAAGAACTCCCCACAGGACCGGCAGGATTAACAACAGTTCTCTTCATGACATCTTCATGGGATTTCGACGGAGCCGAGAAAACACGACCACTACGGGTCACACCACTGACATCTGAAATGCTCACCATAGAATTTGAGGGCAAAGGCACCTCCTTTCCATCCTCTAGCATGGCAGCATTATATCGGTAAGGAACAACTTTGTCTGATACATACGGGACAGGACCCGCTGGCTTTATAACAAGAGCTGGAGATACCTTTTTCTTGCTGCCATCATACTTAATAACGAAAGGCTCAGGAATTTTAAACACAGGGGAGATAACATCGACTTCGTGCTCATTACGATTTTGAAGTATCTCAATCATCCCTTTATCTATCATCTCTTGGATGTCCTTTCTCACTTGACGACATCCTCTCTCATTGATAGTGCACACCTGACACCTATCATGGTCATGCTCGTAGTGGCTGTGTTCACACAACAGCTTATGCATCTCAACCAGGGATTGCCTTATGTCATTCACATACAGGACTTTGTACTTGCCAGGGCATCCCTGAACCATGTTAACAACTGTTTTCCCATGCTCGGGCAATGGGTTCTTCTTTACATTTGGACCTACGTCCTCAAAAAACAATATCCCAATTCTCACAAGGTCTTGCACCTTGGTCTTCAATGGGTAACAGTTCTCCACATCATGTCCGGGAGCACCAGAATGATACACACAATGAAGCTCGGGCTTATACCACCACTGAGGATTTATTGGTACAGTAGGAGGATCTCGTGGAGTTATCAGCTTCCTATCAATCAAGGAAGGATACAATTCAGTATAGGTAACTGGAATCGGATCAAAAGTTACCCTCTTCCTCTCGTAGTTGCTGGTGTTGGTGTTATTATTGTTACGAGGCTGGTAGGCCTGTTGTTGTTGACGATGTTTTTGTTGTTGTTGTTGATGAACTTCTCAGAAAGAAGGTGCTATATGAGCTACCTGGTGTTGGTTATTAATCAGACGAACTTCCTTCCTCCTTACAGAGGGACTTCTTTTAACATGGGAGGATACAACATGATTCTCTCCCTCCTTATCCCTAGCAAAGCCTCCATACTTCTTTGCTGAGGAACCATCTTCTCTAGATAAACGTCCTTCGCGGACCCCTTCCTCTAGTCTCATCCCCATATTCACCATTTAGGTGAAGTCTGAGGGAGCACTGGAAATCATTCTCTCATAATAGAAAGAGCTCAAAGTCTTCAGGAAGATCTTTGTCATCTCCTTCTCTTCAAGGGGTGGCACTATCTGAGCTGCCAATTCTCGCCATCTCTGGGCGTACTCCTTGAAAGTCTCTTTCTCTTTCTGAGACATCGCCCTCAATTGGTCCCTGTCTGGAGCCATATCCATATTATATTTATACTACTTAACGAAGGCCTCACCTAGATCGTTGAAAGTGCAGATGCTTGCACTCTCCATCCCCATGTACCATCGGAGCGCAGCACCTTTCAGGCTATCCTGAAAGTAGTGGATCAACAGTTGGTCGTTGTCAGTCTGTGTTGACATCTTGCGAGCATACATCACAAGATGGCTGAGCGGGCATGTATTTCCCTTATATTTCTCAAATTCAGGCATTTTAAATTTAATAGGGATCTTCACGTTGGGCACCAGGCACAACTCAGCAGCACTTTTCCCAAAGAGGTCCTTCCCCCTCAAAGTCTTCAGTTCCTTGCGCAGCTCAAAGAATTGATCTTTCATCTCATCCATTTTTTCATATACGTTTGGGCCCTCAGATGGCTCGGAATGATAAATGGTGTCTTCAACATGGGGAAGAGTGTACACAACAGGAGGTGGCACAGACAAGACCGGACTAGATGCCGGCATAAAAGCGAGAGTAGGAGCAAAACCCTCTGGTATAAAATTGGGAGGCATTCCCCTAGGGAACCCAACTGGCATAGTTGGAGCGAAGTGGGCTGTTGCAGCAGGCACAATTGAAGTTGCTATCTCAGATATGACAGTCCTCGCGAGAGGAGTTGCAGGAGTTGGTGAAGCTTGGCTCTGCGCGGCCAGAACTGACTCCATCATGGCAGTCAGCCTAGCAATCTCTTCCTTCAAGTCCCTGTTTTCTTGCTCGAGATGTTCTATTATCTTCGGATGATTGGCCCTGGTATTATACCGGTGTGTCAGCTTGTCTTCAAAATAAGTGAAGAGCAAAGATTTAGACCATTGATCAAGAGCTCGGAACAAAACCTGCTTATGCATATGATGCATGCAATGTTTGTGCATATGATTTGTTTTTAATCAGAGGAACTTTTTAGAGATCTATTTGAAAATATTTAACTTTTAAGACATATATGGAATACTCATAGTAATAATATTTGGAAACTTTTTACACCAAAGAAGTAATACAGTTTTGGTAACCAAGTACAATGCAAGATAAAAGGAGAATGAACATCCTATGGAGCCCTAGAAACAATCGTCCAAAGCCTTAGAGATCGGAAGATAGGTTACATGAAGCCTCTTCACCTCTCTCTTATAAGCTGCTTCCATGTCTGCCTTCCCCTTGGCGAGCTGATCATACTTCCTCTTCTAGAACCTAGATGAATGAGGAAGAAGAGAAGTAACTACATTATCAGGTTCGTCGATAACCTGATGCTTTAGAAACTCTATCGCTGCATCCTTATCTTTGAGCTGCTGAAGAAGTTCCTCACACTCACGAACCCATGCACGCGACCGGTCTTCATCTCTCAACTCCTCTACTCCTTGGTTAGGGAGGGTTGAAGACCCAACCATAACCATAGGGGTAGGTCTCGGATACTCGTATGGCATGCGGTACTCAAGAGCTCTCTTCCTTACCCAAGCGGTGTAAGGTTCCAAAGCAACACAATTCTTCGGACCAAGCTCATTCTTCCCTTTCCTGTGAACCTTGCACCAGGCGCGGACCATTCCATCCTTCAAGTTTTGGGGATCTTTACCCTCTTGAAAGAACAAGCCTTCCAACAAAATGTTCTTAGGTTTATCCTTTAAGGGGAACCCAAGCTGACAGCAAGCCAAAACAGGGTTGTAGTTAATTCCACCATATGTACATAGAAGAGGCACATTGGAGAACTCACCACATGAGTCAATAATCTGAGCGCCATCATAAACACGGTTATACCAAGAGATATCATCATTAGTGAGAGACATAAGCCTCATGGACCACCGTAGACATCCCTTGTTCTCCTTGAAGGCAAGCGTCTAAGGCAAGTGCGAAATAAACCACTTGTACAACAGAGGCAGAGATCACACAACGGAACTACCACCCTTTGCATTCCTCATGTGCAAAGAGAAATAAGTGTCATCCAACAGAGTTGGAACAAGATTAAGAGAAGAGAAAATCCTAATAGCATTCACATCCACGAAGTTGTTGATGTTGGGGAATAACACTAGCCCATAGATGAGGAGTACAAATATGGCTTCAAAAGCTTCCTCACTCATGGCTTTCCCAAACAAAGTGGCTTTGGCAATCAGGAAATTAGATGGGAGACCTTGAATTCCACCCTTGGTAGTCATATGGGCAACAATGTCAGATACATCCACATGAAGCATGTCAGCAATCTCTTGAGAAGACAGAATCTTCTCCAAACCACTGAACGTCAACTGATCAAGAATAGGTATACCCATATGAGAGGCATACTCCTCAAGTGTAGGAAAAAGCTTGGAATTCGGAAAAGTGAAGCATCGATACAGAGGATCGTGGAACTTCACCAACACACTCATCAGACCTTCATCCACTTTGGTAGAAAGAATAGACAGAAGCTTCCCATGGAGAGCTTTGAACTCCAAGGGCTCTAGTACATAAGATGTCAAACTCCTTAACTCTTTCAAGTCGGGTTGTCGGAAACTGTACTTCTTCGTATTCCTTCTTTGCTTATCCATGTCTGAAAATTTGCAAATAGACCTCTTAAGTTCCTTGAAAACTTTTATTGTTGATGATATGGATGCTGTAAGACCCTAATTTTGACCCTAAGATCCCTCATGGCATCATAGCATTGCATTTACATTACCTCAAGGATCATAAGCATCTTGGCTCCTTACCTTTGGGTGGGACCTCTTGTGAGTTGGTCTGAGATCACCAAGCATGCTTGAATTGTATATCATGGCTTTTCTCATTTTTATCTACTAACCAAATGCACAAAAATATGTCACTAACATCTCTTGTTTGTAGCTTGAGCAGTCACAAAGTCTAAAGCTTCTAGGAGATCCTTTACGCATTGATATGGTTAAGAGAAGATGCAAGCAAGCATGGCTATGGTTCCCAAAGCTCTCATTCATCAAATATTCCTCCCAAGTATCTCAATTCATCATTTTGATCAAAGCAAATCATAGGGTTTGAGGCTTGTTTCCCAAGGAAACCCTAATTCATTTGTTCATCAACTGTGCCTTGCTCATGAAGCAACCTCAACCTTTAGTCAAATATAATCAAGGTAAGTTATTTAATTCATCATTTCATGCATATTTGAACTTATTTGAGTGCCCTCAATCATCAATTCATCAAGATATGAGTGTTGGACTTGAGAAGTTGATCAGTCAATTCATCTGACTATTTGGAAATGCACTGAGACCTAACTTTTTATGTGTTGGCCAAATGGAGATGACCCCAAGAGAAAAAATGTTTTCAAGGACCATATGAACAACTTTCATGTTCATCAAAATTTTATTTTAAGCTTGGAAGGTCATCATCCATTCCAAGACATTATAGGTCATTTTGACTGAAACCCTAATTTTATGTCAACTTCCCAAGGACATAACTCCTTCATTTTTCATGATTTTGAGGTGATATATAATGAATTGGAAAGCGTAAGGTGTCTATGTCAAATGTTATGTTGAGAAAATTTGCTAAATCTCAAAAAAAATACATGTGATAATGCAAAACATTATAGGTCACTTTGGACCAAATGCATTGAAATGTGAAAAAGTCCAACTTCAAGTGCTCATAACTTCTTCATCAAAAATCCAATTGATGCAAAAGTTAAGTCCAAATTGATTGTATTGAAACGATATACAACTTTCATGTTGAAGGTTTTATCGTTTGGAGCTTGCATCATTGAGACATAAGGGCTTGAACTTTGGCCAATTTTGAAAATTCTACATATGCATGTTTTGCACCCTACACTTCAAGTTCAATTTTCATTAATTTCCAAGGCCCAAATGGAGTTTTGATCAACATAACATTTGTTCCTTATGCAATAAGCTTTCCAACCATTACTCATAAGGTTGTATTTTAATTTTGGACATGGCATTTTCGAAGACTTGAATGTAATAGTGCATTTTGTGAAAATCATTTCAATTGCCATGCATGAGCTCATATAATCCAATCTGCACGTCCATTCTACTTACATCATACATAAGCTTTCATTTCTAGTTGGAATTGGGCCCTTCATGCGCCTGTACAGGCCCATGCATGGAGGCCCTTTCCATTCATGCAAGTTTTGATTCATGCATTCAGCATTGCTTCAGCTATAAATACATTGCCTTGGCCTCTCACTTTAGAAACCTGAAGGCGCCCCAATTGCTACTGAATTGAAATCCTAGCCATCACTAAAGGAATTATCTCATTTCTCTTCCAATTTTTCAGATCTGAATTTTGATTTCCTTGATCAATCTTCAGATCTCAAAGTTCCTAAACCTTCTCTACTTGATCCATAGTGTTAACTGTTTGCAAAAGAATCCAAAGATCTTGACTCAAATCCTTGCATTTCAAAGGTTTACTTCAACTGTTATTTGCTTCGAACCAGCTTGTATATTGTTCCATTTGCTTTGTTATTGTGTGATCTGAAGTCCTCTGCATAGAGGCAACATTGTTATGCTTTCAATTTTTGAAAATCATTAAGTTCACTTGAACACCACAGAATTCCCACTTTTGATTTCTCTCAATCTAGAGATCTAGAATGGAATTGAGTGGTACATGGGTGATGTACATCACCCCAGCTTTCGAATGATACCTGAATCGTGCATTTTGGTTAACATTTTTCCCCTGCAAATTTTGAACCTCGCCGGAGCTGGCCGGAGAAGACGGTGGCGCTGGCCACCGTCTGTTCTCCAGATTCAATCAGGGCCTTCCATTTGTTTTTCCAGATCTAATCCTAACCGTGCCACGTTATGACTTTCCATAATGGCACATGTGATGCATTAACTAAGGAACATGGTAGGCGCGCGCGTGTGGACTCTTTGATCTGCCAGCTCAATTAATGAGCTCAGATCCAATGGCTCACGTTTTTTCCTATTTTCTAATTTCTAATTTTAATTTCTTTTATTTCTTTTAATTCCATTTTATTTCTAAAATTCATATCTCTCTCATTATTGGTCCAAAAACTATGGGGCCAATTTCATTCTTCTCCTTTTAATTTCTACTTTCTAAAAACGATTTTTAATATTTTTTATTTTATCATTTGATATTTTTTAGTAATTTTCTCTTTTCTGGTCATTTTTAATTCATTTAAAATAGTTTTTGATACTAAAAAAATACAAAAATATTTTTCTAACCTCTTTGAATGATGATAGATCTATGAAAAATATTCTCATCAATTTATTAATTGATTTGAGATTTATTTGAGATTTTAGTTCAATTAGGTTATTTTTATGCATTTTTAATTGATTTAAAATAGTTTCTGACTTTTAAAAATGCTGAAATTTTTTGTCAAACTTTGTTTGACCTTGTTGAACTTGGGATAATTCACTTGGAATTTTTAAAGTTGATTTGAAGTGAATTTGAAGTTTGACCTTTCTTTATTATTTTAATTCAAGTTTTATTTTAAATATTAAAATGCCAAAAATATTTTATTTGTTTCTTGACTTCTAATTCTCATTTTGCTTCTGTTTTCTATTGTTTGACCTTGATCTCCTCTATCTGTGGTCAACACTTGTTGATTAGTACATACCATTTCCATTAATGCACTTTATTTCTTCATCATCTTCTTCTTCTTCTTCTTCTTTTGTTTTTGATCAATGAGTTAAAGATTGGTGGTTAGCATTGATACATGGAGGTTTAATCTTCCTTGATTCAAATCTAATTCATCTTGATCATGGATCAAGTGAATGGCTTTGCATTAAGGATAGATTGCTTCCTAAATCATGCAAAGAACCTAAATCAATACAAGATCATTTCTCATCTTCTTTTTTGGCATGGAAAGTTGTTGGAGTTTGATTCACTAATCAAGAGCTCTAACTTGTGTTGTTGCCTACATTATTATTGACCGGCCTCAGATAGTTGTGACTTCTACATAAGTCCAATTACGACTACTTAACATAGCGCTAAATTTGCCTTATGGCACACTAACTATTAACATTAACCATTAACCATTAACATTTACTTCTTGCACTTTAGTTTTATGCAATTTACTATTCTTGTACATATTATTCATTTGCTTTTTTCCTTTGCTCATTTGAGCACATGTTTATGTTAATGCAATTCGCCTTTTGCTCACTTGAGCACATAATTGTGTATATATTATTGTGCTTGTGTTTTGTTTTGTTTGTTGTGAACCAAATGCAAAGAAATGGACAAATGGACTTAGTTTCTAGGACCTTCCCTATGCAAATTGGAGTAAAAGGACCTAAATGTTGAATATGGATTAGAAGAACCAAATCTCTAAACCCACTCTTGTCCATTCTTGATTTACCTCATAGAACTTTTTGATGTGTGTGCTTTTGTGCTAGGGAATCCTATTTGAGCCAACTTGAAGAACTATTGCCATGTTTATCCAAAGTGAAAGATACAAGAGGCATTGGGGATCTTCTAAGAGTTTGTTTGATTATGATGATTGCTTGAGCTTACTATTATTTTGCTTGCATATTCCAAAGGATGGGAGCTACTTGGATCATCAATATGATCTCAAGATAGGAACTCCATTTGTGGTCTTGTTTCTTATCCCTCATCTCTTATATGATTAGGACTTTAGTCATTCTTCTTCTTCCCTCCACTCTAACCCAAGCCAAAACTTTTGTGCAAACATTTAACACTTCTTTTCAAACATTAGAAACCTAAGCCGTATGCTTTGATCTTCAAACTTTTTCATGACACTTATTGTGAATTGAACTTTTAAGTCAACTTTGATCATATTTTGTAAATAATTTTCATTGGTAAATATAACTCACTCAAATATTTTTGTGGTTTCAATGGCCACTCCCTTAATCAAACTTTTCATAACCTTTAGCTATTAGGTTTGAGTTATCCTTAAGGTAGATGTAATACTCACCTTTATCCTTAGCGATGGACAATGAGTCTTCCATGCTTATTATAGGGTTAACCCCTCACTAGCATGTTGAAGCTATCCTCACATGGTGGATTTGTGGTTTTAGGTTGAGTTTTCTCCCTTGGATAACAAAAGACTTTAAGGCTTTTGGACCAATCAATTCACCCACTCATTTTGAGATTTTTTACCCCGAACTACGAGATTTTGATCCTAATCTTTTTTAAGATGGTACGCAGGCAATGGGTTCATCCATCCAAACACAAATTGTAATTAACTTGTATATTCTCTTCTCATCTCTTCAATCATGTTTGCACAAACAAATTTTCACAAAATACCAACCTTACAACAAGTGTGAAAAAGGTTCCCTTAGAGTACTAAGGATGTTTTGGGTGCATAAAACCTTCCCATTGCATAACCAACCCCCTTACCCCGATCTCTGACATTTTTACTAGTTTTTGATTCGATAAAACTTTTAGGTTTTTGTTCGCTTTCTAACCATTCCTTTGGATAAATAGAAGTGTGGTGGCGACTCGACTTGTATGGTTTATCTTAGATTTAGTCAATATCTCTAATGGTAAAGAATACCCCGCTACAGATGTGAATGAATGCATGGATGCAACAATCACACTCAAGGATCAACAAGTCACACCACGCAAAGGTCATGGGATGGCTTACGTCATTGTCAATATCAATCATCCATTTTGGTGGATTGTGGTTTACACCATATCAACACCCAAGTTCCCTTGATATTGAGAATGTACGAGAACGGATAAACCGCGAATCAAGGGTTTGTTGTAAGTCACGAGCATGGAGTCTCGGTTAGGAACCACCCAATGAGAGTGTACTATGGTTAAACCTGACAATCATGTTCTAAAAGGTGCCCATAGTCGTCATCTCATCCTTCAGATATTATCGGATAAAACGACTACTCGTATTCCAAAAATATTCTCAAGAGGGACTCTTATGAGTGTAGTATCGCGTAACAATCATATCAAATCTTACACTTGAACGACCTTCGCACGATGTCCTAAAATAGGCCAAGATGGGCTAGGTATCTAAGGTCCTTGGCTTCTAAGGTTTATATTGGAAAGAGTAATGTCTAACCACGACTACTCGTGTGACATTATTGATCCCAACAAGACCTCCACCAAGTGAATGGGCTTGCAAGCCAACTTGTTAAGGAATAACTCCACACAAGTCAACAAGACTATGACATTCTCCTATCATAAGTGCACTGGAGTTCGGGTATAGAACTCATATCACAAGAAACCACCAAGCATACAAGCAATTAATATATCAAGCAATTCATACATTACACACAATACAGTCATCCCAAGTTTGCACCAAAAATATGTCACCAATAAATATAAACATACAACATACATAAGCAAAAATTAGGCTAAACCCACTAGAGACAGCTTATCCCCAACAGAGTCGCCACTTTTTTGTAGCGGGGTTTTCGTTACCTTTAGGTTTATTGACTAAACCAAAAGTAAACATACAATTCGAGTCGCCACCGCACTTTTATTTGTCCAAAGGAACGGCTAAAAAGCGAACAAAAGCCAAGGTAAGAAGTTTTTCAAATAAAAAACTAATAAAAATGTCAGAGATCTAGGTAAGGGGGTTGGTTATGAAATGGGAAGGTTTTACGCACCTAAAACATCCTTAGTACTCTAAGGGAACCCTTTTTGCAAATATGTGTTGTAGGTTGGTATTTGTGAAAAGATTTGTGCAAAAGATTGAAGGGATGAGAAAGAAATAAATTATATTTACAAATTTTGTTGTTTGAATGGATGAACCCATTGCCTACGTACCATCACAAAGGTAGGATCAAAACCTCGTAGTTCGGGGTAAAAATCACAAAGATTAGTGAATTGATTTGATCAAAATCCTTAAGGTCTTTTATTATCAAAGGGAGAAAACTCAACCTAAACCAACAATCCACCATGTGAGGAAGGCTTCAACATGCTAGTGAGGGGTTAACCCTATAATAAGCATGGAAGACTTATAATCTAATCACTAAGGATGAGGTGAGATTAACATCAACCACTATGATAACTCAAACCTATGACTAATGTTTTTTGAAAAGGTTTTAATAAGGTGGCCATTGGAACCACAAAAACAACTTGAAGTGAGTTATATTTACAAGTTAAATTTATTTACAAAATGAAGTCAAAGTTGGATTAAGATTTATTCACAATGAGTATTTATGAAAAGATTTTGAAAATTCAAAGGGATAAGGCCTAGGTTTCTAGTTTGAAACAAAATCAAAGTTTGCAAGAAAAGGTTTTGGCTTGGTTAGAGTGGGGAGAAGAAGATAATGGCTAATCCTAAAGCATGCAAGCATAAGAGAGAAAAGATAAACCCTTGGAGTTCCTTTTCTTAAAATCATAGAGATGATTCAAGATGCTCCTTTCCTTTGGACTTAGCAAACACTCAATCAATCAAACAATTTGGATTCAATCTCCTAGGATCTCCATTTGGCTTGTCTCTCTTAACTTGGCTACTCATGACAATGGTCCTCTTTACTATCTCAAGATGGAATCCCTATCACACAAGAGCAAACATCAAAAAGTTCACAACACAATAAGGGGAATGGACAAAGAATAAGTTTAGGTGAGAAGTCCTTTGAGATCAACTTTGAATTTTAGCATTCTAAAGGCATGAGGCCTAGTTGCTCTTCAACAAATTTAGCATTCTAAAGGCACGAGGCCTAGTTGCTCTTGAACTCCTTTAAGCATGGGTATGTCCTAATTCTAAGTTCTTTCTCCTTAGCATTGGGTTCACACAAAACAAAGACAAAACAATCACAAGACAACAATATATTTATATACAATAATGAGCTCAAATGAGCAAAAGGAAAATGGAATAAACATAAAATATGTGCTTAAGTGAGCAAAAGGAAAAGCAATATGAATAAATGAGCAAGAAGTAAATTGCATTAAAGTAAAGGGGAAGAAATTAAATGCTCAAATTAAAGTTAGTAATTAGTGGAGTTATGTTAGTTTGTCATAAGACAATGTAGCGCTATGTTAAGCAATTGTAGTGGACTAATGTAGTAGTCACACCTACCTGAGGCCGGTCAATAAAACTATACGTAAATAAACACAAGTTAGAGATCATGACTAGTAAGCCAAGCTCCACAAACTTGCCATGCCTTGTATGGACTTTAGGTTTTTTGCTTGACCAAGAAGCAACCTATCTTGGACACAAAATAACTCACTTGATCTTGGATCAAGTTGATTTTGGTTTGGATCAAAGAAGGTTAAGCCTCTCATTTGTCAAGACCAACCATAAGACATTAACTCATTGGCCTAATTATGAAAAGAAATGGGATGAAGATGAAATGGATGGAAAGAGAATTCAAGTACCAAATACAATTGATCCAATATGAACCAAGTCATTATCAATCAATGCTAAATAGAAAAGAATGAAGATTACAAGTCAACAAGTCAATCATATTTTTTTTGTAATTATTGAATTAAAAATAAATGCAAAATAAAATAATCAAAATATGGTCAAACCTCAAATTTAATTCAAATCAACTTCAACAAGTCCAATTAAATTCTCATAGGTCTAAAATGGTCAAACAAACTTTGACAAAAAATTTCAACAATTTTAGAAATCAGAAACTATTTAAAAACAATTAAAAACAATGGAAAATAACACAATATGAATAAAAATCTCAAATAAATCTTAAATCAAATAAAAAATTGATGAGACTATTTTTCATTGACTTATCATGATCCATAAGTGCTAGGAAAATATTTTTGAATTTTTAAATATCAAAAAGTATTTTAAAATGAATTAAAACTATTAAAAACCAAATAATTCACAAAAAATATTAAATGAAGTCACAAAAATAATTTAAAATCAAAATATGAAACTAGATTTTTCAAGAAAATTTTTGGCATTGGTCTCATATTTTTGTGACTTCAAATAAAATATTTAAGAATTTTTGAAAATAAAAGGAATTAACTGAAATTAAAAGAAAATAGGAATAATAGGAAAATGTGCAGCCATCAGATCAATTCATTAATTGACGTGGCAAGGGATCAAAGGCTTAGAGGCGCGGATGCATGGTGAACTCAAGTCAACCGCGCAACACATGGCATTAAAACAAGTAATCACATTGGATGGTGTCATACCCCGATCTTAGATCCATCTGCATTCATCCACTATGCATCATGCATTCATTTTAATATAAACCATAATTCACGTCTGAGGTCGCTTGTTGACTTTCTGATCAATTAGTTGACCAAAGTCAACCGTCCATTCCCAAATCCATATTGTCTCGATTTTGATAAACATTGGTCATTATCTAGGCCTTTTCGATCATGGCGCTTTTAATTAACAAATGGATTCTGATTTAAGTTATTTGACTTTTTAATTTTCAATTTGATTTTAATTTCAAATTTCAATTTAACCTTAATTGTTTTTTTACTAATGATTCAAACTCTAATTGATTTTAATTTTCAAATAAATGTTAGAATTGATATCAAATTAATTTTAACAAATTATAGATTAATTTGATTTTAATTGGTTTTATTGGTTTTTTGATTTTAAATTGACATTTAGATTAGTCTTGGATTATTTCTAAAATCCATATCCATTTTTATAACCAAATATCCATTTATCCATTAACCCTTTTAACAACCATGTCCATCAAAATCCACTATACCATTTCTAGACTTTAAGTCAATGTATGACACTCAAAATCTTAACTTTTCATCAATCCACATTCATGTTTAAATTCATATTTAAATTCATATTTAACCATAATGTCCAATAATTTTTCAATCACAGTTAGTTCCTAATTTTGGTTCAAACCAGTAATTCCAATCATAATGCAAATCTCAATAGAAATTTTCCATAACTATTCAATTTCAATTTCATTCAAATTCCAAATCTTAATATTCGAACATTCATAAATAAACTTTCCATAATAATTTCAAATTATATCATTCATCCACGGAAATCATTAACATCCAATTCCTAAGCATTAACATCCACCACCTTCATGCTACATATGTTAACACTTTATGACAACCATGTAAGTAAATTTCAATCCACATCTATACATTCCATATCATTCATCCACGGAAATTTGCATTAATAAAATGTCATTACATGTGAAGGTCCCAATGATATACTACTTGCTTCCATAATACATGTTTTGGCATCCTATGCAAGGCCATAGCAGGCCCGTTGCTGCAGTAAGCTAAGCATTATCCTGCATGCTCCAAACTGGATCCCATAGTAAACAACATTGCTAGTTCCATCCACCAGTCCAAGTGTGAAGTAGAAAAGGGCAGTGCATCCAATACAATTCATGGCGGCATGGCATCAAGACCTACGATTCTGCAGCAGGCAAGGCAAGCTACCTGCAGTAAACATCATCCTACAAAAGAAACAACATATTAATGAGTTGTGTGTTAGGGACCAATTAGTACTACTTTTTATATCATTTTATTGGTCCCTTTTACCAAGTTTTGATGTAATTACACACTTTTATTCTCACTAGTTTGTATAAATGTAATTAGGTTTAATTTATTTTGTTTTGAATAGTTATTTCACATATTTGTTAGTTTTGTAGAATTTCTGGATAAGAGAGCTTTTGGAATGCAACATCATAATATGGAAGAGGTGTTGAATGCAATTTGGAGGCCCAATTTTGGAAGCCTAACTTGGAAGACTCCTTGGTTGAAGCTTGCAAAGCAAGGAAGCTGAGATAGCTTCAATTCGCGCCGCGAAGGCTGCGAATCCAGCAAGCTGATTTTGGTCAAGAGTGTTGTTTTCAAGGCCAGGTGGTTTTGCCATTTTGGTGTCTGCCTTGGGGGAGCTTTTCTGCCTTAGATAAGAAATGATCAAATGAGGAAATGTCAACCCTTTTTAGAAATTCAGAATGGAAATTGATATGTATTCTAGTATTCTAACATTCTAATACATTCACACATTGCTACTTGGATACTTTGTAAGAGAGAAAAACAGAGTTTTCTTCCATTGCATTTTGCTTTGTAAAATGATGATGAGGAGCTAAACCCCATTTTGTCAAGATTGGAGGTAGTAGCTATTCTCATTTGTTTATGTATTCCATTTGATATCTATATATATATATATATATATATATATGATAAAAGATTGTTGATGTATTGACTACTATTTTTGCCCTAAGTTGAAAATCAGATTTGAGTAGTTATTGAAAGAGATTATTTAAGTCTTGACATAAAATAGATTTTCAAGTAGTGAATAAGTTGTAGAGATAGATTTATTCATTACTCTTCTTTGGTATCAATTGTCGCATTACGCGAAAAACCGGCGGGAAAACAAAACAACATAGCCGCCATCGTGCGTTATTTATCCCAAAAGAAGGAAAGGAAACGCTCAAAGTAAACCTGGAAAAGACATGGTCTTGCGACCAAAGAGAATGGGATCGGGAGTCGGTTATGCGATAGGAAGGTATTAGCACCCCTACGCATCCGTCGTACTCGACGGGATCCACGCACAAAAGGAAGGATAAAGGTTGCTAAAACGCTGCTCAAACATCAAACACTGGCTGAAAGAGACACAAGAAAACAAACGAAACTAACTCGGCAGGATATCGCATCCTGGGCCTACGTAGTCTGTCAGGCACAGACATCAGAGTCGACGTAGTTCGGACAGGGGGAAACGTGCTCGCTAGGGTGTCACATCCTATGCATACGTATCTTCTCGGACTAAAGAAGAATCAGAGCACTCGTAGCTCGGCTCACGCACGCCAAACAAAACAACACAGGAAATCAACTGCCAATCGCTGGACTTACGTCAAACTCCACACAAACAGGCAAACATGGAAACCGATTGCCAATCGCTGGACTTACATCAGACTCCGAACCAAACACACACACACTGGAAACCAAATGCCAATCGATGGACTTACATCGGACTCCAAGCACACACAAAGACAAAACAAAAAGGGCGCCCGGAGAGATCAGCTCATCTCCTGCCTACATACCTCATCTGGTATGAGGATCAGGTCAGGTGCCTGGCCAAATAACAGGCCAGGTCTTCCAGACTACATGGAGTTAGAGACATTATACCTCAATGCTCAAGCTATCAAGCAAAGCAAAAGCAAGTTCAGAAAGGAACTATAGCAACTAAGGTACCTGAAAACAATCCAACATAATCAGTACACAACTCAAACACAAATCAAACAGACAGTTACAAGTCAACAGTCATTTGTACAAAGTCAGACAAACAAGCATCAATGCACAAAGGTGCAAGCCACAAGGCCTAGGCTTAAGTCCCAAAGCCTACAAAATAAACTCAAAATTAGTCATCAACAAGCAATGGATCAACTCCAAATGAGTGAACATCATCAAGCATGGCAATTATGCTTTTTAACCTGAAACAAAGCTCAAATGTGAGAGGCAAACCACTAGGACAAGGCCTAGGGTCAAAGAGGGAGCAAAAACCCAAAACAGAACATGAAAATTGGCATAAATCAAGCTCAAACAAATAAGAACAACATCCAAGTGGTCTCACATTCATATCATCAACCAATCCCATTTCATAAAGCATTTTGTGCAAAGCATGCAAATCGAAACCACATTGACACAACAGAGTGAATCAATCCACATTAACTCAAAATCATTTCAATAAATCCCAAGAAAAATCATGGCAAAACAGCATTCATCACATGATCATCATACCAAAATTCAGGTCATTTGGATAAGTGGAAGCATGTCAAATAAATTCCCTAAAGCAAGGCAAGGCAAAACAAGCTCAATGAGGGCACAAAATCATGCATCAACTTCAAGCAAGCACAAAACAGAATCCAAACATGATATGGACATCAAACCAAAGCCAGAATAAACTTCAAAGTGTCTAGAACACATCCACAAAATTTTAGGTCCATCCAATAAACACCAAGAATTTCACAAATCACATAAGATCATGACTCATAAAAAGTCCACAAATGGTCAAACAGAGGAGAAATTATCAAACAAATTGGAAATGCACTCAAAAATTCTACAAAAATTCACACTCAAATTTAACATCCATAAGTATCATCATGGAAAATTTCAGCTCATTTGACATTTATTTGGCATGGTAAATAAAATCAGAAAATTGGACAAGAAATGGTGTGACACACATTGTCACACCTCCAATGATCAGCTCATATCTCAACAACCAGAAATCATAAAATCACAAACTCAATGCCAAAATGTCCCTAAGGATCTCTAGTTTACACATGCAAATTTTCAGCTTCATTGGATTAAGCATCATTATTTCACAAAAGGAATGGCAAGCAAGGTGCAAGAAATGACATGCATGAACAAATCCTAGGCTAAAAACAATTCCAACCGTGCACAAATCTTGTAAAAATCATCAAAAAATAGTAGAGATCTTGAGGAACCCAATGGAAAAAATCTCATCTCATTTGGACAATCCATCAATGAGTTATGGTTTTTTGAATGAAGTAAAAAAATTAAAAATCAATGGAACAATGCATATGAACATGGATGAATAATGAACTAAAAAATCCAAAGGCCAAATGTGAATTGCTGGAGCGGAGAATCGATCCATGTGCATGTTTAAATCTGGCGCTACTTAAGTGAAACGCCGCGTTTCACTTAAGTACACATGGCAATGGGAGAGCGCCTGGACCAATCAACTGGACACGTTGGATCCACTTGTACCAATGCATGGCAAAAAACAAGGAAACACATGCAGCATGCGCAAAAGAAGATCAAACACGCATTCTGGAATGAAAACCTAATTTGTTCATCGCGTTCATCATCAAAATTCCAGGTCAAGAACAAATGTCACCAAAATCAACAAACAATACACCAATAGCTTCGTCTTAGCATGCACATCAATAATCTAAGATCCATTTGCCCTAACTCTCACTATCATGCTTGGATCGAATCAAATAAGGTTTGCACATCAAAATTGAAATCACAATATCTTCCTCAATTCTTGATGGAATGCAACGATTCGAAGCGCAGACTTTTCTACAATCAAAGATGTATCAAAAGCCTAGCACAATTTCATGAATCTTGAGACTTGAATCCTGACCTTAATTGAAGAGCAGTAGTGGAATCGTGGTTTTCTGGCCTTGTGATGTTGAAACAGATGATCCTCAAAGCTCAAGTAGATGAATGGATGAAGGATTAGTGCTCAATTGTTCTTGATGCAGCTCAAATCTTCACTTGCCATTGATGAAGGCTTGATGGAACAGTTCTTAAAACAGCACAAAAATGAAGAAATCTTGCTTCAATTCAACTCCAAAATGCTTGTGGATGCTGGATCAATGAAGAACAATGCAAGTTCTATGAAAAAATTTACAGAAAAATGGAGAGAAAAAGTTGTGAGAATTTTGTGATTTGATCTAGATCTGGTTCAAATGGAATGTTAATTCCATTTTCTATTAGGATTAGAGTTATATATGTGATGTTAATCAAGTTTGCTAATCAAGGTTAAGCCAAATGCAAATGATTAATGAAAATGCAAGTGTAATGCAAATTTGGTCAAAACACCCTCATGCATGAAATGTGTTGCTACAGTACACGGTTTGGTGTTCAATTCACCTCAAAATGATGTTTAAGACCAAATGCAATTGATTGGAAGTGTGGAACATGCTTAATTTTCAAAATGGACTTTTTCCCTCCAAATTCAAATTCAATTCACATGGAAAATGCAATATTTTTGTGATGAGAATTGGTGAAATGTGATGCATGATTATGATAGCTCATGTTAAAAGGAGAATGTAGCAAAAAAACCCCACATCATTTGGCTTTGTGGTGTGAAAGTTATCCAAGTTTGAAGTTCAAAATCCATTGATAATGATTGATCCATAATTTCTCAACCACGCATGGGAAATTCATATTCTTTGACGTTTTGGAAAGGTGAGAGCAATATCTTCAACTTTCATGTTGGACAAAAGTTCATTTGAAGCCTTCTTGGACATGTAAACTTGAGGAGAAGACCTTTCCATTTTTGGCAGTTTGAAATTACAGGTCACTTACTATTTTTGGAAACTTTTCATCTGACCTCAAATCCTTCAATGTTGATCTTTGACATGTTAAATGAGACTTGTTTGGACATGAATGAGACCTCTCTAACCATCTCCCACCTTCAAATCCATGATTTCATGCATAGTTGAGCACAGTTGACTTTCTAGGGTTTCAGATGAATTTCAGCTTGACTGTTGAGCTTTGATCATCCAACCTTTGGCCAAACCACTTCAAAATGATCCCTAGGTCATATGAACATGTTGAAACAACCTTAGGGCTTGCCTCAATAGGAAAATGCACTTGCTTGCTTGCTTAACTGGATCTCCTGACCAGTCTTGACTGATGAACTTGCACTTGGGCAATGGACAATGCAATGCTATGCAGTGGACAATGTTAATGATATGACCTAAAATGAAAATGTATATACAAAATGGGAGGTGCAAATTTGAGGTGCTACAGCTGCCCCTATTCAATCAACTGGGAACCCGAATGGATGAGAGCAACGGCTGTCAGACTTTCAAGGTAAACAGGGATTGAATACCAAGAACCGTAGAAATTTGCACAATGCGGGGATCCAACAGGGATCTGATGCTTACTACTGGGGATTTTGATTCTCTCAAAGGTACAATCACATCCAGACATCGACAGATGATGAATGGGAAAAGCAATCCCAACTAGATGCCAACGGACAACTAGGAAAAACTCGACGTTTATCGAAACCAACGGGGAGGTAACTCTACTGGGGACGACCAGGAAAAACTCAACGTTTACCAAAACCAACGGAGAGGTAACCAGACATCAACGAATGACTGGGAAGACTCGACCAGACGTCAACGGACGAACGGGAGAAGCTCGACGTTTATCGACACCAACGGAGAAGGAGAAGACTCGACCAGACGTCAACGGACGAAAGGGAGAAGCTCGACGTTTATCGACACCAACGGAGAAGGAGACCACTTCACTAAGGAAGGGATACAACAACCGAAAACCGAATAGGACGTCCACCGACGACTCTACTGAGGATTCTAGCTGGGAAACGACCAGACATTAATGAATGACTGGGGAATAGGATATACAATCAGACGTCAACGGACGATTGAGAAAAACTCAACGTTTACCAAAACCAACGGAGAGGTAACCCTGTGGAGAGCAACTACACGTCAACGGACGCATAGGCAAAAACTCAGCGTTTATCGAAACCAACGGAGAGGTGACTCTTATTGGGGATAATTCGACTAGACGCCCACGGACGAATAGAAAAAACTCAACGTTTATCGACACCAATGGAGAGGTGACCTCTGGGGAGGGTATTACGAACATCGAAAGATGATGTTTACCGACATCAAAAAAAGACCAGACATTTACGAATGACTGGGGGTAGGACTCGATGTTTACCGACACCGAAAGATGGTGTTTACCGACACCAAAGAAGACGACCAGACATTAACGAATGACTGGGAAATACAACTCGATGTTTACCGACACCGAAAGATGGTGTTTACCGACACCAAAGAACAACACACGCGGCCGTGGACATGACACTGACCAGTATCACAAGATGACATCTACATATGTTAGGGCAAGGCTACACACTTGCTGAGGATCTCACTGGGGAGAATCAGGCTTTCCTTTCACCAACGGATGAGGAACTAAACCTCTCTGGGGGGTATCAATTTTGAATGCTGTCAGGAGCAGCTGTAGCAAACGCGCCGTACAGATGTTGAACAACGATCCGCCTCTGCCGGGGGTATGGTCTGATTGGTTTCAACACATGAATGCATATGTTTGAATTTTTCTATGGCGTAATGCTCCATATGAAATGGAAATGCTACGCGATTTTGAGGATGCAATGATCACTATATGCAAAATGCAAATGATGGATACTCCACTGGGGAGCCAAACTGATCAGATACTCCAACTCTGTGGGGAGACTCTGCTTGAGGAATACTCTGCGGGGAGAGCACCGACTTCTCACTCGTGCTGGAGAAATAACACTAATGTTGGGGAAAGGATAGACTCCACTGGGGACATCCTTCATAGGACCCAATCCACTCGGGGACTCCGCTTGGGGAATAATCAAAGCAACTTTGCTGAGGACCACCCAACGGCGACTGCGTTGAGGAACCATCAATACTACTCCACCGGGGAAAGTAAACAAGGCAACTCGCTGGGGAGAGTAACAAATCGACTTTGCTAGGGATAATCAGGCGACTTCACTGGGGAAAGCCAACCAATCCATAAATAGGATAAACTCTGCTTTGGGAAATAAATGCTACTCCGCTGGGGACGACCCACCCAATCCACAGGTAGGATAGACTCGGCTTGGGGATGCAGATATCATTCTGCTACGAAAAACTCATCCCATCCATAGGTAGGATAAACTCTGCTGGAGATAAATTTCTTTGAACCCGCTCCACTCGGGGAACTTGCTGAGGAAAATCATCAACACAAACCTCTGCTCGGGAGATTTGCTAGGGAAAACAACTTTGTCGGGGATAACACACCAACTCTGTTGAGGAAGAGCAAAACGCTGGTGGGGAAAGTAATATACCAGACTCTGTGCTGGGGGAGAGACATACATAACCCTGCTAGGGATGAGCGCTCACGACCACGCTGGGGATAACAGTACTTCAAACCCGACTGCTGGGGAACAACACTCCACTGAAACCTCCGCTGGGGATACCACATTCTTCATACTCAGTGGGGATCTCAACTGGGGAAATATTCGCTGGGGAATACACCCGCTTCCAGGCCTGCTGGGAATAGGCAAATTCTTAGATCTGCCGGGGATAGAAGACAATATCCAAAGGCGTCTCTGCAGGGGAACATAGCTCTGACAGCTTCCATACTTGCTTGGGAAATATCTGCTGTGGAAACATCCCTACAGATGACAACCTGCAAGACAGCACAACAAAATGCCCCAGGGGATACATGGACAAGGTACGCTCAAGTGTCCTCAACATTCAAAATGATTTTCAAATGTTTTATCTTTCTGCAAGTTATTGTTTAGCCTTCATGCTTTTATATGCAATGTTTATCAAAAATTCGGACATTTTTGCAAACAAAACAGTAAAATAAAAACAAGAGAGCTATTCATCTGAATAACGACTTTTATTGATTGAAAATGTGCCTGAAAAGGCGAATACATCGGGAAGCAATTCCTAGAAAGAGGTAATTGCGCATAAAAGGAAAAATCTATCCTAATGGCAATGTGAACACGGCATCCACTATTTCCCAATTCTGTTATAACTCACAGATCATCAATTTTCCTCCCAACTCCTTGCTTTCTGAGAAGAATGACTGGACCGATCACATCTTTGGAGATGGCAGACGACAAAGCACGATGAAGTACAGATAACTCAGACTGTAGTCTTCGCTTTAATCCCTCTTTTGGCTGGATCGTCCTTTCGGGTTTTCAATCCACCGGGATACCCATTTTTGCCTAAGTCGCCCTTGCGGGTTTTCGACTTACCGGGTGTACACATTCTTTTCATTTTTATCCCTAATTTTTTCCCGAACCTTTTCTTTCTGTTTTTTGGTTCGCCGGGATGCCCTTTTTTGCCTGGACTCTTTTATTCTTTTTGTCCAGCGGGTCAATTTATGCGAAGTATTTTTTGACTACATCTGAGTTAACAGGGGATGGAAAATCTTCACCATCCATAGTTGTAAGCATCAAGGCTCCACCGGAGAAAACCTTCTTCACAACATATGGACCTTCGTAATTAGGAGTCCACTTGCCCCTGTTATCTGTACCGGGAGGAAGGATCCTCTTCAGAACTAGCTCACCAGTCTGATAGTTTCGAGGACGCACTTTCTGATCAAAGGCTCTCTTCATCCTTCTCTGATACAACTGCCCATGGCACACAGCTGCTAGCCGTCTCTCTTCGATAAGGCTCAACTCATTAAACCTTGTTCGAATCCACTCGGCTTCGTCCAGCTTGACATCTAACAAAACCCTCAGAGAAGGGATCTCCACTTCAACAGGTAGGACTGCTTCCATACCATACACAAGGGAGTACGGGGTTGCCCCGGTCGACGTACGTACTGAGGTTCGGTACCCATGCAAAGCGAAAGGCAGCATCTCATGCCAATCCTTGTACGTCACGACCATCTTCTGCACAATCTTCTTGATATTCTTGTTTGCCGCCTCTACAGCACCATTCATCTTCGGTCTGTAAGGAGAAGAATTGTGATGTTCAATCTTGAAATCTTTACAAAGCTCTTTCATCATCTTGTTATTGAGATTCGAACCATTGTCAGTGATGATTCTCTCAGGAACTCCATAACGACAAATGATTTCCTTCTTAATGAACCGGGCAACCACTTGTTTGGTAACATTAGCATAGGAAGCTGCTTCCACCCACTTGGTGAAGTAATCAATCGCAACCAGGATGAAGCGATGTCCATTCGAAGCAGTAGGCTCAATCTTCCCAATCATATCGATGCCCCACATGGCAAACGGCCAAGGTGAGTTCATGACATTCAAAGGGCTTGGTGGTACATGCACCTTATCAGCATAAATTTGACACTTATGGCACTTCCGAGCGTACTTGAAACAGTCGGATTCCATAGTCATCCAGTAATAACCGGCTCTTAACAATTTCTTCGACATTGCATGACCACCAGCATGGGTACCAAACGAACCTTCATGCACTTCCTGCATCAACATGTTTGCTTCGTGTCTATCCACGCATCTGAGCAGAACCATGTCAAAATTTCTCTTGTACAACACATCATCCTGATTCAAATAAAAGCTTCCAGCTAGCCTTCTCAGGGTTTTCTTATCATTCTTTGACGCACCTTCAGGATACTCCTGACTTTTAAGGAAGTTCTTGATGTCATAGTACCACGGTTTCTCATCAATCACAACAGACTCGGCTGCAAACACATACGCAGGCCTCTCGAGTCGATTCACCGCAATATGTGGCATATGATTCCACCAATGAACTTTGATCATAGAAGACAAAGTAGCCAAAGCGTCAGCCATTTGATTCTCATCCCGGGGGACATGGTACAACTTCACCTTCTTGAAGAACGTCAGTATTCTTCTGGTGTAATCTCTATACGGAATCAAATGCGGCTGGTTGGTATTCCAATCTCCATTGACCTGGTTGATCACTAGAGCGGAATCTCCATATATATCAAGAGTTTTGATCCTCATATCAATGGCTTCTTCTATCCCCATGATACAAGCCTCATACTCAGCTTCGTTGTTGGTGACATCAAACGTCAATCTAAAAGAAAAGGGTATATGGGCCCCTTTTGGATTGATAAGAACTGCACCAACACCATTACCGTTCACATTCACAGCCCCATCAAACATCAATGTCCACTTGTCATCAGGATTCGGTCCTTCCTCGACAAGAGGCTCTTCACAATCTTTCATCTTAAGATACATGATGTCTTCATCAGGGAATTCAAACATCATCGGCTGATAATCTTCAATCGGTTGCTCGGCGAGATAGTCTGACAAAATACTACCTTTGATAGCCTTCTGCGACGTGTACTGGATATCATATTCTGTTAAAATCATCTGCCAACGGGCAACACATCCGGTGAGAGTCGGCTTCTCAAAGATGTATTTCACTGGATCCATCTTAGAAATCAATAAGGTAGTATGGTTCAACATATACTACCTCAGTCGGCGAGCAGCCCAGGCCAAAGCACAACAAGTTTTCTCAAGCTGTGAATATTTGATTTCACAGTCGGTAAACTTTTTGCTAAGGTAGTATATGGCATGCTCTTTTCGACCAGACTCGTCATGCTGTCCCAATACACACCCCATCGAATTCTCAGTCACTGACAGGTACATTATCAGCGGTCTCCCAGGAACTGGAGGAATAAGGATTGGAGGTTTCTGTAAATACTCTTTTATCTTGTCAAAAGCTTTCTGACAGTCATCATTCCACCTGATTGCTTGATTCTTTCTTAGCAATTTGAATATTGGTTTACACGTGGCCGTTAGGTGAGATACAAACCTTGCAATGTAGTTCAATCTCCCTAAAAACCCACGAACCTGCTTCTCAGTTTTTGGTTCAGGCATTTCTTGAATAGCTTTGACTTTTGCTGGATCAACCTCAATCCCTTTCTCACTGACAATGAAGCCTAACAGCTTCCCTGATCTCACGCCAAACGTACACTTGTTTGGATTCAGCCTCAGTTTGAACTTTACCAATCTGTCAAACAACTTCTGCAAATTAACCAGGTGCTCCTCTTCTGTCTGCGACTTCGCAATCATATCATCCACGTACACTTCAATCTCTTTGTGCATCATGTCATGAAAGAGAGTCGTCATAGCCCTCTGATAGGTAGCACCGGCATTCTTCAGCCCAAATGGCATCACCTTATAGCAAAACGTGCCACAAGGTGTAATGAATGTCGTCTTTTCCATGTCCTCTGGCGCCATCTTAATCTGATTATATCCCGAGAAACCATCCATGAAAGAGAATACCGAGGATTGAGCCGTATTATCAACCAATACATCAATGTGAGGTAATGGGAAATCATCTTTTGGACTTGCTCTATTCAGATCCCGGTAATCGACACACATTCTAACTTTGCCATCCTTCTTCGGCACGGGAACGATGTTGGCCACCCACGGGGGATAAGTTGTCACTGACAAGAAACCAGCATCGAACTGCTTCTGAACCTCTTCCTTGATTTTAACTGCCATATCAGGACTCGTTCTACGAAGCTTCTGCTTGACCGAAGGACAATCATCTCTGAGAGGTAGTCTATGAACCACAATATCGGTATCCAACCCTGGCATATCTTGATAAGACCAGGCGAATATCTCCACATACTCTCTCAGCATTTCAATCAATCTGCCCTTGACCTCTGTCTTCAAAGCAACCCCGATCTTGATATCTCTTCTGGCAGCCTCAGTACCAAGATTCACAATCTCCAACTCCTCCTGATGAGGTTGGATGACCCTTTCCTCTTGCTTCAACAATCTAGCCAATTCTTTCGGGAGTTCACAGTCTTCCTCACTCTCCTCTTCAGCTTGGTAGATGGGATTATCGAAATCATACTGAGCCATAACAGAATTGTTCATAGTAGATTCCGTGATATCACTTCTGCATGTTTAATGCTTTGTTTTAGAAAAAGAGCTCAATAAAGTCACAAAAACAAAAACATTGCCATTTTTATTTTTTTTGAAAAAGTGAAAACAAAATAGAAAGACAGGGATCACAAAATTGTTTGCAAAACGTCCTTTATTAATGATAAAAAATGTAAAACATGATGTGGCCCTACAATGAACCGCTACGCCTTGGGCAAAACGTAGGGTTTTGTGCAGAATGAAAAAACAAAAGAAAATTACTCTGTTTGAAGAGTAACTTGGACTACATCTTCTGCCGTCCAATTGCTGATCACTTCCCCTGGCGCACACGGGCGAACCCAGTTGTCGAGATCACAATCACTGACACCATCTTCACTACTGGCCGCAAAGACGTCACCGTGATTCATCAGCCCAGTGCTGGTAAAGGTACTCGGACCTGCTTGTACACCCTGCTCCGCTTGCAAAGGTTGATAACCAATACCAAATTTATCCTCTTTGACCGGCAAATCCACCATTTTGCCCCAGCCTTCAGCTTTGCCAGAGTCAACAACCTCCTTGGCCTACTTATACGAAGCAATCGAAGCACCTGGCTTCCTCTGATCAGCACACGCCACCCTCTCGAGAGCAACCGTCTCAAATGCCTGGCATAAAGTTTCGTGGATCTCGCCATCCACATCGACATACTTGAACGAGGACAGGTGACTCACCAGAATATCTTCTTCGCCGCACACGGTCACAATCTGACCGTTCCAGACATACTTGAGCTTTTGATGGAGAGTTGACGAGACTGCTCCTGCTGCATGGATCCATGGATGCCCCAACAAACAACTGTAAGCAGGCTGGATGTCCATGACATAGAAGATGATATCGAAGACCTCCGGACCTATCTTCATAGGGAAGGTAACTTCACCAAACACAGAATGTTTGGATCCGTCGAATGCACGAACTATCAGGTCACTAGGAGTAAGCACAACCCCTTCAACAGATATCTTCTTCAGGATCTGCTTGGGCAAGACATTCAACGACGAGCCGGTGTCTACCAACACGTGAGACAATACAACACCCTTGCATTCCATGGTGATATGCAAGGCCTTGTTATGATTACGACCCTCAGGCGTCAAGTCTAGGTCAGTGAAACCTAAACCATGCCTGGTGCTCACGTTGGCAATCACACCCTCCAGTTGGTTGACGGAAATCTCTTGAGGTACATACGCCATGCTCAACATCTTCAACAAGGCGTTACGATGTGCCTCAGAGCACAACAACAAAGAGAGAATTGAAATCTTGGACGGAGTCTGGTTAAGCTGATCTACAATCCTGTAGTCACTCTTCTTTATTATTCTCATGAACTCCTCCACATCCTTTTCAAATGAACCCTCAAGCACCTCCTTCTGAGCAGGTTCTTCATCAACCACTGCTTGTTTGCCCTTGGACCTAGCAGAAGCCTCAACATTGGCATCCCTCAACGGTTGGAGAGCAAACAGTCGTCCACTACGAGTAAAACCTCCCGGACCACCGATATTGTCCACAACTGGACTTGCAATCACAGGAGTTTTGATTGGTGAACTGATTGTCACAGGCGCTTGATTCGATGGCCTGACCCGATTCTCAGCCCTTCTGTTGCTACGGTAGGAGTTGTCGTATTTCCACGGAACAGCCTGACTGTCAACAGCCCTTCTGACCGGAGCGACGATAGTTGTTGGGTTACTGGCAGTTACTAGCGCAGAGAGGGTAACAGGAGTACCACTGGTTGTAGGCGCACTAACAACTCTTTGCCCACGTCCTTCAGACGGTTTGAAAAAGATAGTGACAGTGGACACTGCCCTACGATCTCTATTTTCAGCCCGAACAAACTGCAAACAACCCTCGTCTATCAAACTCTGAATACCAGCCCTCAATTGGTCACAACCATCTTCAGATTCAACACAAGCGACACAGTTCTCAGCACAACCCGGGTAAACACCCCCATTCAGCAAACGGCATTTGACAACAAGCAAAGAAGTCTGAACATCTTCCACCCTAACAACAAGATCTTCAGCTTCAACCCCTTCAATATTGTTCACCCGGTGGGCACCATGCGCAGGCATAGGGTTATTTACAACATTCGGCACAGGAGCGAAGTTGATAGTCTTGGCATCAATCAAGTCCTGGACTTTATGGTGGAAAGCCCTACAAATCTCTATATGGTGCCCCGGCGCACCAGAATGAAAGTCACAACGCACATTGGCATCATACCCAGGTGGTATTTTTGTCAACGACGCCATGGTCCTTAGTTCCACAAATCCTAGCCTGAGCAACTCCGGCAATAACTCAGCATAGGTCATTGGCAAGGGATCAAAACGTCTATCAGGCATCCTCTGCCTCGGCTGATACGGACGTTGTTGCTGTTGTTGTTGTTGTGGCATTTGTTGTTGAACCCTTGGTTGTTGCGGTTGTTGACGTTGTTAAGGTGCAAGAATGGTTACTGCAGCGACCTGACGATACTGATTTCTGTTCTGATTTCTGCGGTGTTGAACAGCATTAGTTTCACCCTCTCTACGACGGGGTGCCCCAACAAAAGGTTTCTTGGAAGACGAGGACCCAACGTCTTGAATTTTACCAGCCTTGATCAAGCTCTCTGTCCTCTCTCCGCAGATGACAACATCAGAAAAACTACCGAACGGGCAACTCCCCATCCGGTCCATGAACACACCCTGAAGAGTACTGATGAACATGTCAGTCAACTCCCTTTCCAGCATAGGGGGTTGAACTCTCGCAGCCAATTCACGCCACCTCTGGGCGTACTCCTTGAAGCTTTCTCCTGATTTTTGACAAAGACTCTGCAGCTGAGTCCTGCTAGGCGCCATGTCCATGTTATGTTTATATTGCCTCAAGAAGGCCTCACCCAGATCCCTCTAGCATCGGATAGAATCTCTCTTCAATTCCATGTACCAGTCCAAAGAAGCCCCAGATAGACCATCTTGGAAAAAGTACATCCACATCTTTTCATCATCAGTGTACGCAGAGATTTTCCGATAATAAGCCTGCACGTGGGTGCGAGGGCAAGAAGTACCATTATACTTGTCAAAAGAGGGTGCTTTGAATTTGTGGGGAATTCTCAAGCCTTCGACTAACCCCATATTTGTTACGTCAAAACCCAGAGAGTTCTGACACTCCATCGCACGAGTCTTTTCAGCCACGGCGTCAACCTTACGATCCCTATCCTCAACTCTGACCACCTCATCATCTTCACTCAGCAGCGTGAACATGTCCTCTTGTATGTCGACAATAGGAGCAGGATGACGAACCGGAGCCCGGGTAGCTCTAACATTGACAGACTCAGCAGCAAGAGGCTGTCCATTAATCCTTATCCCCCTTAGTTCATCCCCGACGACATAGTCGTTAGCGGGAGCAGCAACATTGACATTCTCATGAGCAGGTGCAACAACAGGCGAAGCACGGTTGGACGTCTGAATCACAGTCTCTTGTCTCTGAACCAAGGCTCGGAGCTTCTTCTGACCTTGCGCAACCCCTTGCATCATCGTCATAAACTGGGCCATGTTTGCCCTCATCTCAGCCAACTCAGTCTGAACCTGATCCATACTTCTCTGTTGATTGAGTCTGGTTGAATACCGGTGCGGTCTTCGATCAGCTATCCTTCCTGACACAGGAACTAGAGTGAGAAGTCGCGAGCAAGAACACCTGTTATGCAAAATGATATGAGTATGATGCGCGTGATGTGTATGCAGGCTAACTTTTCTTTTTTTTCTATGCATTATTTTTTTGGAAAATAAACATGCTATGATGCAAATGGTGGAGCCAAGACTGGTCAACTGAGCATCACGCGGCACAGGATCAAAGCTTCGGCTTGAACTCTGGTATCGCAACTTCATCTGAAACCCAAAGTCATCTGAACCAAGTCATCTGAACCAAGTCAACATCTGAACAGGTACCCTCAAATTCAGCCCAGGGATCCGAAATAAACGGAACCCTCCGATCAATACCAGGGTCAAACCTCCGGCGTCCAGAAATAAATCCATAAATCCGACTTATAAATAGGACTCTGATCAACAGCTGAACCAATAATCACCAACAAAGTCACCCACAGAACATGCATCTGTAAGAATCAACCCTCCCCTCACAGGTAAATTCTAATCAGGTCCTCCTAAGGCGGATAATGGTCTCGACAATCGGGCAAAGATACTCAACGGGTTTGCCCTTTCGGGTGTGCCGCTGTAGCTCTCTTAAGATCGTCTAAACCAAAGATCCGGGAAAGATCGGTCACCGAAGTCAATAGCCCAGATGAGGTGAATCAACCAAAGTGGATACTCCACAAAGGAAAAGCACACTCAACTGAACCTCGTCCGGCTTGTGGTATGTCACGTCGCCAAAAACATGTTGACCTAACATGAGAGGCAACATGAGACCACACTAATCCTAGGTGTATACTCGGGCCTGGGTTTTAGCCCCACTCATAACACCCACCCCAAACAGAGGAACCACCTGTACAGAAGACAGCTCAATGACAGTATGATGCATGCAAACAGATATGCACATATATACAACATAATAATCATAAATGCAATAAATAGAGCAATACAAAGCAACCTAAACCCTATCCTAGAGAGCGCTAGGACTGACTCGCTTAGGGAAGATGGACAAGCAAGAGGTCAACTTCTCTCATCCCCAGTGGAGTCGCCAGCTGTCGCATTACGCGAAAAACCGGCGGGAAAACAAAACAACAGAGCCGCCACCGTGCGTTATTTATCCCAAAAGAGGGAAAGGAAATGCTTGAAGTAAACCTGGAAAAGACATGGTCTCGCGACCAAAGAGAATGGGATCAGGAGTCGGTTATGTGAAGGGAAGGTATTAGCACCCCTACGCATTTGTCGTACTCGACGGGATCCACGCACAAAAGGAAGGATAAAGGTTGCTAAAACCCTGCTCAAACATCAAACACTGGCTGAAAGAGACACAAGAAAACAAACGAAACTAACTCGGCAGGATATCGCATCCTGGGCCTACGTAGTCTGTCAGGCACAGACATCAGAGTCGACGTAGTTCGGACAGGGGGAAACGTGCTCGCTAGGGTGTCGCATCCTATGCATACGTATCTTCTCGGACTAAAGAAGAATCAGAGCACTCGTAGCTCGGCTCACGCACGCCAAACAAAACAACACAGGAAATCGACTGCCAATCGCTGGACTTACGTCAAACTCCACACAAACAGGCAAACATGGAAACCGATTGCCAATCGCTGGACTTACATCAGACTCCGAACCAAACACGCGCACACTGGAAACCAAATGCCAATCGATGGACTTACATCGGACTCTAAGCACACACAAAGACAAAACAAAAAGGGCGCCCGGAGAGATCAGCTCATCTCCTGCCTACGTACCTCATCTGGTATAAGGATCAGGGCGACGTAGTTCCCCTACGCAGGGACAAAGGACTAGCCTAACCAGATAACAAAGGGAGACACAACTAGGGAGACTACGACTCGAGCCTAGATGTTATCATGCATATCATCCCTATGTTAAGGTTTCTAGCTAACTTGCACAGGGAGCAAGCTATCCTAAACAGCACAGGCAAAGCAAAGCAAACAATCACAAATAGCACACACTATATACACACAAAGTGGGCTCACACAAGGGTTAGGCTGTGAAACACAAGCCATCTGGAATCGGGTGATGTTAGCTCTTAACCCTAACATTGAGAGTTAGGGTGAAGCAGATGAAATAGGAAGTGAGGATAAGACTTCACAGCTCTTATCCCTGGCCTGGGAGAGCTTCAGACAAAGGAATGTGTGGGTTCAGAAAGTTGGAACCCTTCTACACATATGACTGACTCAACATGGATCTTGGGTTAATATCCACAATGCATCAACACCAGTTGTGTGAGCAAAGAGATGACTCAACTGAATAGCAGGAGATGGATTGCACATCTCTTTTATCTGCCCATTGCCTCATAGAGGTCTTTTCCTGCTTGGGGACAAAAATAAACAATCACAAGCATTGCCTCTTAAGGAGGACTTCAGACAGGTGCCTGACCAAATAACAGGCCAGGTCTTCCAGACTACATGGAGTTAGAGACATTATACCTCAATGCTCAAGCTATCAATCAAAGCAAAATCAAGTTCACAAAGGAACTATAGCAACTAAGGTACCTGAAAACAATCCAACATAATCAGTACACAACTCAAACACAAATCAAACAAACAGTTACAAGTCAACAGTCATCTGTACAAAGTCAGACAAACAAGCATCAATGCACAAAGGTGAAAGCCACAAGGCCTAGGCTTAAGTCCCAAAGCCTACAAAATAAACTCAAAATTAGTCATCAACAAGCAATGGATCAACTCCAAATGAGTGAACATCATCAAGCATGGCAATTGTGCTTTTTAACCTGAAACAAAGCTCAAATGTGAGAGGCAAACCACTAGGACAAGGCCTAGGGTCAAAGAGGGAGCAAAAACCCAAAACAGAACATGAAAATTGGCATAAATCAAGCTCAAACAAATAAGAACAGCATCCAAGTGGTCTCACATTCATATCATCAACCAATCCCATTTCATAAAGCATTTTGTGCAAAGCATGCAAATTGAAACCACATTGACACAACAGAGTGAATCAATCCACATTAACTCAAAAACATTTCAATAAATCCCAAGAAAAATCATGGCAAAACAGCATTCATCACATGCCATCATACCAAAATTCAGGTCATTTGGATAAGTGGAAGCATGTCAAATAAATTCCCTAAAGCAAGGCAAGGCAAAACAAGCTCAATGAGGGCACAAAATCATGCATCAACTTCAAGCAACCACAAAACAGAATCCAAACATGATATGGACATCAAACCAAAGCCACAATAAACTTCAAAATGTCTAGAACACATCCACAAAATTTCAGGTCCATCCAATAAACACCAAGAATTTCACAAATCACATAAGATCATGACTCACAAAAAGTCCACAAATGGTCAAACAGAGGAGAAATTATCAAACAAATTGGAAATGCACTCAAACATTCTACAAAAATTCACACTCAAATTTAACATCCATAAGTATCATCATGCAAAAATTCAGCTCATTTGACATTTATTTGGCATGGTAAATAAAATCAGCAAACTGGACAAGAAATGGTGTGACACACATTGTCACACCTCCAATGATCAGCTCATATCTCAACAACCAGAAATGATAAAATCACAAACTCAATGCCAAAATGTCCCTAAGGATCTCTAGTTTACACATGCAAGTTTTCAGCTTCATTGGATTAAGCATCATTATTTCACAAAAGGAATGGCAACCAAGGTGCAAGAAATGACATGCATGAACAAATCCTAGGCTAAAAACAATTCCAACCGTGCACAAATCTTGTAAAAATCATCAAAAAATAGTAGAGATCTTGAGGAACCCAATGGAAAAAATCTCATCTCATTTGGACAATCCATCAATGAGTTATGGTTTTTTGAATGAAGTAAAAAAATTAAAAATCAATGGAACAATGCATATGAACATGGATGAATAATGAACTAAAAAATCCAAAGGCCAAATGTGAATTGCTGGAGCGGAGAATCGATCCATGTGCATGTTTAAATCTGGCGCTACTTAAGTGAAACGCCGCGTTTCACTTAAGTACACATGGCAATGGGAGCGCGCCTGGACCAATCAACTGGACACGTTGGATCCACTTGTACCAATGCATGGCAAAAAACAAGGAAACACATGCAGCATGCGCAAAAGAAGATCAAACACGCATTCTGGAATGAAAACCTAATTTGTTCATCGCGTTCATCATCAAAATTCCAGGTCAAGAACAAATGTCACCAAAATCAACAAACAATACACCAATAGCTTCGTCTTAGCATGCACATCAATAATCTAAGATCCATTTGCCCTAACTCTCACTATCATGCTTGGATCGAATCAAATAAGGTTTGCACATCAAAATTGAAATCACAATATCTTCCTCAATTCTTGATGGAATGCAACGATTCAAAGCGCAGACTATTCTACAATCAAAGATCTATCAAAAGCCTAGCATAATTTCATGAATCTTGAGACTCGAATCCTGACCTTAATTGAAGAGCAGTAGTGGAATCGTGGTTTTCTGGCCTTGTGATGTTGAAACAGATGATCCTCAAAGCTCAAGTAGATGAATGGATGAAGGATTAGTGCTCAATTGTTCTTGATGCAGCTCAAATCTTCACTTGCCATTGATGAAGGCTTGATGCAACAGTTCTTAAAACAGCACAAAAATGAAGAAATCTTGCTTCAATTCAACTCCAAAATGCTTGTGGATGCTGGATCAATGAAGAACAATGCAAGTTCTATGAAAAAATTTACAGAAAAATGGAGAGAAAAATTTGTGAGAATTTTGTGATTTGATCTAGATCTGGTTCAAATGGAATGTTAATTCCATTTTCTGTTAGGATTAGAGTTATATATGTGTTGTTAATCAAGTTTGCTAATCAAGGTTAAGCCAAATGCATATGATTAATGAAAATGCAAGTGTAATGCAAATTTGGTCAAAACACCCTCATGCATGAAATGTGTTGCTACAGTACACGGTTTGGTGTTCAATTCACCTCAAAATGATGTTTAAGACCAAATGCAATTGATTGGAAGTGTGGAACATGCTTAATTTTCAAAATGGACTTTTTCCCTCCAAATTCAAATTCAACTCACATGGAAAATGCAATATTTTTGTGATGAGAATTGGTGAAATGTGATGCATGATTATGATAGCTCATGTTAAAAGGAGAATGTAGCAAAAAACCCCACTTCATTTGGCTTTGTGGTGTGAAAGTTATCCAAGTTTGAAGTTCAAAATCCATTGACAATGATTGATCCATAATTTCTCAACCACACATGGGAAATTCATATTCTTGGACTTTTTGGAAAGGTGAGAGCAAGATCTTCAACTTTCATGTTGGACAAAATTTCATTTGAAGCCTTCTTGGGCATGTAAACTTGAGGAGAAGACCTTTCCATTTTTGGCAGTTTGAAATTACAGGTCACTTACTATTTTTGGAAACTTTTCATCTGACCTCAAATCCTTCAATGTTGATCTTTGACATGTCAAATGAGACTTGTTTGGACATGAATGAGACCTCTCTAACCATCTCCCACCTTCAAATCCATGATTTCATGCATAGTTGACTTTCTAGGGTTTCAGATGAATTTCAGCTTGACTGTTGAGCTTTGATCATCCAACCTTTGGCCAAACCACTTCAAAATGATCCCTAGGTCATATGAACATGTTGAACCAACCTTAGGGCTTGCCTCAATAGGAAAATGCACTTGCTTGCTTGCTTAACTGGATCTCCTGACTAGTCTTGACTGATGAACTTGCACTTGGGCAATGGACAATGCAATGCTATGCAGTGGACAATGTTAATGTTATGACCTAAAATGAAAATGTATATACAAAATGGGAGGTGCAAATTTGAGGTGCTACATCAATCATTCAAGATTGTTATATTGATAGTTAGGTGGAGAGATTGTCTAAGGATCAATATAGTGATTATCACAATATCATTTAGACATAAATGACTTTGAGAGGATACTTGAACATCATCAATAATCTTAAATCTATATAGTTATCATAAGGAATCATAATCACTTGGAATAGTGAACTCTAATCTTGCCAAGCTTTTACATTTGATTAAAACCATTTTACTATTTTGGTGACATTTATTTAAAAAGATAACTTTCCAAACAAAACAACTTTGTTACTTTCTAAACTTATAACAATTTGGATTATAGAACGGCGGTAATAACAACCAATCTCTGTGGATACGATATAAAAATATCTGCCAAAGATATTCTTTTCAACAAATTGGCATCGTTGCCGGGGATTGGTGTTCGATATTACAAGCATTGCAATAATTCATTGTTTTAAGTTTTGTTACTTTTATTATTATCCCTTTTGTTTTTCACTTGGTTTATTAGTTTTGCAGATTCTAGTGGATGCGAGAAAAAGCTACCAAGGAGCAATTTCAATTCGATCCCGAAATTGAAAGAACACTTCGGAAGCTCAATATCAAAACATGAAGAAGAATGAAACTAGCCGAAGAGAGGAACCGGAGAGAAGAAGCATCTACTTCCGCACTTGTTCAAATCGAGGAAGTGGTTGTAGAAGCTTGTGACGGAAACATGGCGGATGACAATCGTACCGAAATATCCGCTAATAGTCCAAGAAGGAATGCTCAATTTGCCCGTAGAGGAAAAAATACGGAGATGAAGACCGGAATCCTCCAACTTCTCTATGCAAATCCATTCACCGGAATGGACCATGAAGATCTGAATACCCATCTCATCAAATTCTATGAGATTGCAGGTTCTACGGGAATTGATGAAACGGGTGAAGAGGCATTATTCAAGAGGATGTTCCCACACTCCTTAGTGGGGAAGGCAAAGGAGTGGTACCTTGATCAAGCACCAAGAGTGATGACGGATTGGAATTTGTTAGAAGAAAAGTTCTTAGAAAGATATTTCCCTCAATCCCGATTCATGGAAGCCAAAACGGCTATTGCGGTATTCACTCAAGGAAGCAACGAGTCTTTAAATGAGGCTTGGGAAAGATTCAAGTCAATGTTGAGAAAATGCAAGGGTCATGGTTTTGATGAGCTCACTCAAATCCATATTTTTCTAAATGGGCTCCAATCAACTCACAAGACACTTCTGGATGCTACCGCGGGTGGCTCTCTTATGTCAAAGAATGCTGAAGAAGCTAAAGTCATTATTGATCGGATGGCACTCAATGATTGCCAAAGTCAACATGACCGTAGCCCTTCACAACGTAAACCGGGAGTTCTTGAGTTAAACACAAATGATGTTATTCTTGCTTAAAACAAGTTACTCTCTCAACAAGTGGAGTTGCTTACTCAACAAATGGCCAAGCTTCCACAGCAAATGAAGGAAATTCAAGGGTCTCAAGTTCGACATCAAGTAGCATGTTGCGAATTATGTCAAGGAGATCATCCTACTGGTTTTTGTCCTCCACTAGAAGAAGTGAGTTATATGAACAATCAAAATCAAGGCTATCAAAGACAACCTCCTAACAATCAAGGTTATCAACCAAGAAACAATCAAGGCTATCAACCATCAAGGTTCAACAATCAAAATTTTCAGCAACAAAGTCCCTATCAACACCCAAACTCTCACGGTCAACAATCGCAAGGAGGAAATTCCAAGCTAGATGACACTCTTCAACAATTCATGTAAGCTTCCATGGCAAATCAGAAGAGTAACGAAGCAGCAATTAAAAATCTGGAAAATCAAGTAGGCCAACTTGCGAAGCAACTGTCGGAACAAAACGCGGGATCTTCCTTTTCCGCTAACACTCAAACCAATCCAAAGGAGCATTGTAAAGCAATTGTCACGAGGAGCGGTAAAGAGTTGACAAGTGAAAAAAGTGAGGAAATTACAGCAGAGAATGATATGGATGGGTTGCTGGAAAAAGAAGACATGGTTGGTGGAAGGGAGAAAGTGGCTGGAACTCTTCAGTTCACGACGCGATCCCCCTTCGCGCCGCAAAAAGAGCAGGATTTGCCAAAGGAGCAGCAGGATGAATTGGAGGTGAAAAAGGATGTCGAACCAAGAAAGAATAAGAAAGGAGAGAAAGGTGTGAGCGTCATTCCAACCCAACATCTACCTTATCCACATGCTCCATCGAAGAAGGTGAATGCCAGGCATTATGCACGGTTCATGGACATATTCAAACAACTTCAAATCAATATTCCATTTGCCGATGCATTAGAGCAAATGCCACGGTATGCAAAGTTCATGAAGGACATTCTTACAAAGAAAAGGAGACACGTGGAAGACGAAACCATCTTGCTTGATGCACGTTGTAGTGCCATCATTCAAAAGACTCTCCCAAGGAAGGAATCCGATTCGGGCCGAGTCATTTTACCGGTTACCATTGGAAGCACATACATTGGTAATGGTTTGATTGACTTGGGATCTAGCATAAATCTAATCCCCCTATCCATTGTTAAAAGATTGGGAAATATTGAGATCAAATCGACAAGGATGACCTTACAACTAGCTGACAAATCTACCACTTCACCATATGGAATTGCTCAAGACATGTTAGTAAAGGTGGATAAATTCTTGTTTCCGGTGGATTTCATGATAGTAGAGATGGATGAAGATCGTGATGTTCCTCTAATTCTTGGAAGACCATTCATGAAAACAGCCTGGATGATGATTGACATTGATGATGGACTAATGAAGGTGAGAGTGTAAGATGAAGAGGTGACCTTTAATCTCTTTGAAGCCATGAAGCATCCAAAGGACAAGCATGATTCTTTCCGAATCGATGCAATAGAAGAGGAAGTAGTGGAAGTCGCAAATCAAGTTCATATTTCTAATCCTCTAGAAAGATCTCTTATCGGAGCCTACAATGTGTTGACCGAAAATGAAGAAAAAGAGATTGAAGCAATGTTGCATGAGTTAGAGTCTTGTGGCGAGCTTACTTATCAAGAAGAATCAAAGGAAGACTTGGATGCGACGAAGAAACCGAGAAATGATCGCAAAGAAAGAAGCATAGGACACTTCGAGTGGTGATGATAAGAATTAGTGTCGGCATTTCAAGGTACACTTTATCGTTGTCTAGACTTAACATGAGTAGTTTGATGGTGTGTGCAAATTTCATATCATAAACTCATTGAAATGTATGTCATCTTTGAATCAAAATAGGACTTAACCAATTGTGAGGAAGATTTCCATTGTACACTAAAAAGTGGGAAACTGAGCATTATTTCAACTCATTCTTATCATGCTAAATCATGCATCAATCTATTTTTTTGTGAAAACTTTGAAAATGATAGAGGCATTGTTTGTGAGAAAAACCACTTGACTAAAAAGTTTGAATCAACTAACCTTGTGAGGAGTAATCCTTAGTTAAATCCCTTTGAGCTTATTTTAGGATTCATTTGATTGATCATTGTAAAATCAATTGAAAATTTTGGAATACATGAATCCTAATTTCTTTCATATCAATTGAACCCTTAAACTGAGTTGTTTGCAAATTTTGCCTTTTGCTTATGTCTAAGTAGGGAGCATTATTGAATAAATTTGGTTTTGGAATCTAAAGTTTGGGAGAGTAAAGTAAAAAGATGTGATTAGAAACTTGGAAAAGTGAGTTTTTATGAAAGGGTGAAAATATGAAAGGAAACAAGAAAAAGAAATCACCCTTGAAACCATAGAGCAAAGAAAAAGAAAAGAAAGAAAAAAGTAAAGAAAATGCTCATGGTTGTGTGGATTTGAAAAGAAAAAGATAGGGATCAAAGAAAGGGAAATTGTGTAGAGTTGAATGTTTGGGAATGCTCCCTTAGGATAGGCAACTTTGTTGAATTCTCTTAATCATATCCTTTCTTGTAACCTAAGCCACATTACAACCTTTGAAAGACCTCTTGATTCTTATTTTTCACATGTTTTGGTATTTGTTGTGATAACCACATGATTTGAGTTGTTGTTGATTTAATTGCTTGGATGAGTGAAAGTAACCTTCATGTTATTCATCGTAATTATGATGCGTGTGTAAGTGTGATTCAATTTTGACATATATGGCTTTGAATTCCTTGGAATGATTTTTGCACTCAACCATTTCTCTTATTCATGTTTTGTCTAGAATTGAGATAGGTGGATTGAGAAATTGCCAAACACTTTTGAACCATTTGAATGTCCTTGGTAAATCCTTGCTTCGATCTTTTGTGTAATTGCTTTGGTTGTGAGGGTGGAAACTTTTGTTTAGGGACAAACAAAATGCTAAGTTGGGGAGAGTTGTTAGGGACCAATTAGTACTACTTTTTATATCATTTTATTGGTCCCTTTTACCAAGTTTTGATGTAATTACACACTTTTATTCTCACTAGTTTGTATAAATGTAATTAGGTTTAATTTATTTTGTTTTGAATAGTTATTTCACATATTTGTTAGTTTTGTAGAATTTCTGGATAAGAGAGCTTTTGGAATGCAACATCATAATATGGAAGAGGTGTTGAATGCAATTTGGAGGCCCAATTTTGGAAGCCTAACTTGGAAGACTCCTTGGTTGAAGCTTGCAAAGCAAGGAAGCTGAGATAGCTTCAATTCGCGCCGCGAAGGCTGCGAATCCAGCAAGCTGATTTTGGTCAAGAGTGTTGTTTTCAAGGCCAGGTGGTTTTGCCATTTTGGTGTCTGCCTTGGGGGAGCTTTTCTGCCTTAGATAAGAAATGATCAAATGAGGAAATGTCAACCCTTTTTAGAAATTCAGAATGGAAATTGATATGTATTCTAGTATTCTAACATTCTAATACATTCACACATTGCTACTTGGATACTTTGTAAGAGAGAAAAACAGAGTTTTCTTCCATTGCATTTTGCTTTGTAAAATGATGATGAGGAGCTAAACCCCATTTTGTCAAGATTGGAGGTAGTAGCTATTCTCATTTGTTTATGTATTCCATTTGATATCTATATATATATATATATATATATATATATATATATATATATATTTATATATATATATATATATATATATATATATATATATATATATATATATATATATATATATATATATATATATATATATATATATATATATATATATATGATAAAAGATTGTTGATGTATTGACTACTATTTTTGCCCTAAGTTGAAAATCAGATTTGAGTAGTTGTTGAAAGAGATTATTTAAGTCTTGACATAAAATAGATTTTCAAGTAGTGAATAAGTTGTAGAGATAGATTTATTCATTACTCTTCATTGGTATCAATCATTAAAGATTGTTATATTGATAGTTAGGTGGAGAGATCGTCTAAGGATCAATATAGTGATTATCACAATATCATTTAGACATAAATGACTTTGAGAGGATACTTGAACATCATCAATAATCTTAAATCTATATAGTTATCATAAGGAATCATAAGCACTTAGAATAGTGAACTCCAATCTTGCCAAGCTTTTACATTTGATTAAAACCATTTTACTGTTTTAGTGACATTTACTTAAAAAGATAACTTTCTAAACAAAACAACTTTGTTACTTTCTAAACTTATAACAATTTGGATTATAGAACGGCGGTAATAACAACCAATCTCTGTGGATACGATATAAAAATATTTGCCGAAGATATACTTTTCAACATTGTGCGGTTCAACACCATAATCCATTCAGTTTCTTCTGTATTCCCAAGTCAGTTTGGCATTGCTGGATTCATCATAAGCCAGATACCTCAAAGTTGCGCTAAGATTTTGATTCGTGAATAATCAACTTCCTAATCGCAGCCATACGTTAACCAAATTTGATACGGAAGGTATTGGTTCTTTGAGTAACAAAATTTAGGAATTGTTTGTTTCTCTCCTTAGTTTGGGTCAATAGCAGAACCTATAGAAAATGGGAAACACACTGTTAATTCAAAAGAATCATGGGAAAGGAAGTTAGAAGCATCACATGATATCATTCAAATGATAGCAGAACTCATTTGACAACCACAAAACATATAATTTCATTTTCTAAACAACTACATTCATTTAACACTAACAATCAAACCAACGAGTCCTAGGAAACCATGGAGTAAATTAAGCAATTCATCTTATTACATCTACTTGGCAACAGAAGGACATGTTGCATAGTGGATTTGATGTTACCGACATAGATAATATACCTGCATCAGAAGAGAACCAACCAACTTCATTAACTTCCAAATAACAATCCTAACTGATAACACCATCATAACTTGCAGCAACAGCAATATGTCGGCAATGCAAAAGATGCAAGCTGCAATGCGTCGATAATTAACCTTGGCATGGCGTCCTGTGTAGACCAATTGCAAATCCAGTTTGTAACACTCCAAAACCTTAATCATACCAAACCATACCTGTAGATATAAAGGGTAGGAATTCAAAAATCAATTCCATAATCCTTCCAATAAGCTCACAAGTGTTCCTATACTATAACTCAGAATAATTAGCTAAAAAATTCCATGACAGAAACCTGCAAAGAGGGGTGTTCCCAATTGCTCACATGTTGCAGCAAAACCAATAGGCTAGAAAGCACCAATTTCACCGTAGGCTCCTGCTAAGTGTCAAAATTCACTGCAGTAAAAACACAGGTAATTAGCAAAGGCAGTAAAATTTCGAAATATCCCAAAAGAGAATTAAGACAAAATTAGAGGAAGAAAGCTAAGTTCATATTACCGTTTCCAATTTAACATCAAATAGGGCAATCCAAATCTGAGCACCCAAAAGGGATTTCGCAGAGATACCCTTTTTGATCTCCAGAGGCTAATCTGAAACCCTAATTGTTGAATATAAAAGGTGAGAAGGGAAACGACAAGAGGGACGAAAAATCTAGAAGGCAAAAAACCCTAAATTTTTCCAAACGAAAAATCTAACCTTGGAGACGGCGGAAAACCCTAGAGCAAAAGAGGAGAGAGCGGCGACAGTGTGAAAAACTTAGCAAAGAGAGGAAGGTCAAGCTCACCATCACAGCCGAAGGTGAGCCGTCTTGTTTGATTTTCTGTTGGAAACCATGGCTTTTTTTTGCGTTTGGTGTGAGAGAGGGAGGCGCGAGTTTGAGCGATTGAGAGATGGAATGAGCGGTTGAAAGATTGGAATGAGCGATTGAGAGTTTGAACGAGTTTGAGGGAGTGAGATCGAGGGAGTGAGGACGATGAATGTTTATGTTACTGTTTCTCTCACATTCCTTTCTTTTATTTTTTTATTTTAAAAAGCAAGCATTTAATAATATTTGTTTAGTCTTCCCTTGCACCTCCGTATTTAATTAGTGTCTGTTAATCTCTTTTGGAAACCCAACAGCCAGGCGGCTAGGGTTACCCTTTCGGATTCCTCCATTGTTTTAATTAGTCATCCATTAACAGACCATCTCATTTTACTTTTTTTATTTTAATTTTTATTTTAATCTATTCTGGTTTGTATATTCCAGTTGTTATTAAAGAAATAAATAACCATAAATGGTCTAGTGGAGAGAGAGTAGTTTCATTTTCTATAGTATGATGCGTTTGATACTTGGGAGTAACATATATCTCCATATTTTTATTTTTATGCTTACTATTTCATGTAAAAAAATTTATAACTTCTACTATTTATTTTACTTTTATATTAATTTAATCGTTATTTAGTTGTTTATATTTTTAAATGTTTACCTTTTAGATTTAATTAATGGTTGAATTTCCGATATTGTTTTTTTATTCGATTAGTCGATTTTTGTGTGTTAGTTAATTTAGTTAGGTTATTGATATCCATCTTCATATCTTTACACATATAAATAATCACATTCAAATTCGCTAAATTTTCGATTTAAATTTCAATAACTTGCCATAGTTTCGACATTAAATTTCATTTCCTCCCATTAGAATCTAGCATTCTGGTGGGAACTTGATTTTATATATAAAATTAATTCGATATACATATAAAAATTGTAAAATTAATTTTATTCCTACAATTTTATTTTTAAACTATCTTTACGACTCGATTAAATTGCTTTTTTAAAAACACGAAAGAAGAGGACCATTTGAATCTTGCATTCCGGTGGGAACCCTCGAATAACCAGTCCTGAGCCACGCATTTTGGATTAACTGTTCATTCTTTTCTTTCATTCTTAAAAATCAACTTGGACAAAATAAAGGTCGTTGAGATCAAGCATTCTGGCGTAACCCTTTGAACATTTGATTCTTATCAAGTGTTTGTTGTCCATTAAATACTTTTTCTTTCTAAATAAACTCGAAAGAAAAGGACCATTGGAATCCAGCATTCTGGTGGAACCCTGAATTTTTTATCTTGGGGCTTATGTCTCGTTCTTAAATATTCGTCTTTCAAACTAAAAAAAAATATACTTAATTCCTACTTTAACACTTTTTTCAATAAGATGGAAATGGAACATGGTGTATACCGTGCACTCCTGAGATTAAGATTCAAGGTGGATGACTTGCCTATCTTAGCTCTCGCCATCGTCTAAATTTGTCGACGCGGTTTCTTCAAACCCCTTTCTCAATCAAAAACCTAAAAAAATACTTAATCTTTATTAAACACTTTTGCCAATAAAGATGGAAATGGAACATGGTGTATACCGTGCACTCCTGAGACTAGGATTCGAGATGGATATCTCGCTCATCCAAGTTCTCGCCATCACTCAAAATACATCCAACCAATCAAACTCTTTTCTCGTTGTTGTGCGATTAATCAAAAACCTTTTTCATAAATGAAAGATATATTGTCTTAAGGTGATTCAAAACAATGTTTCGGCCACGATTGCTGAGTCCAGATAAGTGACGCTTTTCCGAATGTAGATTTATAAATCCGTTCGATGTGTGGTGTACGTCCACTCCTCATCTGTTTTGGGTAAAACAATGTTCTCGTCGATTACTACAAAATAGCTTTCGCTAAAATCGATCAACAAACAAACATTTTTCTACCCAGAACTACGTAAGCCTTGATTTCTCTTTTAAGATACGTAGGAGCAGGATTTATAAATCTTGTCAGGCCCACTAATAAAAAACTTAGGATAGGTCCTTCGTTAAAAATCCAAAAACATTCTCCTCTCTTCTATTCTTTCTCTCCCTCATTATAACTTGAGAAGACTAACATAAGCTAACGTTCAAAACAAAACTAACTAAACAGTTCCCGTTGAATACAACGGACGTGACGGGTGTTAATACCTTCCCCTTGCGTAACCGACTCCCGAACCCTGATTTGGTTGCGACGACCATAATCATTATCGTTTTATCTTGGGTTTTATCGATATTTCCCCTTTCCTTTTAAGGAATAAATAAAGTTCGGTGGCGACTTTGTTCAGTCCATCATTGCGAGCGTGCGATCGCGCTTCGCTTAAAGTCGTATCCCCATTTTTCGAGGTGCGACAGATGGCGACTCTGCTGGGGACTACCAAGATCCCTAAGTGAGTCAACCCTAGTTCAGTTAAGTTTTCGTATGTGTGTTAGCTTTATTTGTTTATTTTTCTTCCTTTGTTATATGCTTTCTTTATCTCTGTTTTATCATATTTATATATATATATATATATATATATATATATATATATATATATATATATATATATATATATATATATATATGTGTGTGTGTGTGTGTGTGTGTGGGTGTTGGGATTTTGATATCATGAATAAAGCTCTACACCCGAGCTTTGGAAAAAGAGGAGAGAACACATAAGTTAGAATTGGAAGTTGTGTAGTGTTAGTCCCCAAGGGCCACTCCTTGCGTGCCTAGCATGAAGACTCCCCTAGAGTAGACCTGTTTGTAGATCTCGTTATAAGACGGCTAGCTTGTTGCATAACGTTGATTCATGAAGGGTCCATGACTCTAGGAGCCCCTCTTAGAACCAGTTTCTGCTTTAGTGGTTGCATAATGATGGACTCCAAGGGCCTCTCCTTTTTGCACCCAATATGAAAACCCCGCTCAGAAGAGACCTTTCTTCACTCTTGTCATAAAGCGGCTAGCCTGTTTTATGATGTTAATACGATTATGGTCCATGACTCTGGGAACCTTATCAAAAATGTAGAAACTATCCCGTGAGTGGTTTTATGGGTAGAAAACCTAGAACTATCTGTTAAGGAGACTACCTAGTAGGGTGTTCTATGTTACTCATGTTATCCCAGACCCTAACTACCTGCATTACATTTTATTTGCATACCAAAACACAAAAAACAATGCATTGCATCCATTCATATACCGTTGCATATGCATTCGTCATCATGCATTTCATATCATTTCTCGAAAATACCAAAAAAAACTCATCTATCCTTTGTCCATGATCAGCAAAGTGATTCCTGACACGCGTTTAGAACAAAGAACCATGTCTAAGGAAAATTCAAGAAGCATTGAAGGAGGAAGGCTCAAGTACATATATCTTGATTTCTGGGCCAAGTAATGTGAAAGGGAAAGGACCCCTGAAACCCCTCAAGGTTTTGTACCACAAGGAAAAGGTTAAGGATGTGGCTAGTGAGATATCATCATTTCCTGGTAAGAGCATTGAGATATCGCCTTGGATTTCCAATCCTCATGACATATAGCCAACTTCTATAGCCTCTAATTCAAAACTAGTTGGTGGTTCCCAAGTCTCTCAAGCCGGTTCCACAACCTTACCCACCCGGGTATGACCCAAATGTGCAATGTGGATATCATGTTGGATCAGAAGGGCATTTAACCGAAGACTGCAACGCTTTCAAAGCCAAAGTACAATAGTTGATTGACAACGGGTACATAGCCTTTCAAGAAGGAAGCTTGTTGGTAAACGTTAACCCATCAGCCGGATAAGTGCGAAGATCTCAAGGGGTGTCCCCCTAAGTTAATGGATCAAGTTTGAAGAAGTCATTCCTTAAAGCTGGCAATCATTTGGTTGTTTCAGCATTTCTTTTGTAGTTTCCTCGCATGTTGATTGTTAATTGCTTTTAAGCATTATTGTTTTCTTTGAATTGGTAAGATTAATGAAATGTTTATGCATCTTTTGAATTAATCCATTCGTATTCACTCGTTTTTCATTCATGTTAAAAACAAAAATACTCCCCTCATTCACATTTATTTATCAAACCGTTGTGTTATCAAAGATTGGAAGGAGGATGATGAAAACGAAACACCTGAAATTGTTGTGGTATGCTTTTGAGTAAAACCTTGTCGATGATGTAAGGCATTGTTTCAAATCCCCAAACACTGAAGAGATAAGGAGTTAATCCCTAGTCAACCACTTTGAGCCTAGAAGTTGGTGTTTATTTTGGATCTAAAACCATTAATCTTAACCTGGGGCAGGGTAGTTATGTTCAGATAGTTTGATCATGCATTCGATCTTTTAAAAATCGTCCATATGTACATCCTCCAATTAGGTTCAACCACATGTTATCTTTCAGGCACATGTTGAAGTGTCAAAGAAGCTAAGAAAAGCTAAATTTAGTGTTGGTTGATCCTCATCCACCAATAATATGGCAGTTTACCCCTTTAAGAAATAGAAAAAAGCCCGCTAAGTCAAATACCACAAAATGACTTAGGCAAAAGTTAGGGCATCCCGGTGGGCCGAAAGCTTCCAAAGAAGCGGTCTGGGCAAAATTAGGGATAAAGAAAATCAATCAAAAGAGGTCATTAAACCCTCAACAAAAACAAAATAAGGTGACTTCCATTTCAAGAAAATCTCACCTTGAACCCTCATTTTCACTTTCGCACCTTCGAGGTCGAATGCGCGTATTGAATTAACTGAACATAGGAACTGGAGATCATCAAGAAGAAGGGGTGGGTAAAAAATAAATTTTGAGCCTTATATCCTTTTGTTTAAAAAACCGTGAACCAGGCCACGTTACAACCCTTAAAAGACCTAATTGAGACAGGGTTTATTTTGAAAGCATACTATAACAAGGTTGTGTTAACCTGACTCCAAACGATTTTTGTTAACCATTTGATGGCACAGACTTGCATGTTGTGAATGACTTGATCATCATTGTGTTCTTATCAATGACCCGTTCACTGTATTTCACCCGTTCATATCAATAAATTTTGATTTCAAATTTTTGCATAAGCACTGCATTAAAATTACCATTTTTGAAAGAACAATCTTATTTGCGAGTCAACACTTAGCATCGAAGAAATTCCAATAATACACAGTTGAGGAACTTGATGAAGTGAAAGAAGTCTAGTCAGGGGAAAATCATTTTGAGCATCAGTTAATTCGAGCTAATCACCCTAAGGGTCATCTCGCCAAGAGTAATTTGCTTCAAGACTCAGACCGGGGCAAGCCACCTCAGAGCTCAGTAAGTCCAACTATCCAAGGAAAGTCGATCAAGAGTCTACCTTTCCAACATTTGGTTAGTCAAGTTCAGACCATTGCAAGTTTCAAACACTTGTGGCAAGCCATCTCGAGGTAGTCTCATGACAAGTTGTTTCCAAACTCACTTTCAAGGTGAACATTTCCAAAGACCCAACAGACTAGGGCAAGATGAGCCACAGAGGGGCAAAACCTTTTTCTTCATGCTTTCAAACCGCTCAAACAAATTCTACCATATGTGAACAACTATTGAGTTTAAGACGAGTGCCCGAAAATTATGCTAGCACGATCCATTAATCCTCCAAAAGGATCCCATTTGCTAAGTTGTGGCCGTCAAGCTGGATAGAATTCTCCTTTGACAACATCTATCATAAATATTTGGTTGAGTTCTCGATGTTAAGGAATCATGATATCCATAAAAAGCCTCTACAACTCCCAGTCCACTAAAGTGTCAGCATTTCCATATCATGATCATTCATATATCATGCATAAAAAAATTCAAATCATGCATAACCGAAATGTACTTCGTGCTCATTTTGCATTGACCTAGGTCTTGTTGTTGATCCTATAGCCTTTGACCTCTAATTCCAGTTTGTATTTGGTGCCCTTAAACCAACATCTGGTTTTCGCAGTCATTTTCAAGTCCAATTGTTGGCACCAATCTGTTAAAAGTTGGTTGTAATCCATTGCTTTCGGTCAAAGTCCAATTGTTGTTGGCAAAATCTGTTAAAAGTTGGTTATAACCCATTCCTTACAGTCAAAGTCCAATTGTTGTTGGCACCTATCCGTTAAGGGTTGGTTGTAATCCATTACTTACGGTTAAAAGTCCAATTGTTGTTGAGCTTTATTCAGGTCATATATGAACATGTTGTTGAGCTTTATTCCATTGTCAGGTCATATATGAACCTGTTGTTGAGCATTTTCAGGTCATATATGAACCTGTTGTTGAGCTTTATTCAGGTCATATATGAACCTGTTGTTGAGCTTTATTCCATTGTCAGGTCATATATGAACCTGTTGATGAGCATTGTCAGGTCATATATGAACCTGCTGTTGAGCTTTATTCCATTGTCAGGTCATATATGAACCTGTTGTTGAGCATTGTCAGGTCATATATGAACCTGTTGTTGAGCTTTATTCAGGTCATATATGAACCTGTTGTTGAGCTTTATTCCATTGTCAGGTCATATATGAACCTGTTGTTGAGCATTGTCAGGTCATATATGAACCTGTTGTTGAGCTTTATTCAGGTCATATATGAACCTGTTGTTGAGATTTATTCCATTGTCAGGTCATATATGAACCTGTTGTCCAGCATTGTCAGGTCATGTATGAACCTATTGTTGAGCTTTTCCAGGTCATATATGAACTTGTTGTTGAGCTTTATTCAGGTCATATATGAACCTGTTGTTGAACTTTATTCCATTATCAGGTCATATATGAACCTGTTGTTCAGTGCTATTCAGGTCATATATGAACCTGTTGTTGAACTTTATTCCATTGTCAGGTCATATATGAACCTGTTGTTGAGCTTTATTCAAGTCATATATGAACCTGTTGTTGAGCTTTATTCCATTGTCAGGTCATATATGAACCTGTTGTTGAGCATTGTCAGGTCATATATGAACCTGTTGTTGAGCTTTATTCAGGTCATATATGAACCTGTTGTTGAGCTTTATTCAGGTCATATATGAACCTGTTGTTGAGCATTGTCAGGTCATATATGAACCTGTTGTTGAGCTTTATTCCAGTATCAGGTCATATATGAACCAGTTTTGAAGAATCTTTCTCTATGATTGTTTCAGCATTGTCAAGTCATATATGAACCTGTTGTTGAGCTTTATTCCAGTATTGTCAAGTTCTTGATATTCCCCAGCATATTCAGGTCATATATGAACCTGTTGTTGAGCTTTATTCTAGTATTACCAGGTCATATATGAACCTGTTTTGAAGAGTCTTTCTCTATGATTGTTTCGGTGTTATCAGGTCATATATGGACCTGTTGTTGAGCTTTATTCCAGTATTACCATGTCATATATGAACCTATTTTGAAGAGTCTTTCTCTGTGATTATTTCAGTGTCATTAGGTCATATATGAACCTGTTGTAGAAATTTTTCATATTCGGGTTTAGTAAGTCATATGTGAACTTACTACCGAAATCTCTTGTACTCTAAATATTGTTTATCAACTTTCACTTCGATTACTCCCTAGTGTGTGTCTGATTCTCCAGCAGGATTGTTTTCCCCAGCAAGTTGTTTTTTTACCATTTGTCTGTCTCCCTGTAGACCATCAGCATTCCCCAAGATCTTTGTTTCATTCTGTATCCATCATAAAGCATCATGCTAGGGTTTATCTTATGTCCGATCATGTCCCTAGCAAATCAAATAAAAAGAGTCATTCATTTAGGCATTCATCTCATATCATATCCTATCATTTGCATTTCAGGATCAAAATCCGGGTCTTCTTAGTATTTAACTATCTCCCACTATGATCATATGAAGAGTGTCCTGCTTCATATTCTCTAGTTGAAGATACTTAAATAGGGGCAACTGTCATACCCCGATCTTAGATCCATCTGCATTCATCCACTATGCATCATGCATTCATTTTAATATAAACCCTAATTCACGTTTGAGGTCGACCGTTGACTTTCTGGTCAATTAGTTGACCAAAGTCAACCGTCCATTCCCAAATCCATATTGTCTCGATTTTGATAAACATTGGTCATTATCTAGGCCTTTTCGATCATGGTGCTTTTAATTACCAAATGGATTCTGATTTAAGTTATTTGACTTTTTAATTTTCAATTTGATTTTTATTTCAAATTAAGTCTAATTTCAAATTTCAATTTAATCTTAATTGTTTTTTTAACTAATGATTCAAACTCTAACTGATTTTAATTTTCAAATAAATATTAGAATTGATATCAAATTAATTTTAACAAATTATAGATTAATTTGATTTTAATTGGTTTTATTGGTTTTTTGATTTTAAATTGACATTTAGATTAGTCTTGGATTATTTCTAAATTTCATATCCATTTTTATAACCAAATATCCATTTATCCATTAACCCTTTTAACAACCATGTCCATCAAAATCCACTACCCCATTTCTAGACTTTAAGTCAATGTATTACACTCAAAATCTTAACTTTTCATCAATCCACATTCATGTTTAAATTCATATTTAACAATAATGTCCAATAATTTTTCAATCACAGTTAGTTCCCAATTTTGGTTCAAACCAGTAATTCCAATCATAATGCAAATCTCAATAGAAATTTTCCATAACTATTCAATTTCAATTTCATTCAAATTCCAAATCTTAATATTCGAACATTCATAAATAAACTTTCCATAATAATTTCAAATTATATCATTCATCCACGGAAATCATTAACATCCAATTCCTAAGCATTAACATCCACCACCTTCATGCTACATATGTTAACACTTTATGACAACCATGTAAGTCAATTTCAATCCACATCTATACATTCCATATCATTCATCCACGGAAATTTGCATTAATAAAATGTCATTATATGTGAAGGTCCCAATGATATACTACTTGCTTCCATAATACATGTTTTGGCATCCTATGCAAGGCCATAGCAGGCCCGTTTCTGCGGTAGGCTAAGCATTATCCTGCATGCTCCAAACTGGATCCCATAGTAAACAACATTGCTAGTTTCATACACCAGTCCAAGTGTGAAGTAGAAAAGGGCAGTACATCAAATACAATTCATGGCGGCATGGCATCAAGACCTACGATTCTGCAGCAGGCAAGGCAAGCTACCTGCAGCAAACATCATCCTACAAAAGAAATAGCATATTAATGAGTTGTGTGGTTCAACACCATAATCCATTCAGATTCTTCTGTATTCCCAAGTCAATTTGGCATTGCGGGATTCATCATAAGCTAGATACCTCAAAGTTGCGCTAAGATTTTGATTCGTGAATAATCAACTTTCTAATCGTAGCCATACATTAACCAAAATTGATACGGAAGGTATTGGTTCTTTGAGTAACAAAATTTAGGAATTGTTTGTTTCTCTCCTTAGTTTGGGTCAATAGCAGAACCTATAGAAAATGGGAAACACACTGTTAATTCAAAAGAATCATGGGAAAGGAAGTTAGAAGCATCACATGATATCATTCAAATGATAGCAGAACTCATTTGACAACCACAAAACATATAATTTCATTTTCTAAACAACTACATTCATTTAACACTAACAATCAAACCAACGAGTCCTAGGAAACCATGGAGTAAATTAAGCAATTCATCTTATTACATCTACTTGGCAACAGAAGGACATGTTGCATAGTGGATTTGATGTTACCGACATAGATAATATACCTGCATCAGAAGAGAACCAACCAACTTCATTAACTTCCAAATAACAATCCTAACTGATAACACCATCACAACTTGCAGCAACAGCAATATGTCGGCAATGCAAAAGATCCAAGCTGCAATGCGTCGATAATTAACCTTGGCATGGCGTCCTGTGTAGACCAATTGCAAATCCAGTTTGTAACACTCCAAAACCTTAATCATACCAAACCATACCTGTAGATATAAAGGGTAGTAAAATTTCGAAATATCCCAAAAGAGAATTAAGACAAAATTAGAGGAAGAAAGCTAAGTTCATATTACCGTTTCCAATTTAACATGAAATAGGGCAATCCAAATCTGAGCACCCAAAAGGGATTTCGCAGAGATACCCTTTTTGATCTCCAGAGGCCAATCTGAAACCCTAATTGTTGAATATAAAAGGTGAGAAGGGAAACAAGAAGAGGGACGAAAATTTGGAAGGCGAGAAACCCTAAATTTTTCCAAATGAAAAATCTAACCTTGGAGACGGCGGAAAACCCTAGAGCAAAAGAGGAGAGAGCGGCGACAGTGTGAAGAACTTAGCAAAGAGAGGAAGGTCAAGCTCACCATCACCGCCGAAGGTGAGCCGTCTTGTTTGATTTTCTGTTGGAAACCATGGCTTTTTTTTGCGTTTGGTGTGAGAGAGGGAGGCGCGAGTTTGAGCGATTGAGAGATGGAATGAGCGGTTGAAAGATTGGAATGAGTGATTGAGAGTTTAAACGAGTTTGAGCGATTGAGAGTTTGAACGAGTTTGAGGGAGTGAGATCGAGGGAGTGAGGACGATGAATGTTTATGTTACTGTTTCTCTCACATTCCTTTCTTTTATTTATTTTTAAAAAAAAAGCAAGCATTTAATAATATTTGTTTAGTCTTCCCTTGCACCTCCGTATTTAATTAGTGTCTGTTAATCTCTTTTGGAAACCCAACAGCCAGGCGGCTAGGGTTACCCTTTGGGATTCCTCCATTGTTTTAATTAGTCATCCATTAACAGACCACCTCATTTTACTTTTTTTTATTTTAATTTTTATTTTAATCTATTCTGGTTTGTATATTCCAGTTGTTATTAAAGAAATAAACAACCATAAATAGCCTAGTGGAGAGAGAGTAGTTTCATTTTCTATAGTAGGATGGGTTCGATACTTGGGAGTAGCATATATCTCCATATTTTTATTATTATGCTTACTATTTAATGTAAATTTTTTTATAACTTCTACTATTTATTTTACTTTTATATTAATTTAATCGTTATTTAGTTTTTTATATTTTTAAATGTTTACCTTTTAGATTTAATTAATGGTTGAATTTTCGATATTATTTTTTTATTCGATTAGTCGATTTTTGTGTGTTAGTTAATTTAGTTAGGTTATTGGTATCCATGTTTATATCTTTACACATATAAATAATCACATTCAAATTCGCTAAATTTTCGATTTAAATTTCACTAACTTTCCATAGTTTCGACATTAAATTTCATTTCCTCCCATTAGAATCTAGCATTCTGGTGGGAACTCGATTTTATATATAAAATTAATTCGATATACATATAAAAATTGTAAAATTAATTTTATTCCTATAATTTTATTTTTAAACTATCTTTACGACTCGATTAAATTCCTTTTTTAAAAACACGAAAGAAGAGGACCGTTCGAATCTTGCATTCCGGTGGGAACCCTCGAATAACCAGTCCTGAGCCACGCGTTTTGGATTAACTGTTCATTCTTTTCTTTCATTCTTAAAAATCAACTTGGACAAAATAAAGGCCGTTGGGATCAAGCATTCTGGCGTAACCCTTTGAACATTTGATTCTTATCAAGTGTTCGTTGTCCATTAAATACTTTTTCTTTCTAAATAAACTCGAAAGAAAAGGACCATTGGAATCCAGCATTCCGGTGGAACCCTGAATTTTTTATCTTGGGGCTTATGTCTCGTTCTTAAATATTCGTCTTTCAAACTCAAAAAAAATATACTTAATTCCTACTTTAACACTTTTTTCAATAAGATGGAAATGGAACATGGTGTATACCGTGCACTCCTGAGATTAAGATTCAAGGTGGATGCCTTCCCTATCTTAGCTCTCGTCATCATCTAAATTTGTCGACGCGGTTTCTTCATACCCCTTTCTCAATCAAAAACCTAAAAAATACTTAATCTTTATTAAACACTTTTGCCAATAAAGATGGAAATGGAACATGGTGTATACCGTGCACTCTTGAGACTAGGATTCGAGATGGATATCTCGCTCATCCAAGTTCTCACCATCACTCAAAATACATCCAACCAATCAAACTCTTTTCCCGCCGCTGTGCGATTAATCAAAAACCTTTTTCATAAATGAAAGATATATTGTATTAAGGTGATTCAAAACAATGTTTCGGCCACGATTGTTGAGTCGAGATAAGTGACGTTTTTCCGAATGTAGATTTATAAGTCCATTCGATGTGTGGTGTACGTCCACTTCTCATCTGTTTTGGGTAAAACAATGTTCTCGTTGATTATCACAAAATAGCTTTCGCTAAAATCGATCAACAAACAAACATTTTTCTACCCAGAACTACGTAATCCTTGATTTCTCTTTTGAGATACGTAGGAGCAGGATTTATAAATCTTGTCAGGCCCACTAATAAAAAACTTAGGATAGGTCCTTCGTTAAAAATCCAAAAACATTCTCCTCTCTTTTATTCTTTCTCTCCCTCATTATAACTTGAGAAGACTAACATAAGCTAACATTCAAAACGAAACTAACTAAATGGTTCCCGTTGAATACAACGGACGTGAGGGGTGCTAATACCTTCCCCTTGCGTAACCGACTCCCGAACCCTGATTTGGTTGCGACGACCATAATCATTGTTGTTTTGTCTTGGGTTTTATCGATATTTCGCCTTTCCTTTTTAGGAATAAATAAAGTTCGGTGGCGACTCTGTTCAGTCCATCATTGCGAGCGTGCGATCGCGCTTCGCTTAAAGTCGTATCCCCATTTTTCGAGGTGCGACAGATGGTCAAGATTATAACATTTAGACACGATCCAAGGGCCGTACAGCAAACACGTGGGGATGGTGGTGGAAACCACCATCTTCTCCGGTGATCCAACAAGTTCCGGCCACCACGCGCTGGGAAAAAGTTTGTAATGAAAATGAAATGTAAGGACATTAAAATGAAGCTCAGGTTATGTACATCACCACTGTAACCATGGATCATCCTCACTCTTCCTATTTAGAGAGAAATGTGTGATGGAAGATCATGGTATGTCAACTCGAATGGCACGATTTGAACAATTAAGACCACCACTGGCCTGCCTCAAGTATGAGGACTTCAGAAAACCTCATAAACCAAAGAAAATCACATTGAATTGCAAGATCTAGATCAAAACAGTTTGAGGTTCTACCTCTGGAATGAAGCTTCAAATGCCACGAATTCTTCAAGATCTTGATCTGCTTTTGCTCTGGAAGTGTGATGGAGATGATAGGTTAAGGAATTGAGCTTTGAAAATCAACTAATGATGTTGAATTTCAAGCTTGAAAGAGAAAGAGAAATCTGAAAATTTCTTTAGTGAGGGTTGGGATTTTAATTCAGCAGCAATTCAGATCTCCACTTGGTTAAAGAATGAATGGGATTGAGCACTTATTTATAGCTGAAATATGGCTGAGATCATGGTTCCCTCGTGTGCATGGGATTTGAATTCTCCTTGCATGGGCCTGTACAGGCGCATGTAAGGCCCAATGATGGGTGATACACCATGCTGAGATCAACTAGAATTGAAATGGACGTGCAATTCTGATAGAATTGGCTTGCACATGAAGTTACAACATGAAATGCAAAAATGACCATAAAAAGAAAGCTCTTCGAAACTCACACATGGAAAGTCCAAAAAAGTAATGTGAGTAAAGGTTGGAAAGCCCTTGAAATAAGGAACAAAAATCATGTTGGGAAAAAATTCATTTGGCAATTGGAAATTAGTGAAAACTGGTTGTGAAAGTTTGGGTACAAAACATGTCTAAGTCACCCTTTGAAAATTTTCACCAAAAGCAAGCCTCTTCAAGCCCCTTTGTTTCAAAGATGCAAGCTTCAAATGATAAAACCTCCAACATCAAAGTTGTAGATCTTTTAAATATGATCAATTTAGACTCACATTTTGCATCATTTGGATTTTTCATGAAAACGTTATGGGCATTTGAAGTTGGGCATTTTTCAAATTCAATGACTTAGGTCCAAAGTGACCTATAATGTTTTGTATTATCACATGTGTTTCTTTTAGGATTATGAAATTTTGTCCAACATAACATTTGAAGTATACATCTTAAGATTTCCAATTCATTCGGTATAACCTCAAAATCATAAAAAATAAGGAAGTTAGGTCCTCGGGAACTTGACCCAAAATTAGGGTTTCAGTCAAAATGACCTATAATGTTTTGAAATGAATGATGTCCTTCCATGTTTCAAATGGATTTTTGATGAACATGAAAGTTATTCATATGGTTTGTAATAAAATGTTTCATCTTGGGGTCATCTTCATTTGACAAAGACATCACAAGTTGTATCTCATTGATGCTCAGCTTAGTCAGATGACTTGACTGGTCAACTTTTCAAGGCCAAACTTCCAATCTTGATGAATGAATGATTGAGGAGCCTCACATAAGCTCATATATGCATAAAATAATGAATGAAAGAACTTACCTTGATTAAATTTGATCATATGTTGAATTAGGGTTTCCTTGGGAAACAATCCTTGGGAAACAGTCAAATAAGCTTCATGTGCAAGGCACAGTCAAAGCACAGTTGAATTAGGGTTTCCTTGGGAAACAATCCTCAAGCCCTTTGGGTTATCTTGATCAAATTGGAAAATTGAGATACTTGGGATACATATATGATGATTAAGATATTTGTGGACCATTGTCATGATTTTTCTAATCTTCATCTAGCCATTGCATTGAGCTTAGGAGCCTCCTATGAGCATGGGAGCACATGATCACTTGAGCTTCAAAACAAAAAGAGTTAGTGACATATTTTTGTGCTTTTGGTTAGTAATAAAAAATAAGAAAAACAATAATATACAATACAAGCATGTTTGGTGGTCTCAAACCACTCACACAAGTCCCAAACCTAGGGTTAAGGAGCCAAACATGTTGTGATCCTTGAGGCAATGCACTGAGGAATGATATGATGCCATGAGGGATCTTAGGGTCAAAATTAGGGTCTTACGCAGTGGATCTGACTAGCACTCCAAAGTGTCAGTCTGGTGAATCCAGCGGTTTGAAACCTAATGATGATGATGAGGTACTTTGGTTGATTAAAAAGAGCGAGTTTAATGTGGTGGAGCAGTTGCTCCAAACTCCTTCCAAATTTTCAGTGTTGTCTCTGCTTATGAACATCGAAGCGCACAGAGAAGCATTTCAAAAAGTATTGGAGAAAGCTTATGTAGAGCATGATGTAACGGTTGATCAGTTTGATCATAGTGTGGCTAATATCACTTCCTGCAACAATTTGAGCTTTTGTGATGAGGAACTTCCTAAGGAGGGTAGGAATCACAATTTGGCATTGCATATTTTAATGAATTGCAAGGAGGATGCACTGACAAATGTGTTGGTTGATATTGGTTCATCTTTGAATGTACTTCCCAAATCAACTCTTTCTAGATTGACATATAAAGGAGCTCCAATGAGATATAGTGGCATGATCATCAAAGCATTTGATGGTTCTCGCAAGACTGTGATCAGTAAAGTGAACCTTCCTGTGAAGATAGGTCCGACTAATTTATAAATTACTTTCCAAGTAATGGATATCCACCCAGCCTATAGTTGCTTGTTAGGAAGGCCATGGATACATGACGCAGGAGCCGTTACGTCAACTTTGCACCAGAAATTGAAGTTTGTCAAGAACGGAAACCTTGTTATTGTCGGTAGGGAGAAGACTTTATTGGTAAGCCACATATCGTCTTTCTCTTATGTAGAAGCCGAGGATGAGGTTGGAACTCTGTTCCAAGATCTATCTATTGTTGGAGAAAAGAGAGTTGGGGCACCTATGTCCTCCTTCAAAGACGCCAAGAAGATTGTCGAAGACGGTATTTCTGATCAGTGGGGACAAATGATAGAAGTCACCAAGAACCAGAGCATAACCGGTTTGGGATTCCAACGAGGTTCATCTGAAGCTGAAGATGTGCAACCCAGTTTCTGTAGCAGAGGGTGTAAGACCCCAATTTTGACCCTAAGATCCCTCATGCCATCTCATCATATGCATTACCATTGGGATCATACATTGGCATCCTCCTTACCCCTTTTTCATTGGGTTTGTTTTGGGAGAGATCATCAAGTGTAATACCCCAAAATTTACCCCTCATTTTTCCTGGAAGCATGGGATTATGTTTTACACTTCATTAGCATCATATTAGGTCATCTCATTGCATAATGCATTAGTGACATGGAGATCAGGTTTTGATCGATCACTCCTTAACAGAAGGAGCCCACACAAAGCAAGATTGAGAATTGGACTTCATTTTCTAAGTATACAAGTCTCAAGGGTCTTAGGGGGGTCCAAGTATCTTATTATGGTCCTCAGTTCATCAGTGAAGGATTCAAAGCTATCAGAGTGTTCATCTGGATTTAATCAGAAATTAGGGTTTCATGGCTACCTACAACAGGCAATGTTTGGTTGGAAGTAGAGGAGCTCATCCATGTCATGATTAGAGAGGCATCTTGGCCTAGGAAGATTCACAATTATCTCAGAGATCCATTGGCAATTAGTGCAATCAGTTCTTGATCATTTTGCCCTAAAACTAAGGTTTGGTATAAAATCAGTTTATTTTTCATTATTTGGGTGAAACTCTTTGCCATGGCCCTCCGTATGTCCACAAGGGTCTACATACAAAAAATCAGCTCTTTATTTGAGCTAGAAATGCTTCAATTGATCAATGGAATCGGGAATCAGACAGTTTGGGAAAAGTCAACTGTGGGGCCAGAAAAGTCAACTCCTGACATTTTGAGAGTGGAATCTCAAAATCCATGCCTAGGGGATCCTACATGTAAAATTTGATCAAGGTTGGATCATGGATTCATCATTTAATCAGGAATTGGAAAAGTTACTTAATTTGGAAATGGTTGACTTTCCATTTAGGGCAAGTTTTCATGATCGTTGCACAAACTTTAAGCCCATTTTTCATCGAGATAAAAGCTCCATTTGAAACTTTCTCCAACATTAACGTTGTTCCTCTTGTTCCAAGCTTTCTAGAGATATAAAGTTTGCTCCATTTAGATTAGAATTGAGAAAGTTATGCTTAGTCAAAGTGAGATATTTTTTTAGGACACTTGGAAAAATTTCTAAGTCCAAAATCTTCAAAATTTGTCAAGACTTCTTGGCTAGTTTTCTTGCACTTCAAGGCATTATTTGAAAATACTTTCTTCACAAAAATTGTACCTTGCCATGTCCTCTTTCACATCCTTTTAGAATCATCTCATTTGGATCCATGGTTTGAGAGATACATTCATTTAAAGTGGGCACCATGACTTGATTTTCTAGGCAGATTTTGGGCCTGGCTGGCCCAATCAGATTTTCTAAGCATGCTGCACAAACCAGTCACGTTTTTAACCTCTTTTGCCCATGCATTGGACATCCATTCACTTAAGTTTGGCCCAAAATAACAACATTTTACACCTCACTTCACACTTTTATTCTTATGGATAAATCACTTATTAAAAGGCCCATGAGAACACCTAATCCACCCTATTTAAGAAGCTGAAACCCTAACCCTAGAGGAGCATTGGAATTTCGTGGCAAGGAGGCAAAGCTTCATCATATATCAGATTCCATTCCACTTCTATTTTCCATTAGGTAATCATCTCTTCCATGGCCATGTTTTGATATATCTACGCTTGCTTACCATGTTCATCACCATTAATCCTTCCATTTTCATATTTCTTTTTCTTATTTAAAATATTTTCTTCATCCATAAAATTACCCAAAAATATTTTTCACTTTTCTTAACGTTCTATTTAATTTTATATATATATTTTTTTTCGTATTTTTTTAATATTAATATTTTATTTTAATTATTTATTCTAATTGGTCCATTTTAACACACTTTTTTTATTGATTTTATTTTTATGACTTAAAATTATTATTAGCATTTGATTTTTGGGATGAAGGTTGACCACTGTCTCATGGTCAACCTGACCTTTTCTTGGAATTTTATTTCACATTTTCAATTTATTTTGGATTTATTTTTGACCTAGTTTGGTTGGTGGACTTTTAATTTGACTTATGTTTTATTTTAATTAATTCACATACCAATTTTCATTATTTTTAAAATCTTTTTGGGGGATGATGATGTCCTGACCCCACCTTATTTATTTTATTTTCATAATTTTCTTGATTAATTTACTATTTATTCTTGATTTATTTCTAACCTAGTCTCATTAATTGACTTTTGGTTTGACCTCGGTTTTATTTTAATCAATTTATGTACCAATTTTCGTTATTTTTAAAATCTTTTTGGGGGATGATGATGTCCTGACCCCACCTTATTTAGTTTAATTTTTTCATAATTTTCTGGATTAATTTACTACCTCTGTTTTTTATTATAAGTCGCTTTGGGAAAATATTTTGTACCACTATATAAGTCGTTTTATAATATCAATGAGTCATTAATGTTATTTTTCCTATTATACCCTTAAATATTTATTATTCTCTCTTCTTTCAATTATATCAATTTATCTTTCCAATATCATTAATGAAGGATAACTTTGTAAAATCCTTCATAATTTCTCTTTTTTATACCACAATTATTACATTTCTTAATACGTGTGAAAAGTCAAAAACGACATATAATAAAAAACGGAGGGAGTACTATTTATTCTTGATTTATTTCTAACCTAGTCTCATTAATTGACTTTTGGTTTGACCTCGGTTTTATTTTAATTAATTTATGTACCAATTTTCGTTATTTTTAAAATCTTTTTGGGGGATGATGATGTCCTTACCCCACCTTATTTAGTTTAATTTTTCATAATTTTCTTGATTAATTTACTATTTATTCTTGATTTATTTCTAACCTAATCTCATTAATTGACTTTTGGTTTGACCTCGATTTTATTTTAATTAATTTATGTACCAATTTTCGTTATTTTTAAAATCTTTTTGGGGGATGATGATGTCCTGACCCCACCTTATTAAGTTTAATTTTTCATAATTTTCTTGATTAATTTTCTATTTATTTGTTATTTTTTAAGTTGACTTGAATTTTCAGTTGACTTCTTTATGATCCATGTTTGACTTAGGGATTGCTTATGGCAATTGAAGAGATCTTTTCATCCTCCCTTGTTCATATCATATGCCATGTATTAGAGGCCTTTTGCCTTGATTTTATTTGGTCCTTACCTCATTTCCTGATTAAATTATTCAGTGGACCCTTCGTGTGTATATTTTCATCTGTTTGATTCTTCTGTTATCTTTTATACTTGTTTCTCTCATTCATGCTTTCTATTGCTTGATTATTTAACATGTTCATACTCCCATGCATTGTTTAAATGCTCCATTATTTGATTCTTTGGTTTGATTATATGTTGTTTATTTATACGATCTGATTGATAACTGTTGCCTACTTGTATGATGTATGAGGCATATATTCTTATTGTTTATTTGCCATGAACAATCCCCATTCATAACAAATGTACCCCTCTCCCATAAAGTGTATAATATTTATTTCTTTATTTCTTTAGTCACCTGTTAATACAAGAATTAAAACGAACATCTGATAACCATTTCAAAATAAGATCAAAAGCTCGATCCAACATCGAGTAATCATTTTCAAAACTTAACAAAACCAGCACGCATTCATCCATCCTCTTGTAAATCGATTGCCTCAAGCATCGCCATCTACCTGTAAGTCGATTGCCTCCGGCATCGCCATCTACCCTTATCCGTAAGTCCTCTTCGTGCTCCACCTGTCGACTCTTGTTTCGTTTTGGTAGCACCCATTAGGTAGAACCCTTTGTATGATAACATAGGTAGAATTCCTTTATCTTTGCATGCTAACATTAGGTAGATGTTCCCCTTTGTAAATCCTAACACATAGGTCCATATTGCATGACAACTCCAGAGCAGAGCTTCCCCACTTTTAGACCTTCCGTGCGTCTCCGGTCTTGTGGCATGTCAGTCCGTTCTATTGCAAAGAGGTAACTGCCTAAGACTTGATTCAGCGAGCTGCGACACCTACTGCTAGGACGTTGAACACACTGCCCACCCTCCTTTGACACAGCTGGTGTCCTCTTTTGTAAGTCCATGTTCAGATGGCAATCCTTAACCCTTAGTTAGCCGAACTACGTTTTGCTCTGATTCTCATTCCAGATGAGATACGTAGGCATAAGACGCGACGTCTTACCAAGCACACTTCTCTTTAACCCATAGGTAGCCGATCTACGAAGACTCTGATTCTCATACTCAGATGAGATACGTAGGCAGTGGATGCGACATCCTTGCGAGTCATTTTCTTTTAACCTTCCTTTTAGTAAATAGTACTTTACATATACCTACACCCTTTAGACTAGAACAACACTTATGAAAAGGGCTCCCTAGGAGTACCTAGGATGTTTTGGGGTGCTTAAAATCTTCCCATTGCATAACCAACCCCCTTACCCAGATCTCTGACATTTTTACTAGTTTTTGACTCGATAAAACTTTTAGGTTTTTGTTCGCTTTCTAACCATTCCTTTGGATAAATAGAAGTGCGGTGGCGACTCGACTTGTATGGTTTACCTTGGATTTAGTCAATATCTCTAATGGTAACGAATACCCCGCTACACCAAGCACCATGTGATTGTATCATATTTTTATTTTATCATTTTACTAACCAAAATACCAAAAATATTTCTTTGCATTTTCCTAACTCTTTTGTAGGTAGGACGTGATCACCTTGATCTATCAAGTTCACATCTAGGGTTTAAGACTCTCATTGCTAAGAGAACAACCAAGGAATGATCCATAAAGGTTCTAGGCATCATATATGAGTCCCCATGATCTCTACATGTTATTTTGATCAAGCATTCTTCAAGAGTTTGGAATTGATTTGTCTTGGAAACCCTAGTTCATCTAGGTATCTTGAGTAACTTCTTTAACAAGCTTCTTCACCAATTGATAAAATCTCTCAAGGTACACTTTAAAATTCATCATCTTATGCATATATTATCTACCATGATCCTAAAAAGTCAAGAGAATTTCAAGTTAGCAAGTTGGTTGATGGTGGTTGGCCAGATGAATTCATCTGTTCAAAACTGGGTCCACCTAGATCCTATCGCCTACAATTTTAATCATATGAAAATGATTCCAAGAGAAACGTTACTCTAAATGACATTCCAAACAACTTTCATGTTGAGGTCTAGAGCTAATTTTTCTTGGAAAGTCATTTTCTATGTTGAAACATTATATGTCATTTTGTCTAAACCCTAATTTGAAAGTCAACTTCCCAAAGTCATAACTTGCTCAATTTTTATGATATGAAATATTTCAAAGTTTCACAATCAAATTCAAGATGTCTAATTATGTTTGGAGTGAGAGCTAAATCAACTTTTATGAACATGTGATATGAGGATATATTATAGGTCATTTTGGACCAATACCATTGAACAAGTGATTTTCCTCAACTTCAAAAATGCATAACTCACTCATTCTAAATCCAAATGATGCCAAATTGGTGACCATTTTGAATTTATTGGAAATATATACAACTTTGATGAAGACACGTTTCTCATTTGGAGCTCACATATTAAGTTAAGCAAGGTGGAATAATTGAATATGTGACTTGACACTTAGAAAATATTTTAACATGTTGAAATTTCCAAACTTCCACCTCAAAATTCACCATGATACAAGTTCCAAATGTAAAAGTGTTCAACATAAGAGTTGTTCCTATAGATCTAAGCTTTCGAAAGAGTTATAATTCATTCATTTTGGACTAAGTTTTATAGGTCTGCGCATGGTATAAACAGACCTGTATCAGTTGGCAAAATCAAAGCTTCAAATGTTCAAACAACTTTTCCTTGCCATTCAAGCTTCATGCAGACCTTACTTCAGTTGATTATGGACCTAAATGGATTGCTTCATGGACCTGCACATGCCCATGCAAGCATGTGCATTGCATTACCAAATTTGGAGAATTTTCAAGTGTGCAAATAAAACTTCTCATGGCTATAAATAGAGGTCCCCTACATCAATTCAAAAGACCCTTGCACGCCAGCTTTACCCCCAATCTTCCAACCCCTCTCAATTCAAAGGAAAACCTGAGAAATTTCATTTGAAACTTGAGTTTGAATCTCACTGTTTGGAGATTCAAAAACTCTAGGATCCAAAGCTTTGCACTATTCTTAAGCCACTTCCACAAACTCCATAAGCAAGATCAAGCATGAATTGAAGCAAGAGAGATCCATTTCTGCACAGCATTGAAGGTAATTTTCCAGATTTTTCTTCTCTTTGATTCTCTCTTAATACTCATCAATTCTCTTGGATCCGTGGTTGTCTGAAGTCCTACCAATGTAGGCAAGAAGATTGAGTTGCTTTGAGGTTAAATCGAAGCAACTCAGTTGGCACACCTCAAAATTCAACTCCACGTATCTCTATATATATTTGGAGTTAGTTAAAATTGAGGTGATATTCTTGATCTACGCCATTTTATCTTTAAGATCATGTCCTCTTTTTTCATTTATGATATGGTGATGACTAAACCAGTCCGGCCAGGGTCATCGGAGAAGATGACCGGCCTTTGGCTTCGGCGATGCCCTAGAAGTGTTCAGAGCCATTATATGAGTTTGAAATGTTTTAATCAGGAGTGCACATTGTGATTACCAGGTGTGTGGACGTTTGACTCAAGCGTACCATGGAATGCACGCTCTCCATTACTTGATCTGCCACCTCAATTAATGAGGCAGATCAAGTGGTCCACGTTTTTTTGATTATCTGATTTTATTTTTTATTCCTTTGATTTTCATTAATTCATATTAATTTTAATATTGGTCCAAAAAATATGAGAGTTTCACCAAAAAAATTTAAATAAAATCCTCTTTTATTTTCTGAATTAAAATTATTCTTTGGATCATTATTAATATTTTTCATGATTTAATTGATTTTGTAAATATTTTTAATTGTTTAAAAATACTTTTAAGTCTCCAAAAAATTTGAATTTTTTTCTCCAAGGTCCTTTGACCTTGTTTGACCTATGATAAATCTCATGGTCATTTCTTTGGTATTTTGATGAGGTTTTAAGAAATTGACCAACCATATTTAATTTAATACATTATTTTTAATATTTTTTAATTGTTTAAATGCCAAATTAATTGTGTAGAGCCATTTTAATTGACTTTTTGAGTTTAACTTGTGTTGTTGGGCCTTGGTCAAGGTTGATTTGACTTTGTTAGGTTAGGATCATTGGATTTAGGGGATTGATGGAATGTACATTCCATCTCCCAAAATGAATGAATCATCTTAACTTGGTAAAAGTCCTCCTTTGTCCAATTTGAGTTTGATATATTTCCCCTCCCTCTCATTCCCTTTCTTTATGCATTCATGTCATGGACCTATGGTATCTCAATATCCTAAGGCTAGTTGATTGCAAAATCAACATAAGTATGGATGAGATTGGGTTCCCCACTTTGCATATTCTTTTTATGTGTGGTATGTTTCATGACCATAGTTCATCATATTATGTCTCTAACATGCATTAACACCAAAATTCTATTGCCCGACCTCAAATAGTTGTGACTTCTACATAAGTCCAATTACGATTGCTTAACATAGCGCTAAATTTTGATCCAAAAGGCATAGCATTCTAGTTAGTGAGATTGTAAGCCTCCCCTCTTTCATGGTATTATGTGGAAACTTGGCCTTTTTTCCTTCCTTTGGAAGATGTCTTGGTTCAAGGATCCATGCTTGTGATAAGTGGGTTGAGTGTTCTCGAAAGAATGACTTCAATTAAAAAGCAAAAGCAAAGCAATACTAACTTCTAACTCATTAACAACTAACATTTATTTTCAAGTCCTTTATTTTCAATGCAATTTAATTTTTAAGCCTTATTTATTTGCCATTTTTCATACCATTATAATTATTTATGTTAATGTCATTTTCACTTTGTCCACTTGGACCATATTGTGTGATATATTTTGTTTGTGTGTATTGTGTTTGTTTATGTGGTCTTTGACCATTAATGTACATAATAAGAACAAAAACCCTAAAAAATATCTTGTGTGGATTATTGGTTTGATCTGAGACAATTGGACTTAGAATTTAGGCAACACTCGCTATGCAAAGGACTTGGCCAATGCCAATTTTCGTATAACCAAGTGCTTGTGATTTGAAACTTCATCTGATACATCATTGAAGATCCGTTTAAGTTCATCTGCAACATGATCATTATGAAGTTGTTATTTTGAACCTGTGATTTGTGCCATCTTGGAATTCATCTGATGCATGGGAAACTTTGAAGAAGATCATGGAGTTGCTAAGCTTGGATGTGGTTATCTTTATTTGATGTCTTGCTCTTCAAGTTGAGATTTTATACATTGTTTGTTGCTTGATTCTAAAAGTCCAAGGGAATTTGGGTTTCTATATGACTTTCTTGTCTATTGGATTGCAGCCCATCGGTCAGATCTTTTCAACTCTCAACTTTTAAATTTATGCTTAGGATTAGTCTCTTCATCTCCTCCCCACTTCTTTAATTTCAAAATCTCTCCCTCCTTTCAAAAATATTCTTTGCTTGTGTATGTAGATTTTCAAACTTTGACCACTTTTGCAAACTAGAAACCTTAGCCTTAAGCCATTGCATTTTTAAACTTCTTTTCTTAATCAAACTTGTAAATAAACTTAAATTTACTTGACTTAAAAATTTCAAAAGCCAAAAAGAACTAACTCATTCAAACCATTTTTAGGCCGTTGTGCCTTTCAAACTTAAATTTTTGTTAAAAGCAATGCATCCACTTTGAAATTGATACCATGAACTACGAGGTTTTGATCCCTCATTTTTATGTTGGTACATAGGCACAAGTACGAAGGTCTTGTCAAACACAAAAATATAATTAATGAATTCTTTTCTCATCCATCCACTCTATTTTATTTGCAAACATCATATGTACAAAAACACTTATGCACACAAAAAAGGGCTCCCTAGGAGTACCTAGGACACTTTGGGTGCTAACACCTTCCCTCTGTGTAACCAACCCCCTTACCTGTAATCTCTGGCATTTTATTAGTTTTGATTTGAAAAATTGTTATTTTTTGGGTTTTGTTCGTACTTTTCCCTTTTCCCTTGGAAACGATAAAAGTGCGGTGGCGACTCTTGTTATTTGATGTCTTGCCTATCCATAGCTTGATGATCATGAATTTACTGCTACAGAGGGTTCATTCATGGTAATGAACAACACTTAGCTTCTGTGATCGAGGGTGATGAAGACGAAGATTGCGCCAATTTTATGACGCATGGAAAAGCTTGCAACAATTGGACTGTTGTTGATGTTCCTATTATTATGCATCATTCTAAGTAATTGCTTTTATTTGTTTTTTGACAATCCTTCTCCTATGCCTAAGGGAGAAGTGAACATTGTTTGGTATTTTCAAATCTGATCATTAATAAAATTTAATTATATTCATCCACATCTATGATATTTTTATTTTTACTTTTTGCTTTTTTCCTGGAAAATGGTAATCACAAAAAACATAATTAAAATATAATTTTTCCATCTGAATAATATTTGGTCACCAAATCACTTCTCTAAAATCAAAATATCAAACCATTATGCAGGTTGGTTTCTAAACCCATTGAATACAATGATCTTACTCCTTCGCCAAAATTTGAATTCCTTGTGTTTGAGGTCGAGGAAGGAAATGATAAAGAAGTATCTGATGAATTGTCTCGTCTACTTGAGCACAAGGAAAAAGCCATTCAGTCATTCAAAGAGCAGATTAAGTTAGTCAACTTGGGTTCCGAGCATGATGTGAAGGAAGTCAAGATTGGGTATCGGTTGTCTTCATAAGCAAAGAAGGGGTTGATTGATCTTCTCCAAGAGTATTCAGATGTGTTTGCCTGGTCGTATCAAGACATGCCTAGGTTGGATTCTAAGATTGTGGAGCATAGATTGTTGTTGAAGCCAGAATTCCCGCCAGTCAAGCAGAAGTTGAGGAGGACTCATCCTGATATGGTAGTGAAGATCAAAGAAGAAGTGCAGAAGCAGATTGATGTCGGTTTCCTTGTTACCGTTGAGTATCCGCAATGGGTGGCCAATATTGTGCCTGTTCCGAAGAAGGATGGAAAAGTACGTATGTACGTTGATTATAGAGATTTGAATAAAGCCAGTCTGAAAGATGATTTCCCTCTGCCACACATTGATATGTTGGTAGATAATACAGCTAAATTCAAAGACTTTTCATTTATGGACGGATTTTCCGTATATAATCAGATCAAGATGGCACCCAAGGATATGGAGAAGACCATATTCATTACACCCTGGGGAACATTCTGTTATAGAGTGATGCCTTTCGGTCTAAAGAATGTTGGTGCAACTTACTAGAGAGAAATGAGTACTCTTTTCCATGATATGATTCATAAAGAGATCGAAGTCTATGTTGATGATATGATTGCCAAATCCATTGATTAAGAGAGACATGTTGAGCATTTGTCGAAGCTATTCCAGCATTTGAGGAAGTATAAACTCCGCTTGAATCCCAATAAGTGTACATTTGGTGTTCGTTCTAGTAAGTTGTTTGGATTTGTTGTCAGTGAGAAGGGTATTGAAGTTGATCCTGCCAAGGTCAAAGCAATACAAGAGATGCCTGCGCCCAGGACTGAGTAGCAAGTCAGAGGTTTTCTCGGCCGCTTGAATTATATCTCCAGATTCATATCACACATGACCGCCACATGTGTGCCTATATTCAAGCTTCTTCGGAAAGATCAGTCTTCTGATTGGATCGAAGACTGCCAGAAAGCATTTGACAGTATCAAAGAGTATTTGCGTGAGCCTCCGATTCTGTCTCCGCTTGTCGAAGGAATATCGTTGATCATGTATTTGACTGCGCTTAAAGAGAGTATGGGTTGTGTTCTTGGTCAGCAAGGTGAGACTGGAAATAAAGAATATGTTATTTACTATCTCAGTAAGAAGTTCACCGACTGTGAGACTCGGTATTCTATGCTGGAGAAGACTTGTTCCGCATTGGCTTGGGCTGCTAAGCGTTTGCGTCAATACATGATATTTTTGAGTATATTTTTGAGAAGCCTGCTTGAACTGGGAGGATTGCCCGTTGGCAGATGTTGTTATCAAAGTATGATCTTGAATACCAATCTCAGAAAGCAATCAAGGGTAGTGTCTTGGCTGACCATTTGGCACACCCATGATTGAAGATTACCAGTCAGTGCAGTATGATTTTCCTGATGAAGAGATTTTGTACTTGAAAATGAAAGATTGTGATGAACCATTTCTTGAAGAAGGGGTAGAACCTGGTTCCCGTTGGTGCATGGTATTTGATGGAGCTGTTAATCAATATGGTAATAACACTGGGGCAGTAATCATTACTCCTCAAGGCACGCATTTTCCATTTATAGCTAGATTTACTTTCAAGTGTACAAACAACATGGCTGAGTATGAAGCTTGCATTATGGGGCTAGAAGAGGCCATTGATCTTAGAATCAAGTATTTAGACGTCTATGGAGATTCGGCTTTGATTATGAATCAAATCAAAGGTGAATGGGAGACGAATCAACCCGGTTTGATACCATAAAGATACTATGCGAGGAGGATTTCAACTTTCTTTACAAAGGTTGAGTTTCATCGTATCCCTCGAGATGAAAACCGGATGGCAGATGTCTTGCAATGTTAGCTTCAATGATTGTGGTGAAGTTTTGGAATGAAGTTCCCAATCTGACTGTGATACATCTTGATAGACCAGCTCATGTGTTTGCTGTTGAAGAAGTCAAAGATGAAAAGTCGTGGTATTTTGATATTAAATGTTTCCTCCAAAGTCAGATTTACCCGCCTGGGGCATCTTTAAAAGATAAAAATACTTTGAGAAGATTAGCCGGCAATTTTTACTTGAATGGTGATGTATTGTACAACAGAAACTTCGATAGGGTTCTGCTTAGATGCGTGGATAGACACGAAGCAGACTTATTGATGACTGAAGTCCATGAAGGTTCCTTTGGTACTCATTCTAGTGGACATCTGAGGAAGTAATTACCTAAAGAATCTGACGCTATAGAACAACTCTGATATCTGAAGACTGCAGGGAGTATATTTAGACTCTGCAAGAGAATCTCTCTAAAGACTAAAAACAAATATCTAAATACTATTCAAGAGAATCTATCTGAAGACTGCAAACAAATATCGGAAGACTATTCAAGAGAATCTATCTGAAGACTGTAAACAAATATCTGAAGACTACTCAAGAGAATATATGAAGACGTTGCAAGAACAACTGAAGACTGCAAAAGAATATCTGAAAACTGCAAGACATTTGAACTATGCTCAAAGACTCTGATCATTGTCACTCTGATACACACTTAAACACTCTATCTGATATCACCGGATCAGAAACTTAATCAGGAAGCATTCTAACTATAGTACAAATATTTTTAAGGAAACAAAGGATTATTTCCAAGACTGCTATGGAAAGGACAATAAATTTACTACCATTAATTCCAATAGCTGGCACGAAATCTCCTTTGATTTCCCTCCAACGGTATCATCTCTAAAAGCTATACAAATGCCTCATCACAACATGCTGAAGAAAACATCCTAATACACGACAACATTTTCATATCTTTCATTGTAATATTTAGTTTTCACACATGAGTCATTGCTTAAGTTATGTAGTTGTTATTGTTCCTAAATTGTGTTTAAAATGCTTATCTAGAAGCATTTAGTCAAACACTTGTATTCGTAAAACTCTTTGTAATTTCTCAAGTGACTTGTCTAGGTCTGTATACTTTAGAGGGCTAAGAGGTTGTTAAACTCTTATACGTTTTTGTACTTTGTTGTGATTATCAGATTAAGTCCTTATTGAAGGTGAAATCACCTTGGCCGGGTGGACTGAAGTAGCTTTGAATTTCAAACGAACTAGGATAAAATCTTTGTGTTGTTAGCATTTATTTTGTATGTGTGGTGTTGCAAAAAGTTTTTTATTACTGTGAAAACAATTCAAACCCCCCTTTCTTGTTTTTCTCTACCTTCAACTTCAACAACTTCATCATCTTCCATTCTCAAGGATTCATACTTCTGGATTAAGGCTAGATCCTTAGTCTCTTTAACTTGATTGTTGCCTTTGTACGTCATTTTCAAGGTGTCAAAAATATATTTGGTTGTTTCCCTGTTGGTTATCTTCTTGTACTTGTTGTAGGAAATTGAGTTTAACAGAATGGTTCTTGCTTTATGATGATTCTTGAAATCACGCTTCTAATCATCACTCATTCTGCTTCTTCGAATAGGAATACAAATTGCAGATACGGGTAGCTGATAACCATTTGTAACGATATACCAGAGATCAACATCGTAGCCTAGGAAGAAACTTTAAATTTTTTCCTTCCAGTAGTTAATTTTTTCTCCATCAAAAACTAGAGGTTTTGCATTGTAGCTATCTCTTTCATTTGTGTTATCCATGAAGTTTTTCTCACCCTGGGTCTCTCTACACGGTTAAGTGTTTGATTCAAAAATCAATAACAAAGCCGAAGCTCTAATACCAATTGAAGGTAGAGAAAAACAATAAAGGGGGTTTGAATTATTTTCACAGGAATTAAAATCTTTTTGCAATAACACACATAGAATAAATAATAACAACACAAACGATTCATCATAGTTCGCTTGAAATTCAAAGCTAATCTAGTCCACCCTGCCAAGGTGATTTCACCTTCAATAAGGACTTAATCTACTAATCTCAACAGATTACAAAGTGCGTCTAAGAGTTCAACAACCTCTTAGCCCTCTCAAGTCTACAGACCTAAATAAGTCACTTGAGGAATCACAAATAATTACAAGAATTATAAAGTGTTTCACTAGATGCTTCTAGATAAGCAGTATAAACACACTTTAAGAACAATGAAAGACAACCACACAATATTGAGCAACAACTCTTGTATGGAAACTATTTCTTACAACAATAATAGTGAAGAGTATTCAGAGTATGAGAATGTTGTTGTATCAAAGTTGTGTGTTCAGCAAGTTATAAGGAGGCCTTTATATAGCACTTGAGATGATACCGTTGGGGGGAAATCAATAGAGATTTTGTGCCAACTGTGGGAGATAAATGTAGTAAATTTCTTGTCCTTTCCATAGCAATCTTGGAGTATAATCCATTGTTTCCTTAAAAAGAATTATACTACAATTTGAATGCTTCCAGCTTAAGTTTCTGATCAGGGATATATGATGGTGTGTTTCTGAGCATGTGTCAGAGTGAGGTGAGCATGATCAAAGTCTTTAGAGTTAGAGTCTTCATATATCTTTTTGTAGAGTCTTCAGGTATCTCTTGCAGAGTCTTCAGAATCTCTTGTAGATTCTTTAGAATCAGATCATCAGAGTTTGAACTTCAGAGTCAGATTCTTCAAGCGATTGCTCCTCAAATGCATTCTGTTTAAAATTTGATTTCTCTTTGTGTTAGGTCAGTGCTTCTGGACTAATTCAGATTCTAGATATTCGTTTCTTGACGATCAGAAGGTGACTTATGAAAGTCATTTTAACTTAGAATCCTTCACACTTAAGAAAATTGTTAGGGTACCAAATTGTTTCACTCTTTATTATCATCAAAACTTAGAGATATATTGCAGAATCAAAATCTTGTTCTAACAGAGTTGATCCCTGTCTACTGCTATCGAGGTCATTGAACATTCAAATTTGAGTGCTATCAAGCCCCATATACCATTTTAGAGCACATCAGTCAAATTGTCCTGAAAGTAATGGATCAGCAATTGATGGTTGTCGGTCTGAGTTTACATCTCATAAGCGTACATCCCCAGATGACTCAGAGGACCGGAGTTTCCTTTATACTTTTAGAAATATGGAACTTTCAATTTATACGGAATCTTCACATTAGGAACCAAACATAAATCATGAGCATTTTTCCCAAACATATCTTTCCCCCTCAAAGCTTGAACCTCTTTCTACATAGCCTGAAACTGATCATGGAACTCATGATTCTTTCATAAACATCAACAGTCTCTCTCTAGTTAGCATGAAAGATAGGTTCTTCAATATGAGGAACAACATGAACCACGAGAGATGGTACTGTCATCATAGGTTGAGCCAAAGGAACTTCAATAGCAGGTTGATACCCCTCAGGAGAAGTTAGGAGGCGTGCCTCAAGGGAAACCAGAAGGTGTGCGATACTGCGGAGCACTGACGGGAGCCATAGATATTGGTGTAGAGACAATCTCGTAAATCACGGTCCTCTAAAGCAAAGTCTGAGAAGGAGGAGGTGGCTGATTCTGAGCAGCCACCAAAGCTTCCATCATAGAAGTAAGCCTCTCATAGATGTTCCTTAAGGTTGCCACCTCTTCACGGAGTTCATGATTATCTTTCTCTAGGTAGTCCATCTTCTTGAACTGATTAGCTCGAGTATTGTACCAGTGAGACAACTTGTCTTGGTGAAGACCAAAATAAGCAAATAATAATATGTGTATCAGATGAAACCAAAATAATCATGCCAAGTCTTCAAAAGAAACCCAAATTCAAAGGTATTAGATGAGTTCTAGGGTCTCAAATCACAAGTCACAAAGCAAAAGTCAAGATTCTAATTCTAAGTCCACAACTCCACAATGATTCCAAGAATAGTAACCATACGTCCATGAATCAGGATAACCAAGTTTCTTTTTTAGGTTTTTTCTTCATTAATGTATTCTTTACAATGATATGAAAGTAAAGTCCAAATGGACTTTATTAGATGAAAGCATTAAGAGTTGATCCTTTCTAATTCCCCCCACTGAGTTTGACCCTCTTGGAAGGTTCTATTTCAGTTTCCACTCCCAGTTCATTATTTGGATGGAATTAATCCCCAATTGTCTTTGTTTCCTCATTGGGTTGAGTCTAGTTTGTCCGTTTCTCTCCAGTTCATGCCTGGGTTGAACTTTGGTTCCTTGAGCTTATTACCTTTGTTAAGATATCACTCGGCTGATAGTAGGTAATAATTTCTCTTACCTTTGGTTGGTTATCTTTGTTAAGTTATCACTTGGTTGGTATTTGGTAATCATTCCTTTTGAGCTTATTACCTTGGTTAAGCTATCATCAGGTTGATAGTGGATAATATTCTCCTTTACCTTTGATTGATTACCTATGTTAAGTTATCACTTGGCTGGTAGTTGGTAATCTTTCCTTTAGCTTATTACCTTGGTTAAGTTATCACTTGGCTGATAGTTAGGTAATATTTCTCTTTCCTTTGATTGATTACCTTTGTTAAGTTATCACTTGGTTGGTAGTTTGTAATCATTCCTTTTGAACTTATTACATTTGTTAAGCTATCACTTGGCTGATAGTTAGGTAATATTTCTTTCCCCCTGCGGAGTCTTACGTTGTTAAGTCTTCCCTCGTTGGGCCTTTGGATCATTTGTTTTCCAACTATGGATTGGCTTATCTCCATTACAATAGTTACTCCCAAGCCAAGTCGTTCCCCTGTGGAACTTGGTTTGTCCCCAATTGGGTTTTTACCCCTTGGAAACTAATATTTCCCATTCGGAATTCCAGACCCTTCTTTCCTGCAACAGTTCTTTGCTTCTTTTGGCGCTATTCCCCCACAAAGATCCTTGTCTACATTCATATCACATCATAATCATTTTATGGTATCTTAGGGCCAAAAAATTGGGTCTTTGGTATTTAAGTCTCTTATATCTTGTCGAGACAAAGATTTCAATCTTCATATCACAAAATTGAAGAAAACTTAAATAGTGGCATCTGTCATACCCTAATTTTTGACCCCTAAGATCCAACATACCATTGGCATCCCTGCACACAAACAAGGTCACTTCTTGGTCCCTCTCGCTCTCATCTTTGGGTTTTGCTTTTGCAGGAATCATCAAGTACCTCTTTGTTGGTATTTTACCTTTGTTTTTACATGTTCATTACTTATCTAACTACTAATCAAATAGAAAAACATGTCTTGTTTTCTTTAAGTTTATTGTGCAGGGTAGGGATTTTCATCAAGAGTATCAAGCATAACTCCTCGACTAGGTTTTCTTTGATTCCTCAGCAAAGTGTGGCCAACAATTGATTCTCAAAGGGCTATCTTTCAATGCATGATCTCTAAGATTCTAAAGCACCTTTAAATCTCATTTTGATCAAGAATATATCAAGGTTTTGTTATTTTCTTCTCAAGGAAAGTCAAAGGTTCATGTGTTTATTTCCATGCCTTCTTTACCAAGATACCTCAAGCTTTAAGAAATCTAGTCAAGATACATTCATGGCCACCTTATTTTGAGTTCATATGATTATCCATGTACCTTGAAATGCAAGAAAAGTCCAAGTGCACAAGCTTGTTCCAAATATCACAACTCCTTTTCAACATTTTTAAATGATTATTTTGGCATATGACTCTTCTCAACACCCTCTACAACTTCTCTTTACATGACAAGAGCCAATCATGCTTAGAGGATCATCAAAAGTTTGGAGACATTATAGGTCATTTGTGGACTTAGTGAAATTTGACCTATTTTCAAGTGACTTTTTTCTTAACTTTCAAGGATTGTAACTTCTTCAATTTTCAACATTTGAGGCTTATTCTTTTTTCACAATATCATTTGTGATTCATTATACAAGTTTGCTTCAAGGATCAAAGTCAAATTATGCTTGGAAGACCATGGAATTCATTGAAACATTACAGGTCATTTTCAGCCATTTGATGCTTAGATTTTTCCAAGTTACATGACCAGTTTTTCATGCCAACTTCAAAATGCCATGACTTTGTGCTCATGCATCTAAATGCAACTTTTCTTGGCACATTGTAATCATTGTTGTGATGTCAACACATTGCAAAAAGAATGGTACCAAAAAGCCTCCTGAGCAAGATGCCCCATTGAGTTGAACATGGTGACTTGGAACTGAAGAAATCGCCATTACCTAAAATTTGAATTTCACTAATCTCAATTCCAAGCCAAATTGGCATGTGTTTTGGACCTAAACATGTTTAACCAAGTCTCTAGAAGTAAATTGACCCTTGAAGTGCATCATTTGCCTGTGTTTTCATGAGTTGCAAGTCACATTTTTCTCACATTCAGATCAAATTCATTTTACACGAATTCAGCTTGATTCCACACGTATTTGTATCCAAACACATTTCCTATAAATATAGGAAGCTATTTCATTCGTTTCCAAGCTTTTAATAGCCAAGAAAGCCCTACTGCACTCTGAAGTTTTCTAGAAAAATTCAACTATCGTGTTTTGAATTCCAGTTTATTTCAATCCAATTTCTTGATTCCATTAGAATCTTCGGCATCCTATGAAACCATTGAAATGATTCCCAAGCTCTGAGATATTCTGAAGTGCTCTAACTAGATCGAGCTTCATCAACTTCTGATCACCATTTTGACAAGGTAGTTCTGAGCACCAATTGAACTCAAACAAGTTACCATAAAGTAGTTTTTCACTCTATGATGATTTCCCCTAACTTATCTGGTGTTAATTAATCATGTTCATTATTTAACTTTATTTTTCGTGGCTTGTTTGCTTCTAAAACTTCTCTGGAATTCCCCGTGCTCATTTTAGATAAATGAATTTGGAGCATAAGGTTGTATTGGGGATGAGAATAGAATCACAATGATGGTGGTTTCGTGTTCTGAATTTACCAAACGGTGAAACTCCGGTGGGAGATCACTAGAGAAGATGACCGGAGTGTTCCAGGTCGTCTGAGCTTGGTCAGACACGTTGGACAAACGAAATGTTTTGATTGGTTCGTTTTGAATTAGATCCCGTGTGTTGTTTGTGTTGAATTCCATCGCGCGCCCTAACCGAAGGAGTGTTGGATCTGCCACGTCAATTAATGAGGTGTGATCTAACGTTCCGTGTTTTTTCTGATTTTAATTATTTTTATTTTATTATTTTTAATTGCTTTTTTCTTTTAAAATTCATAGTAATTTCATTTTTCATCCAAAAAATCCCAAAATGATTTCTAAAATTCTCTTTTATTTTTCTTCGTCTAATTTTTATTTTTTCACATTCTATTTCACTGATTCTCTATTTTTCATGGAATTTATCTTTTCTCATTTGTTTTAATTGGTTTAAAAATATTTTTCTGCATTTTTAAATTTTGTAAAAACTATTATATGCTTCCTATTTTATTTTCAACCTTCCATAATTTTCTTAGCCATTTATTTGGTGTTTTGAAGGATCTTATGGATTTTTCATTTTATTTCTATTTTAAAATTCATATAAAAATACTTTTGGTGCATTTTTATTTCATTTAATTTTATTTTATATTTGTGAGACCTTTGTGAACTTCTGTTGTCCTTAGATCATGATGGTTTGGATCATAAGTCTCATCAAACTCAATGGATCTTGGGCGTTAATGGGGTGAAAACCCTAATCCACCAAAATGGATGATTAATTTTGATGATGACTTGATCAAACCTTTGATCCAATTTGGGTGTGATCTCTCTTGTCTCTCTTCTTCATCTCTTTCTTTTCCCTTAATCAAATGGACGGATTGTGTCCATCTTGTTCATGATGTATGGATTGGTACTTGATGAACTTTCATCATTTCAAATTTACCTCTTAATTGATCATGAATCATTTAAGGTACTTTGGATTGATGCATAAGTGTGTCCTAAGTACTATGAATTATGGATTGAATTAATGTACCATCCTCCTAGCCTTTGTGCTTGATCATTTCTCTTTTTCTTTTTGTGTGGCATAACTTTAGGAGAATGATTTACATATCATTTCTCTATCATGTATAAACACAAACATTATTATTGATCGGCCTCAGATAGTTGTGACTTCTACATAAGTCCAATTACGATTGCTTAACATAGCGCTAAATTTGTCCCGAAAGTAAGGAATTTTCATAAGTGAGATTGTATGTCTCCTACTCCTCATTGTATTGTGTGAAAATATTGCTCCATTTTCATTTTTGAGAGCTAGTGGCATACTTGTTGATTCTATCCAAGTTTGAGCCCTTCTCGTTATGATTTATAGGATCATGCTTTCATGCTTGTGGATGAATAGTTGAGTGTTCTCCAAAAACTGACCAAAACATCTTTCATTTTTTATCACTAACATTACCTACTAACATCTTATTGTATTAGTTTTACTTTAATGTCATTTATCTTATGCTCTTTATTCTTTTGTTATTTACTTTGTGATCTTATTTTTAGCATCTCATATCATATTATCCATGCATATGTTATTTGTTCTTTGTCCATTTGGACTTTCATTTTCTTTTAAAAGACATGAATAAAGGGAAAACCCCTAAAAAGAACTTGGTTCTCTTGATTCATGGACTTGTGGTTACTATCCTTAGCATTATTGTGGAGTTATGGACTTTGAATTAGGATCTTGACCTTTGCTTTGGGAACTCATGATTTGAGATCTTGGAATTCATCTGGTACCTTTGACTTTGGGCTTATTTTGAAGACTTGACTTGGTTATCTTGGTTATATGGGTTTCATATGATGCATGATTATTCTTTGCTTATTTGGTTTGCTTTAGGCTTAATCTAAAGGAGAGAATTTTTGCTTGACTTATGTCATAAAGGTTGCTATCTGTTGGTTAGATCTTTCCTCTCTAACTTTTACTTTATGCTCTAGGATAGTCTCTTCTTCTCCTCTCTTTCTTTGATTTTCATTTCTTCTCCCTCTTTTAAAAAATCTTCTTGATTTCAAACTTGAACCACTTTCTCAATAACCCTTGACTTTTGTCAATTGATTTTCAAAACTTTTTCCCAATAAATTCTAATCCATCTTAAGCATAGTCAGACCAATTTCAAAAGACTAAAAAATGCATAACTCACTCAAATCATTTTATGCCCTTTGTGCACTTTTCCTTTTTAAAACTTTTTTTCAAAGATTAAACATGAGTCATTTCAATAGTTGAGATATAATTCTCTTATCTCCATAGCATTGATGATAATTCATTTCCATCTAAGAGAGCTAGTGGCATGTTTGTTGGTTTAATCCAAGTTGGAGCCTTTCTCTTGATGATAAAAAGTTCTCATACTCGTGGGTGACTAGTTGAGTATTCTCCTTAAAATGACAAAATGTCTTTTCATAAAAAATATATCAAAACAAACATCTTTAATATTTTTACCATGAACTACGAGGTTTTGATTCTCCATTGCACTTTGTTGGTACATAGGCATGGGACTCCAAAAGTCTCGACAAACACAAAAAGATAAAAAAAACATACTCCTTTTCTCATCTCTCAAATCTTTTGCAAACAACACCTTTTTCAAACTAAAATGTACGTATTTTCAAAGTGGTTCCCATGGAGTACCATGGATGTTTAGGGTGTTAATACCTTCCCTTTGCATAACTAACCTCCGACCCGTATCTATTTTTATTAGTTTTTTTATTTTAAACTTATTTGGGTTTTGTTCGTACTTTTCCATTTTCCTTTGGAAATAGTAAAAGCGTGGTGGCGACTCTTGCTTTATGAGTTAAGCTAATCAATAGCTTAATCTCACAAATTTTACCGCTACAGTACCATAAGGTGATTTTCCTTAGTGATTGGTTAGTAACTTGTGTATAGAGACTAGGATAGGCTTGTACAAGGTTCTAAGACTTATTAAAATCTTTTATTGCATAAGGGGACTGGAGTACTCTAGGATTGTGAGGGGAACTAGTATATATCGCCAGTGTTCTTTACATTTCCGCATTTTACCGCTTTTTGAAACACTATCAAACCATAAAGTTAAGAGCAGAGTTTCACTAAACCAAAAATCGATCAAGGTACATAATTCACCCCCCCCCCCCCCCCTCTTAGGTGCAATATACTCTTACAAGTTCATGCTATTGACTATGAAGAAATATTTTCTCCAATAGCAATGATTAAATATATTAGGATACTCCTAGCGATTGATGCCTTCTATGACTATGAGATTTGTAAGATGGATGTCAAACTTGTTGTCTTGATTGGGTTCTTGAAAGAGGATGTGTATATAACACAACCTGAGGTTTTTGTGGCCAAGAAGGATATGTAAGCTTTAGGAGTCCATTTATGAGTGAAGCAAGCATCTCGGAGTCGGAATCTCCGTTTTTATGAGGCAATCAAACAATTTTCTTTTCTCAAAAATGGAGAAGAATCTTGTGTTTACAATAAGGAAAGTGGGATCGATTTTGTGTTTTTGATATTGTATGTGGATGCCATACTTCTCATAGGAAACAAAATTCTCATGCTTGAGTCAGTTAAGAGATGGTTAAATAAATGTTTCTCTATGAAAGACCTTGGGGATGTTAAGTATATTTTGAGCATCAAGATCTATATAGATAGATCTAAGAGGATGAATAGGCTTAGTCAAAAAAATTATACTGATACTAAGTTCAAGATGGAAAACTCCAAGATAGGATTCCTTCCCATGCAACATGGCACGTCACTTTGTAAAACTCAATGTACTACCGGTGTTTATGAGATTAAGTGAATGAGTAATGTTCCTTATGTGTTTGTAATAAGATCCATTATGTATACCATGATTTATACCTGTTCAGATGTTTCATATGCTTTGAGCTTGTGTAGCAGATTCCAATAAAATTCAGGTTACACACACTTGAGTATAGCTAAGAATATCTTGAATTACTTGAGATAGACTAAGGATAATTTCTTAATGTATGGAGGTGAAAGTGAATTGGTTATTGAGGGTTACACAGGTTCGAGCTTCCAAACTGAAAAATATGACTTATGATCTCAATGTGGTTTCATCTTTTGTCTAAATGGATGAATAGTGATATGGAACAGTTCAAAGCAAAGCACTATCGTAGAATCTACACCAAAGGATGAGTACATTGCTGCAGCAGATACAACAAAGAAAGTTGTTTGGATGAAGAAGCTCATTTCAAATCTAGGTGTAGTGCCTAGTGTTACATATTGCATTATTTTGAACCGTGATAATAATAATAGCATAGCTCAATATAAGAAACCAAGATCATGAAGGTAGAGAAAAACAAGAAAGGGGGTTTGAATTGTTTTGGAAAATAAAACTTTTTATGAACTAAGACACACGCAGAATAAAAACGTTCAACACAGAATTTTATATTGGTTCTCTTAAAATTAAAGCTACTCCAGTCCACCCGGCCAAGGTGATATCTCCTTCAAAAAGGACTTAATCCACTAATCTTGAAAGATTACACAACCAAACGTCTAAGAGAATTAATCCCTTAGCCCTCTCAAGTATTCAGACTACACAAAGTCACTTGAGGAATTATCTCAGTAATGATATGATTAGTAATACACAGTGCTTCTAACAATAAGCAAATATTACAGAATATGATAACAAGAATTTTTCACGTAAGAGCAGCAGCTCGTGAGAGAGTGAAAGAAGGTAATTGAGAAATTGTATTTTTGTGTGTCTTAGTTCTTTCTTGTGAAGTGTTCCATCTCTTTTTATAGGAGGAGAAAGAGACGGTTAGGTGAGTTAATGACAGAATCTTGGTCATTGAAGAGTGATTAAGGTCATTACTCTCTTTGTTCTTTCCAAAATAGTGTTGGTCGCGTCATAACTTCCTTCTAGAAATAGTTTCTTTCTATACGCGAATTTCTTCAACGTTAAGCTTTCTTGAATGAGCGGATCTTAGTCACGGTCTTATTTCAGCACCTTGAGAGTTCAGAGGATGCTTGTATCTGACTGTCTTCAGAGTTTCTCTCTATTCGACTTCTTCAGAGCGTGTCTCTTCAGAGTCTGGATTCATTCTTTTCTTTCAGAGTGTCTGACTTCCTTAGTTTTGCTAGCGCCTGTTGGATCAGGGTCAGAACCTTCTGGTTCATTTCTTCAGAGTAGTATCTTAGAGCTTGATTATGTATCTGATGATTATCTATCTGATTGTTTTGATCAGAGTCCTGCACACTTAGAGAAATTTCGTTATGGTACCTGTCATACCCCAATTTTGTCCGGGCATTTTAAAATTTCATAAATTCTATTTTAATTTCAGTTTGCATGACATGCATTCCATCATGAATAATAACTAAAATATCAGTCAGAATAAATTTATTGAAAATACAGACAAATTTGTTGAATCATTTCTCAAGAACGTGCACAAATCAACAAGTAAAAAAAAAATTCAAAAATTAAAATTACAGACACCAGTATTATTAATCTACGGTTCATGTAGTTTAACCTGGTGTGCTTGTTGTTTATTTTAGCGATTGTTTCGGTTTCATTTTGACCCGCCTGAGCCTTTTAACCGATGAAAAATTATTTCAAAATTAAAGAAACGTTGTATTTTTTCAATAAGTATATTTCGCACTGATCATTTTCATACATCCGATTTAATTTTTCGAGCAAATTTTTGCCCGACTTTTATTCATTTTTAGTCGTTTTAATTTTGTTGTTTCGTCAAAATAGTCGGATTAAATAAATAGAATTTTCCATGTTATTATTTTAATTTTATCATGATTATTTAAAAAGTTGTGAACTTTATTTGATTCAATTGATTAAAATTATTTTAAATCGATTAAGTCATCTAAAAAAAGCATTATATACATTTTGATTTATTTAAATAGTGTGTGTTTCTTGGTGTGCTTCTTTGATTCAATCCAAACCATCGATTCAAATTAATCAGTGGTCATTATTAGCAATCCACACTTGTTTCATTTATCCAATCAAAAATTAGGATTTATAAATAAAATGAATTACCTCTCTCTTCCTCCAATCTTTTCCAACAGCAGGCTCTCAACGGTAATAAGAAGAAAATTGAAAACAGCTAGGCCAGGGACCTACTTTCCACGTCACCTCTCTCTCTCTCTCTTGTCCTCCAACGGAAAGAAAAAGAAAATAAAAAGAGGAAAGGAGAACAACACCAAAAGGACTGAACTCACGCTCTCTGTGAAAAAAAAAAGAATAAGAATAAAGAAAAGGGATAAAAATCCAACAAACCCACATTGGCTTCTTCTCCCTTCACTTCTCCATCGCACCTACTGCCACAAACCTCCACGCCGCGCACCTACAACCAACACACCCCTCTTCCGCAAACATCATTATTTCAACCTCCAAACAACTCATCCACTACCGTTCAAAAATCGGTAACCACCGCCGCGAACTGCCGGCCGCTGCGCTCCCCATTTATCCTCCATCGTCTTCCCTACACAACCAAACATTCCCTCTGTTTGAGCTCAACAACACCCCGGCCGTCCAAACCGGAGGCAACCACACCCTTTCTTCTTTCCATAAACCACCATCCATATCCTTATCTACGTTTCTATACAACCTCGTCTCCACCGTGCAAGCAGTACGCAAAGCAATCGAGTCTATGATAAATTGATGTTGTTTGTCGAGTTTTGAGCATTTCGACTTCGATCTTCGCAAAATTTCATTTCGCGTTGGATAACTGTTATTGATGTTAAATTGTTTTTGTGAAGGTGAATTGTTTGTGTAGGTGTATAGATTCCGATTTTGGATTACGATTCCGTATGTTGGTGGATGTCGAGATTGTGAGGGTGAATCGTCTTCCCCTCCTCTAAATTTCTCCTCATCATTATTCATTAACGAGCTTAGTGGTTAAAAAGAGATTACAATCAAAACCAAGCCTCTTCAATTGTTGCATGAGTTTAGAACTGTATAAAGAGATTCAACCGAGGACCGGTTGAAACAGCAAGGATAGAGAAGCTAAAGAAATTGGTAATACCAGTTGTTCATTATTGGATTACATTTTATAGGAAAGATATTTTGATTTTAAATTCCATTTATGCTTTCATTGCGTTCTGCTAGCTTCTGCAATATTTGGGTTTATGTCCTTTAAATAACTCAAGCTTTGCTTGAACCTGACATATGTTAGTTTTCCTGTGTTTATGTCCTTTAAAAACTATATGATGGCATCTCAGTAGAAAGATGGAAGTAGATTTTGTTGAAAATATGCATAAATTGTTTACACTAGTTTTATAAATTGGTGTTTGTTAAAAATAAGTTAAAGGTAAATTGATTTATTTTATATCATCTAATTCAAAGGTAAATTTTGAAAATTAATGATTAGATGCTTGGAGAAAAACGGTTCGGTATGTAATTACAATTTATCAAAATAGGTTTCAATGAAAACATTATTTTTTTTTAATGATTTGATGCAAAATTTTCATTATTTTATTTGTTTTTTTTTCCTTTCCTTTGTTTTATGTTAATTATAATTGATAATAATTTTGGTTTTGGTCCCAATTTACTTTAGATATTTGCGTCACCTAGTACCTATTGTACCAATTTTTCCTTAAGAGTTTCATGTGTTTTGTTGGGCTCTAAGTCCATTGCTATGTGCACCCATTGTTTTTGTGTATTGAATTTTCGATTCGATTTCGTGTTGTTACCGGTTGTTTTTTATTTGATTTATGACATTATAATGAGTTGATTCATTGAAAATCATGTATTTCGATGTTGTTGTTGCTCATTATGATAAATCGGATTTTTGATCCGCGGATTCGGAAATTTTATGTCGATATGCCGCCCAAATTCCAATACATCAATAGAATATTTTTACCGCGTTATGATTTTGCGTATGACGTTACTCATATGGTCATTGCGTACGAATCGGTTTTTGAGCACATTATCGTTTTGAATCAACATTGTTACTTATTCCATTTTCATTATAATCAAAATAATTAATTAATTTTTGTTTAATTAATTTTTGTTTAATTAATTAATTTGGATTAATTAATTTTAATTAACTTGATTATTTGATTTAATTAAATAATTTTGATAGTTAATTTTAATTAACTTAGTTAGTCGATTTAACCGAATTTTAATAAATTAATTTTGCTAATTAAATGTTGATCGATTTATTTCACCATCGTCTCGACAATTATTTCCAGACCATAAACTATTAAAACCAAATAATTCTCGATTCGATATCGAGCCTCCATTTTCAAACACCTTTGTAAGTCGATTGCTTTTAAGCATAGCCATCAACCTCACATAGCTTACTCTTGGGCTTTCTTACAATGAGACCTATTCGATTATACTTTATCGAGTAGATGACTGACTCACTAAATAAAATTTAATCCATTCGTAAACATAAATTTTAAACCTCGATCCAACATCGAGTATTCTTTATTAAAATTAAATTAAAATACCTAATCACAATTAAATACTATTTCATTTAGAAATAAAAAAGGAGATGATTTTGAGCCTTCAACTTCTCTCCTCAATTGATTAAATACGAGTTCTCTTACTCGGTTAGTCGAACAATTGTCATTTTTCCATAAACGTATAACTTAATCAAATCATTTTCATAATGAACTATAAGGGAGATGGTCTTGAGCCTTCGATTCCTCTCCTCAAATGTTTGGATGTGAGTTCTCTTACTCGGTCATTCGAATATTTTACGTTTACCTTAAAACATATCAACCATATATAAACTTATTTTCATAATCAATCAGATGAAAAAGAAAATGGTATAGAGTCTTTTATTCTCTTTTCCCGACTATTAGGATACGAGTTGTCTTACTCGACCATCCGAGTATTCGTCATCCATTCAAAACACCTTAATCATCATTAAAATCCTTTTACAGGTAAAGATGAAAAAGAAAGTGGTCTAGAGTCTTCTATTCCCTTTCTCGATTATTAGGATACAAGTTGTCTTACTCTACTATCCGAGTAATCGTCATACATTTAAAAATACTTTAACTATTATCAAACTCCTTTTACAATTAAGGATGAAAATGGAGATGGCCTAGAGTCTTCGATTCCTCTCCTCAATTATTAGGATACGAGTTTCTTTACTCGACTATCCGAGTAATCATCATCCAACAAAAATATCTCAACACAACCAATCTATCTTTTCTCGCCCTCGTGCGATCGAAACCAATCAAAACATTCAAACATATTAATCCAACTTGTCACCCTCGTGTGACCAAAACTCTTTTTAAAAAGAACACTGTTTAATCCTTTCTAACGCGCACAACAAACTAGTGCTTAAGCCTCCGCCGAGAGTAGATAAGCTAACGTTTAGCCTTTAGAACGCGATCTAAACAGTTGTTCGGTAAAAGATACCAACAAACCGTAGTTCCCCGAACTACGAATGCTCTGATTTCCTTATTTAAGGATACGTAGGCAGGATATTGTTGTATCTTCGCGAGCACACTAATAAAAAACCTCCCCTTTCTCCTTTCTGAGGTTCTCATCCATTTCTATTTTCAATATTTTATAACCCAAAGATGACAAACAAACATGAATTAACACTCGAAACACAAATTAGAATTAAAAGGTTCCCGTTGAGTACAACGGACGTGAGGGGTGCTAATACCTTCCCCTTGCGTAATCAACTCCCGAACCCGAATATGGTTGCGACGACCATTATTCTATTATTCAAAAGGTTTTATCGATATTTTCTTATTCCTTCATTGGGATAAATAAAGTTCGGTGGCGACTCTGTTGGAACATTAAATATTTTCCGCGACCATCACGAGGAATTGTATTTTTCGAGAGCGACAGTACCATTTTTGTTTCATCCTTTGTTATCATCAAAATCTTAGAGATACATTGTAGAACTAAATTTGTTCTTACCATCTCCCCCTTTTTGATGAGGACAAAACAAGTCAGAATAATGATGAAACAGTACGAATATCTTAGAACCAGATAAAGGGAATGAACTCCCCCTAAGTTAGATTATCAAATTTAACAGAAGTTCTTACCGGACCTTCCTTGTGTGGAGTTAGTTTTGTACCTTAGCTATTTTCCTGCATAACTTTAGTTGTCATAAGTTATTAATATTTATTAATGTTTGTAGTGCCTTGAGAGGTTTTAGATATATTTTTATCATAGCTGTTTTTAGTTCTCCCCCTTTTTGTCAGAATCAAAAAAGACTAAGAAAAAAAAAGGCAAGAACGGATATTTATATAATAGAGAAAAACAAGTACAAATAGGCAGCAAAGAAGGCATAGATCAGAAGGCAAGAAAAAACATCAGAAAGAAAAGCAACAAACAAATAGCCTAAGTGCCTAAGGGTTTCGGGGCGGAGGCATCCGTTGGAGTAGCTGAGGCAACATGTTCTGAATGTTGGTGTTGACGGAATCCTGGTGATCCAGCTTGGCTCGTACTACTTGTTGTTCCTTTTGCAATTCCCCTAGAGTCTTTAAGACCAGAGGGGCAAAACCAGAGTTTGATTGCTCCCCCTGAGTCAAAGCATCAGCCCTGGCCTTGGCAGCTTCCTCTGCAGCAATGCGTGTTGCTTCTTTAGCGTCGGTTTTTGCTTTTGCCTCAGCCTCAGCAGCAGCAGCCTTTTCTTCAGCTTCTCTGATCCTTTTCTCTTCTTCCAGGCGAGCTTTCTCTTCTACTTCCTTCTTGGCTTGTTCCTCAACCTCTATGTCCAAGAGAGCTTGTAGCCTAAAACCAGCATCTCTAATGAAGTCGTTGCGGACTTGTTTAGAGAGGCCTTTAAGTTTGAAGGCTTCAGAGGTCATCCAACTGATCACTCTGTTCCAGTGGATCCTTACTGCAGAGGGATCATCATTGATGGCAGAGTTGATAGTCAGAGACTTGATCTTTTCTACTGAAGACTCTGCAAAAACATTTATTGCTTCTTCTAGGGTAGGGAAGGCAGATTCGGGTTCAGAGGCAAAGGTTGGGGAGGATGGAGAAGGTGGATTGGTGTTATCAAGATTTAGAATGGGAGTGATGGTGGCAACGGATGTTGGTGGTGTGGGAATAGCAGAGGGGGAAGGTGTTGTTTGTTTAGGTTGTGGATTTAGTTGAGGTTCAGATGGTGAGTGGATTGGTTGTTCAGGAGGTGGATTTGGTTGAGGTTCAGATGGTGGTGTTTGAGGTTCATATGTAGGTGGATATTGTTGTTCAGGGGGTGGAGAAGTGACTTCTGGTTCAGGTTCAGTTTGTGATGGTTGTTGAGAGGCCAGAGCACGAGTGTGAAGTTGAGCTAGAGTGGGGGGTTGGGGGTCATAGGGTTCGTTGTCAGAGGAAAGGACATAGTATGATGGGGATTGAGGTGAGGATGATGATGAAGGTGGGGTAGTTTCATTCAGCATTTCTGCTTCAGAAACGGGTAGTGTGGTGGTAGCAAGGTTGAATTTTAGAAAGGGTGGGTTAGATGCTCTGGTGGTTGAGGGGGGTGTTTCAGATGAGGTGTAGATAGGAGTGGTTTGGGGAAGAGAAGAAGCAATAGGTTTAAGTTTTACAGAGCGGGAAAGAGGTATAGACTTACTTGGAGAGTCAACTAGAGGGACTAGAGGTCTTGACCCAGAAGATTCTCCCAACTTTGCTTTCTTTGCCTTCTTGGACTTCTTAGAGGGCTCTCGCGTCCTTTTCATGAAGTGTGGTGGATGCTCAGGTAGCCAGTCCACTGAGAACTCGGAGATGTCCACCCCTTGGTTAGCAAGATCTTGTAGATAGTAAGCTACCACTTGTGAAGGGTCAGTCTTGGAGAACAAATAGAGAGCGTTGGGAATCTTCCTCTGATGCTTGAGTGTTTCCCAGGAAGTGTTCAGAGTTGGTTTAGCTCTGACTTGATCAATCATCCCCATGCTCTTCAGATTCCGAGCATTCAGAGGTCTCCCAATGTCAACAGTGACATCCTCCATTAGATTATGACGAATCAAGTGATCCACTAAGCCACTCTCGATTAGAACATCTGAGATAAGTATTCCCAGAGGGATGTAGTTTTTGGTCTTCATGTTGTTTCTGGTATCTTTGACAGAGTCTCTGAGATACTTGAAGAGCAATGCTGGCAGACATAATTTCAGCCCCTTATGGATGTAGTACATAATACATTTCTGATCTGTATTGATGTAGTCAGAGGAGTTTGATGCAGACCGATGATGAATGGTGCCTAGGATAATCTTCAGCCAGATACGGAGGTTCTGATGGAGTTCCTTGTTTTTGGAGTGTTTTCCCTCAGCGTTCTGTTGAAAGATAGTGGGGTTGATTTCCTGGGACAAATATTTTGCCCTAGGGTTGATGTTGTAAATGCGTCTTCCTCCTGTCTTTTCCATATTCAGAAGGGAGGCAATAGATTTCTCAATGATGACTATTTTAACTCCCAGCACGTGAGAGACAATGTAGTGATCATCTGAGTCTGCGAAGCGCCAGAATTCCTTCACCAGATATGTGTACACAGGGCCATAGAGTCTCTGAAAATAGGTTTCCCACCCTAGCATTCTTAAATCTTCAGTTAGGTCTACGCCATTTCTCTTCATGTTCTCAAAATCCACTAGCAATTCGCAAAGTACCTTCATCTTCTCAAAAGGTGTTGCTAGGTGGATGTGAGGTTCACGGTCAAGAATATGGGGTTCCCTGTAGATGGGGGTTGAGACAACGCCAGTGGTTGTTGTTGTTTGTTGAGTAGAAATGGGTGTTTGTTTCGTTGAGTTCATCTGTTGAGAGAAGTTGTAGACAGATTATTGTTGAGCATCCATTTAGAACAATGTTGAAGATGAAAGTTGAACAAAGAACTTGTTGAAGAATGTAGGAACCTTGAAGAAGATGATGAAGAACTTAGAGAAGAAGGGTTTGTGTAGGGCATGAGTGTAAAATGTGAGAGTGTGATGTATGAAATGAATTTATACCCACATAGATGCATGCAAAACGACATCATTAGAAGTAGTTTAGATGTTGAGTAATTTAAATGCAGCAGGTTAACCAAGTTTGCACGTTTGAAGGAGAATGATTGCAGCCCATGATGGAGGTCTAATCCCCAAATCAGCATATTGCTCGAGGAGATTTCAAGAGTCTGTCTCTTGATTTTTGCTAGACAGCTGTCTAGAAGTTTTAAGGTCAGAAGCATGAGGCTCCACGTGTTACTTTATCTGATCTTCAGGAATACCAAGGGGTTGGGTCCTGGGGATTTCTGATTCAGATGACTCTTAACTGGTAAAAGCATCAAAGTAAAATCCAGATACCAGATGTTTTAATTCAGAGTCTTATTCTTCTATTTCAGAGAAGCACATTTATTCTGGAAAAATTTGAATGTTAATATTTTTTAAAATAAAAGAGAATTTGTCTTCAGCGAGGGGTTTAGTAAAGATGTCAGCCCATTGATGGTTTGTATCAATAAATTTTAATGAAATTACCCCTTTCTGAACATAGTCTCTAATGAAGTGATGTTTCATTTCTATGTGCTTGGCTCTGGAATGCATGATAGGATTCTTACTTAAACAAATGGTCGCAGTATTATCATAAAAGATAGGAATGTTACTCTCAAATATCAGAAGGTCTTCAAGTTGATTTTTCATCCAGAGCATCTGAGTAGTGCAAAGTGACGCTGATATATATTTTGCTTCTGCAGTGGACAGGGAAATGATTGATTGCCTTTTGCTGGCCCAAGATATAAGATTAATTCCCAAGAACTGACAGTTCTCAGATGTACTTTTACGTTCCATTATGTCCCCTGCATAATCTGCATCACAGTAACCAGAGAGCTTATACTCTGATGTTTTCTCATACATCAGGCCAAGGTTAGGGGTTCCTTTCAGATACCTGAGGATTCTTTTAACAGATGTTAAATGAGATTCCCTGGGATCTGATTGCAATCTGGCACAGAGACATACACTAAACAAAATATCAGGGCGAGTGGCCGTCAGATAGAGAAAAGAACCTATCATACCACGATAGAGCTTCTGACAAACCTTCTGGCTAGTTTCTTCTTTCTCTAGAATGTAGGTTGGATGTATTGGTGTCTTAGCAGGTTTGCATTCATCCATTTCAAATTTCTTCAGAATGTCTTTTATGTACTTACTTTGATATATGTAGGTAGTTTTTATAGCTTGACTGGTTTGAATCCCTAGAAAGAACTTTATTTCTTGCATCAAGCTCATTTCAAATTCTGCCTACATTAGCTCAGAGAATTCTTGACATACATAAGGGTTAGCTGAACCAAAAATAATGTCATCAACATATATCGGGCATATCATGAGATCATTTTTAATGTTTTTACAGAAGACTGTGGAGTCAACCTTTCCTCTAATAAAATCATGTTCCATAAGAAAGTTACTTAATCTTTCATACCAAGCCCTATGAGCTTGTTTTAGTCCATACAGTGATTTCTTAAGTTTAAAAACGTGTTCTAGACATTTAGAGTTTTCAAAGCCTGGAGGTTAATTAACATAAACTTCTTTTGATATATAACCATTAAGGAATGCACTCTTGACATCCATTTGATATAGTTTGATGGAATGATTTACAGCAAATGAAACAAGTAAGCGAATAGATTATAAACTGGCGACTGGGGCAAAGGTTTTGTTGTAGTCAATGCCTTCTTGTTGACTATACCCCTGTGCCACCAGTCGTGCTTGGTTTCTAACTACTTCTCCATTTTCATTCATTTTGTTTCTGAACACCCATCTGGTTCCAATAATGTGAGTTCCTTTAAGCTTTGGAACGAGATCCCAGACGCCATTCTTAGAGAATTTATCTAGTTATTCTTTCATAGCTAGAACCCGTTTGTTGTCATGAAGTGCCTCATCACAAGAGGTAGGCTCAATCAGAGATACTAGTCCTAGAGGAGTTTCTTCAGATACTTTGAATGTTGACCTAGTTCTGACAGGTTCATCTTTGTTTCCCAGAATCAAATCTTCAAAGATATTGGGGTGACTTCTTGATCGTTTCTGGATAGTTAAGGCTTCAATTGCATCTGGACTTTGTTTATCAGATACTTCTGGTGCTTTAGTCTTTTCGTCAGATCCTGCAAGAGTGATCTCCAAACCTGCAAGTTTCTCAACTAGCTTTGAATTTTCAGGGTCAAGCTTATCATCAAATCTAACATGTATTGATTTTTCCATAATTTTGGTTTCTGTGTTGTATACTCTGTAGCCTTTAGAGCATTCTGAGTATCCTAACATAATACCTTTTTGTGCTTTTGAATCAAACTTGTTCAGATGTTCTTTAGTATTGAGAATAAAACAAGAGCATCCAAAAGGATGGAAATACGAAATGTTGGGTTTTCTTCCCTTACACAGTTCATAGGGAGTCTTTTCCAGAATAGGTCTTATAGAGATTCTATTATGAATATAACATGTTGTATTTCCTACTTCAGCCCAAAAGTGCTTAGCCACATTTGTTTCATTGATCATGGTTCTGGCCATCTCTTGGAGTGTCCTATTCTTCCTCTCTACAACTACATTTTGTTGTGGAGTTCTAGGGCAGGAGAAATCATGGGATATTCCATTAGAGTCAAATAGTTCCTCAAAAAATTTATTGTCAAATTCGCCACCATGATCACTTCTGACTCTGATGATTTTAGACTCAAATTCGTTTTGCACTTTGGAACAAAAGCTAGTGAATACATAGTGAGACTCACTTTTGTGCTTTAGGAATTTTACCCATGTCCAGCGACTAAAATCATCAATAATAACTAGTCCATACTTCTTTCCATTGACTGACGTTGTCTTAACAGGTCCAAACAGGTCAATGTGAAGAAGTTCCAGAGGCTTAGAGGTAGAAATAATATTTTTCTTTTTGAAAGTTATTTTCGAAAATTTTCCTTTCTAACATGCCTCACACAGAGATTCTAAAGAATACTTCAGTTTAGGTAGACCTCTAACTAACTCGAGTTTATTTAGCTGAGAGAGTTTTCTCATGCTAATGTGGCCCAAGCGTCTATGCCATACCCATTGCTCTTCATGAACAGACATCAGACATTTTACATTTTGATTTTTAAGGTCTGAAAGATTTATTTTGTAAATATTGTTTTTCCTCTTGCCAGTGAATAAAATTGTTCCATTGTTCTAATTAATTGCTTTACATGTTTTTTGATTGAAGATTACATCATAACCGTTATCACTTAATTGACTTATTGATAACAGGTTATGCATTAATCCTTCTACATAGAGAACATCAGATATAGAGGAAAGAGTTCCATTACCAATAGTTCCGGAGCCTCTTATTCTTCCTTTCTGATTTCCTCCGAAACCTACGAAGCCAGCGTCTTTAAGTTCCAGGCTTTGGAACATATACTTTCTTCCCGTCATGTGTCGCGAGCATCCAGAGTCCAGGTACCATGATTGGTGTCTTAACTCTGCTGCATAAGATATCTGCAACTTAAACAATCTTATCCTTTGGTACCCAGAATCTTTTTGGTCCTTTGTGATTAATTTTCCTAGAGTTTCTTAGAACTTTGGGTTTTCTAGCATTATCAAAACGTTGTGCTTGTGTATGTGTGTAGTGATAAGAAAAAGGAGATTTAGGTTTGTCATCTGTAGAAGACTTATCTTCACTAGGGACATACCTTATTCCTTTTTTATTATTCTAACTTACTCCATAAATCATGGATGTCATTCTGCTTCTTTCTATCCAATTTTTCAGAAACTTTTGAAAAGATTTTTCATATTCATATATTATTGTGTTAGAAGTTTGTGGGGCTTGAGATAGTGCTTCTTCAAGTTTTAAATATTGTTTATTTGTGGAGTCTCTCTCTTTTATCAAAGTTTGATTTTCATCTTTTAGTTCTGAAGCAGTCATCTCAAGCTTATCACATTCTTCGATGGTTCTTTCAAGAACCCCTTTTAAAGCCTAAAATTTTTGTTTAAGTTTCTGATATGAGTTTAAAGTTTCAGAAAAGCATGATTCAAGGTCAGAGCGAGAAATATCAGAAAATACCTCTTCAGGATCAGATTCTCTATCTGATGAATTTCCATAGGTGATAGCCATGAATGTAACATTTGCCCGCTCTTCATAGTCTGATTCAGAGGAATCAGGTTCACTGTCGTCCAGGTGGCCATTAGTCCCTTTTTGGTTTTGAATGAGCTTTTCTTGAAGCTTTCTCTTTTGGAGCTCTCTTTTTTCAGCTTTGGACATTCGTTTCTGTAATGACCTGTTTCCTTACATTCATAGCATGTTATGTCTTTGTTTGACTTACCTCTGAAGGTTGATTCTGAGCGATCTCCCTTGGATCTTGGTCTTCTGAAGTTGTTATTCCTTTTTCTCCAGAGTTGTTTTACTCTTCTGGTCAAAAGGGATAACTCTTCTTCATTGTCAGAGTCTTCCTTTTCAGAGTCGTCATTGCCTTCCTCTTGTTCTTCTTTTGAGGCTCATCTTTCTCAAGTTCTATCTCATGACTTCTGAGTGAACTGACGAGTTCCTCAAGGCTGATATTGTTCAGATCTTTTGATAGCTTTAATGTTGTGACCATTGGTCTCCACTTTTTTAGCAAGCTTCTGGCTATCTTTTTTACATGATATGTAGTTGTGTAGCCTTTGTACAGAACTTTGAGTCCTGCAATTAAAGTTTGAAATCTAGAAAACATTACCTCTACAGCTTCATCGTCCTCCATCTTGAATGCTTCATACTTCTGAATTAGAGCCAGAGTCTTTGTCTCTTTGACTTGAGAATTTCCTTCATGAGTCATCCTCAGGGAGTCAAGTATTTCTTTAGATGTTTCCCTGTTGGTGATCTTTTCATATTCATTGTAAGAAATGGCATTCAACAGTATAGTTTTGGCTTTGTGATGGTTTTTGAAGCCGCGCTTCTGATCATCTCTCATTTTGCTTCTGGCAATGGCAACGCCAGCGTTAGACACAGGAGGTGTGTAGTTGATTGTGACTATGTCCCATAGATCAGCATCATAGCCCAGAAAGAAACTTTCAATTCTATCATTCCAATAATCAATTTTTTCTCCATCAAAGATTGGAGGTTTAGCATTGTAACTATCTCTTTCGTTGGTGTTGGCCATAATGTTTTTCTCACGCTGGATCTCTCTACACTGTTAAGTGTTTTGATTAGAAAATCAATAACAGAGCCGAAGCTCTGATACTAATTAAAGGTAGAGAAAAACAAGAAAGGGGGTTTGAATTATTTTGGAAAATAAAACTTTTTACGAACTAAGACATACGCAGAATAAAAAGGTTCAACACAGAATTTTATACTAGTTCGCTTGAAATTCAAAGCTACTCCAGTTCACCTGGCAAGGTGATTTCGCCTTCAAAAAGGACTTAATTCACTAATCTTGAAAGATTACACAACCAAACGTCTAAGAGAATTAATCCCTTAGTCCTCTCAAGTATTCAGACTACACAGAGTCACTTGAGGAACTATCTCAGTAATGATATGATTAGTAATACACAGTGCTTCTAACAATAAGCAAATATTACAGAATATGATAACAAGAATTTTTCACGTAAGAGCAGCAGCTCGTGAGAGAGTGAAAAAAGGTAATTGAGAAATTGTATTCTTGTGTGTCTCAGTTCTTTCTTGTGAAGCGTTCCATCTCTTTTTATAGGAGGAGGAGGAGACCGTTGGGTGAGTTAATGACAAAATCTTGGTCATTGAAGAGTGATTAAGGTTATTACTCTCTTTATTCTTTCCAGACCAGTGTTGGTCGCGTCATAACTTCCTTCTAGAAATAGTTTCTTTTTATAAGCGAATTTCTTCAACGTTAAGCTTTCTTGAATGAGCGGATCTTAGTCAGAGTCTTATTTCAGCACCTTACGACTTCAGAGGATGCTTGTATCTGACTGTATTCATAGTTTCTCTTTATTCGACTTCTTCAGAGCGTGTCTCTTCAGAGTCTGGATTCATTCTTTTTTTTCGGAGTGTCTGACTTCATTAGTTTTGCTAGTGCCTGTTAGATCAGGGTCAGAACCTTCTGCTTACATTTATTCAGAGTAGTATCTTAGAGCTTAATTCTGTATCTGATGATTGTCTATCTGATTGTTTTGATCAGAGTCCTGCACACTTAGAGAAATTTCGTTAGGGTGCCATTTTTGTTTCATCATTTGTTATCATCAAACTCTTAGAGATACATTGTAGAACTAAATTTGTTCTTACAGATCACACCAAAGGTGCAAACACGTACTTAGAAAGTTTCATCTCATTCGAGAAATTATCGAGAGAAAGGATGTAATAGTTAGTAAAGTTCATACGGATAACAATATTGCTTATCCATTGACTAAACCATTGACTAACCCATTTCCTCAACCCACGCATGAGAGTCATACTAGGTCTATTGGGCTTAAACATATTGGTGAGCGGATTTGATTATTATTATTACTATTATTATTATTATTATTATTATTATTATTATTATTATTATTATTATTATTATTTACTTTTAATTAGTTCACAATTGCAAAGACATTTGATTATGTTCTTATATGTTTATCAATAAAGGTATGATCTTATTTAATCTTTATTAAGTATTAAATAATATATTCAAAGTATCTATAACGTTTGATAGGATTGTCAAATACGTGATTTGACAAATGAAATCCTATCTAGTGAACATGAGTTATAATGTACTTTAGTCCCTAGTTCAAATCATTAAGTTGGATCCAGGGTTTAAGGAGTTTATCATTTATTTTGATAGTTCAAACTCAGATATCAAGAAATGACTTGAAGGTTGATAAGGGTGACCTTAGGTGTCACCATATCATCGATTTGGACATTGAGGCGCTTAAGGAATTTGAAGATTACACAGTTGTTCTTAGACGAGTGGGAGAATAAAGTATTTTTTCCTTCAATCAAGTGTAATAATCGAAATATAATTGGAAAATGATGGAGATAAAATATTCATTAATATTAGGTGATCATAATGCTTTGTTAGAAGCCAATTATATTTTATTAGACAAAGAGATTGGACTAATTACTAATATTATTGGATCCTATGAGGTCATACATATAGTAACATAAGGATTAAATTAGGAGGTTATGGATTGGAAAATAAATAATATAAATAAAGCTTATTAAGTCACATATGTATGACATTATGAGCTTAATCAATTCTCATCTATTTAACTCTATATAAGATAGAGGATACATGGGGAAAGAAGATATATGATTGCATTCTCTTCCTCCCATCTTTAGCTTAAACTAAAGAGATGAACTTATTCTCTTCTTCCATACTAGCATATGTGGTGATCCGATTGTTACTCGTGGGCCAACACTATAGGAAATATGCTTGACGTTCTCGAAGTTCTCCATTGGAAGCTATCACCTTCGTGTAATCACGCATCAAAGGTATATAATTTTATATTTTTTTTGAATTTTTTTGTTACTTTAACAAAATAAATGGCAAAAACAAAAACAAAAGTTACACCTGCTCGAATTTGAACCAAGGGCTTGTTCACCGATGAGAACACGAGCAAAAGAGTGTGACACTAAAGCAATGCAATCTTAGGTGAAATATGAATAGAAAAATACATAATACTGTAAATGGTCAATGATTTAAAGGATGTTTTCCTCCCTCAAGTGACACGAATCTCTCTAGACAAATATAGTTTACAAAATAAAAATAATACAAAAATTAGCATGTTTCAAGAGTACAAATTATATGTAAATGATTACTTTATTTTTTTAGCGCTCGACAATAAATTAGGGAATTTTATTTCGTAAAATATTGTTGATTGGTATACTTGATGTGAATGTGTGATTCATGTTAAGATTTCCAAAGTATTTTGAAGGGGATTCGTCAGATTATCCATTTGCAGCCAATTTGGATAAATTGGTGGGGTGAATCGAACATGAAGCTTAGTGTGAACACATGTTTTGAAATTTATTTTTTACAACTTTCATCGAATTATTTTCATCTTCTTGATCTTCTTCTTTAAGTTATGCAATAGATCTCTAACACATGATCCAATAACAATTCCGTCTGAAAAATAGTGTTGCCAACTCTGGTTTACATCCAACACCCCATTAAAAATCCACCTTGCATTAACGATAGTTGTTAAAAAAAACTTTTAACCTTTTGTTATCTCCTGTGCAAAGTTTTTTAAGCTTAAAGCAATGACTTAACTCGCCTTATCCTTGGGTTGACCCAATTGTTAACAAGTGCATGTAAGAATGATGATTGATGGTCATCGTGATAGTTTATGGTGATGACCATTGGTTGTTTATCTATGTAGGAGTGGTTGTCACTGGTAGTTAGATTGGTGATCAATGATGATCAAAATGGTGGTCGACAATAGTCAAATTTTTCGTTGTGATGGTAATAATGATGATTGATGGTGACGATAGTGGTGGTTCAAAGTGGTCAGATTAGAGAACATAAGTCGATAAAATGGTAATCGAAGGTTATCATAAGTGGTGGCCGGAGATGGTCGAAGTGGTCGGAATAATGATCATATGAGTGGTTGGAGTGGTAGTGATTTTAATAATTGTTAGAGTAGTAGTTAACGATAATTGATGGTAATGTCTATAAAATAAACATAATAATCTTAAAAACCTTAATTTTGAATTTCAATAAAAAAATATTAATTAAAATATTGAATCAACTCTATTTTTATCTCACAATTTTTTACTTTATAAATAACTTTTAAAACCAAAAATCAAAATCTCACAACTATTAAAAAGTATTAAGAATGAAAGCCAAGATAAACACATATAACCACTGTTGACAGAGTAAGCCCTAAGAAGAAGTATTATCCATATAAGAAAGAAAGACAAAATAAACAGACAAACTTAACATCACTGTTGAGAGAATTCTTTAGAGATAGCAGCGTTTTATTTATTGAATACATTTCGTAAATAATTTTAATATAAATCCTTCAAAAGTGAATTCGATATTTAAAGGACACAAATATTTCCAAACATCTGGCAGAGCAAATAGGGCTTTTTAAATGGATAATTTCAGCCTTTCTTTTACGGAAAAGATTAAACATATATCAAAAGGAGATAATCATCTCACTTTCTCCTCTTATTTAAAATTAATTAATTTATATTACAATAACATTGTCAATCCATTACAATGATATAAAATTGAGTTCATTACTCAACAAATGATGCTATTAATTAACATATGAACATGATTAATTAAGAAGTAATTTGACATTAATATTTAATTTATAAGTGTGTGTTAGATTTTTCATGTGCGCGTGTAAAAGGTTTATGGATATAAAGATTGTGAATGTGTGGGTGGGGTTAGACGATGGAATATGGACGATGTATACAATGTAATGCTGGTGGTGGGGTCTTGTCTCTTTTGTTCTTGTGTGCTGATTCATTATATGCTAACTATGGTTTATGTCAGTTGATTAAGTTAAGGTTAGAGGTAAGTTTAATCATAATATAATTATTTTATATATAGCTGGAAATTGAAACGTGATGAGGTGCTATCTATAGACTAATATGAATATTTTAATGGTAACATAGTTGCATTCGATAAACGAGGGAGGGAGAGAGAGGGAGGAATTAATGGGTGCAAGTGGGACTATGGGAGATGGTGATACTAAGGCGGGTGGATCCCACTCTTGTCTTCTTTCTCTCCCACCATACATGCACGGATCCCCAATTGGTTTATTTTGCATTTCAACCTTCAAATTGATATCATTATATAAATAAAAATTGAACTTTAATGACAATCATTAAAAGGGTCTTATTAATTTTAAATCAAACGTATATTAATTGAAAACTCAAGATCATGAAAATCCAAATTGAACACAAGATCATGGAATTTCTTTGTTGAATTCTCATCTTGTTGGTAACCGTAAAATGGTCTTCTATTCAAAGCTTTTTTTATACACCTCATGTTTGGAGGACTATGTTATGTCATAGTCTTTCATTTAAAGTGTGGAGTTATGTGCTAGCGAATACAATCATCTGTAAAATGATCTTTGGTAGTTTTGATGCTAATAACACCTATAAGTTAAGATGTGTTGAGGATCGCTGATCAAATAATATTTGATGATGGTGTCTATCAAAGGAACTATATAAAGCCTAATTAGATAGAAGAAACCAAGTCTTAGATGAATTATTGAATGAATGATGAATCTAGTAATGAATCTCAAAGCTTCAAAATTATAAAAGAGAGAAAGTGTGAAAGCTCGACTAATTATGTATCTGAGTGACTAATGTATTGTAAAAATATAAGAGTATTTCCTAAGATACTAAAGAAACTCTCTCACACACACACTAAATATTTTTAAAGCCTCATTACTTTTGTAAAATCACTTGAAAATGTTTTACACGAGTAACTAACTAGTTACTAGCTTGAATAAATTTTTAGGAGTGTGATTTACACTAGATAATCGAATATCACACTAGGGTTAATGAATTATCTCTTTTGTAACGCAACCTGATCTTTTAAAAGGTATTATAATCAATTATTTATGAAGAATTTGAAACCCTTTCATATTCGATTATGAGCATTAAAAAGCTCATGGATCAATTTTTCGTTTTGAGCTACATTTTTTCCTATATAAATGAGGTTTCTCCACATTTCAAATGACACCAGAATTCAGATTTATTTTATCTTTTTCTTATTTTCTCTCTTCTCTCCTTATATTCTTTCACTAAATTCGCCTTAGTGCTATGTGGGTGAAAAATACTTAAAAGAGTTTTTGTTTGTACTGGTGTTCGTGCTTAAGTGTTCTTCATCAAGAGTGTGATTATCTTGTTTGATATTATGGATTCTTGAGATTGTCCTAGTAAAATATTTGTTTGGTTCTTGAGATTGTCCTGGTAAAATCTGTACTTAATTATGGAGATTAGCCAAAAAAATCTCAGATTGGTTCGTGAGCATAGCCGTCAAAACGTCGTTTGGTTTAGGGATCAGACTGTATAAAATCTCTCATTTGTTGTAATTAGTTTTGTGGACATGCCCGTAAAAGCTCAAGCCATTATATTATGAACTCTCAAGAAGAATTTTTTGGGGAGAATTTTTATGGATATGCCCACGAACCGTATTACAACACATGCAAGATTTTATAAAGTTTGATCACCCGAACCAAACATAGCTTTTTATGACTAAGCTCATGAACCAAACAAATATTTTATCGACTAATCTCTAGAAACAAACATGAAATTTACCTGAGACAATATCAAGATCCAAACAAAGATTTTACTTGGAAAACATCAAGAACCTAAAATATCAAACAAGATAATCACACTCTTGATGAAGAACACTTAAGCATGAACACCAATACAAACAAAAACTATCTTAAGTATTTTTCACTCAAAAGACATTAAGGCAACTTTGGTGAAAGAATATAAGAAAGAAATAAGGGGAAAATAAGAAAAGGATGGAAGAAATATGAGTTATCGTGTCATTTGAAATGAGGAGAATTCTCCTTTATATAGGAAAAATGTAGCTTAAAAAGTAAAATGATCATGAGCTTTATAATGCTCATAATTGATTATGGATTGTGTATAATCGATTATGTAGGCTAAATATGAAAGGTTTTCAAATTCTCCATAACTAATCAATTAGATTTGGCCCTGGTGAGCAGGCCATGATGGATGTTGTCTGGTGTGAAATTTCATACTGAATCTCATTCAGATTAATAAAACGAATGTGTGCAACCTCGGTTTTGAATTTGTTTGCCTGCTAATTTAACACACTTTTTAAAATTGATTCAACCAGTTTGTCTATAGATCCGAAAATTTATCTCGGCTGATATTTTAGAAATTATGCGGCATGGAATGCATGCTATGATATGTGGAGATACAAAAGCTATAATGAATGTATCAATTCGGTGATTCGGGGTCAAAATTAAGGCGTGACAGGTGGGTAGCGACCCTTTCCAAGGAAACCCTAGGCCCGGAAGACCTTTTTAAATAGATCTCCCCTCAAGGAGCGGGATGACATACCCCAAGTAGTACATATTCTTAACACCCTAAAGAGCATAACACTCAATACAGGTTTAACATGCGACCATCAGTGAGTGTACGCTTGCCACCAAGCACCAACGATCATCAGTAGGGCCTCTCACCTCACATGAGACAGTCCCCTAAATCACCTCAAATCACCATCATATAGGGCTTCTCGCTGATGGGGTCAACCCTCACCACCAAAACATGCTATAAACCTACTAAGGTCTCTGATTCTCCTTTCCCTTATAAGGTGAACACATACATTCATACTTAGATATAATACTCGAAGAGATTTCATAATTCCTCTCTTTCATAACCTTGAAGCTTCAAGATCCCTTTATAGATTCATCAATGATTCAACATTTTAACTTGGACTTGACTTTATATGTATAATGAGCCTTGATGTTGCTCATTTGATAGTCGTAATTCATTGAGCCCCTAAATATCTATCCATGACAAGTGGAAGTACAACCTCTAATCAGTTACTGCCCCTAAATCTACCAATTTTCAAGGAGAACATTATGATGGATGGTGTGCGCAGATGAAATTCGTATTCAGATTTCAAGATGCGCTTGAAATTGTGAATGATGATTTCTTGGAATTAGAGGCAAATTCCATTGAGGCGCAAAGAGACACTCATAGTGAAATGAGTAAGAATGATGGGAAATACTTGTTCTTGATCCATCGGTGTGTGGATTCAAATGTCTTTGAGAAGATTATTGAGCATGAAAGGACCAAAAATATGTGGGACACTCTTAAGAAGTTGTATGGTGGGAATGAGAAACTAAAGAAAGTAAAGTTGAAATTCTTGAGGAAACAATATGAGAATTTGCAGATGAATGATGGTGAAGAAATAATGGAGTTCTTCTCAAAATTGGTGGTTTGACCAATCAAATGAAGTCATATGGAGAGAAGATTTTAGAAGTGCATAAAGTGGATAAGGTTCTTCTCAACATTGATATGGCCATTGACGAGTCCAAATATTAATTTAAAATGAAGCTTTAAAAATTGCAAGCATCTCTTGAAGTTCATGAGTTGAGGTTAAAATAAACAAATTCAAAGAAGGTTTTTGAACAAGATTTGCATGTCAAGTTCTACAAGAAAATGAAAGAAAACTCCTCAAAGAAAAAAAAGGAAAGAAAAGTGGAATAAGAAATGGAATAAAAGTGATGGTGCAGGAAAGAACTCAAGAAGTCATGGTAAGACAAGCAACAATGGTTCTCATAACAATCAGAAATCCAAAAAGAAGGTAGGGATGAAGGAAGTTCAATTTAATTGTTTACGAATGTTTGGAGTTTGGAAACTATGTTAGGGATTGTTACTTCAACAAAGAATCAAATAAAAAAGACAAGGGTGTAACATAATTTGCTCATGCTGGAAAAAGTGACTCAGAAGAGGTCATTTTGATGGTTGATACATAATTGGCTCAAGAAAAAACCAATGTTCGGTACCCTTACACATGGTGCAACAATCACAGGGATATTAATAAAAATAGGTTCATCAAGATTGATGAATCAGTGAGGAGATCCATTAGAGGTGTAAACAATCGTATGGTTACATTAGAAGGAATGGGAAAACTTCTTGTGAAAAAGAAAGATGAAAAAAGGCTATCATATATGATGTATTGTATGTTCCTTATATGAAAAACACCTTTATCTACTTAGGTCAATTGCTTGACAAAGATTAGTTAGTGAGACTAAAATATAAATAGCTAAAGTGTTTGATGGAAGGTCCAACCTAATCTTTAAGGCACCCTTGTCAATTAACAAGACATTCAAGATTATGATCAACATGTTTGAACATCAATGTCTTGCATCAACTATAATTAGAGATCAAAATTGGACTTGGCATCATAGGTTTGGTCATCTCAATTTTAGGAGTCTCGTCTTAATGCACATGAATAAGATGGTGTATGGCCTTTGTAAGATCATAATTCTAAATTAGTTATGTGATGAGTGATTCATTTCCAAGGAAGAAATAAGGTCATTCAAACAAGACTTAAAGTGACAACAAAAATTGGATATTGTGAACTCATATGTGTGTGGTTCTTTTGATGTGAAGTCACTTGGAGGTAATTGATACTTTTTAACTTTTATATATTAATTTACTAGATATATATGAATTTATCTGTTGGAGAAGAAAAGTGAGGTGTTCACCAATTTCAAGAGATTCAAGTTGTTAGTTAATAATGATGGTGAATGTGTAATCAAAAGGTTGAGAACTAATGGTGGTGTTGAGTACACCTCAACTGAATTTTCCCAGTTTTGTGAAAAGGAAGAGAATGAGCATGAGACTATAAGCATGTTTAAGACAAAGAAAATGTCAAATAAATTATAGGGTGAGTCTACTTTAATTTTTGTCTACATCATCAAGATATCAACAGAGAAATTGTACAACAAGACTCCATGTGAATCTTGGTCAAGCCTGAAACCAATTGTGGGATACTTCAAGATTTTGGATCATTATGTTGCAAACATGTATCTGAGCAACTCAAAAGGAAGCTTGATGATAGAGTTCAAGTCGTGATCTTAGTTGGCTACCATTCCACATGTTCCTACAAATTGTTCTTAGCCAATGAGAACAAGGTGGCGATTAGTATGGATATGAAATTTGATGAAGGTAAAGGATAGAAATGGCCTAACCAAATGTTGGAGGGTGACGGTTCAAGTCACATGATAACTACTCTTCAAGATGACGAACATGAAGTTGAGATTGAACTATACAACCTCAAAAGGTGAGAAGATTAACAAGAGACAAAACTCAATTAATGAGACTGAATGATTATGATAGGTTTTTCCAGATCAAGCCATAAGACAAATGGTAATTGAATTGAAAAGGCCGTGATGGTTGAATTAGAGCCAATAGATCATGTTCAAGCCATGAAAGATGTGAATTGGTAAGGTACGGTGAATGAAGAGATAAAATCCATTGAAAAGAAAAAACCCTGGCACTTGTCAGCTATTTAAGTAAGAAGGCAATACATGTCAGGTGGGTTTACAATCTGAAGTTGAAGCTAAATGGTGAAACTTCCAAGCATAATGCAAGATTGGTGGAAAAAGGCTTTCTTCATAAGCCTGAAATTGATTTTAATGAAGTTTAAACACCATTTGGTAGACTTGAAACCATAAGACTGGTTGTACCCATTACAAAAAATATAATTTGGAAGATGCACCAACTTGATGTGAAGTCATTCTTCCTCAATGGACCTCTAGAAGGAAAAATTTATGTGAAACACCCACAAAGTTTAAGGTGAATGGGAAATAGAAGATGGTGTACGTGTTGAGAAAAGCATGGTATGGATTGAAGCAAGTAGCTAGGGCATTGAACAATAGGATTTATAACTTCTTGATCAAGCTAGGTTTCAACAAGTGCACATCACAACATGGAACATATGTGAAAGGCTCAAGTGAACAAGATCAAGTCATCCTTTATCTCTATGTGGATGATCAATTGGTCATATGTTCTAATAAATATGAATTGGCAACGTTCAAGGAAGAATAGAGAATAAGTTTGAGATGTCAGACTTAGGAAGTTTGGCATACTTCTTAGGAATGAAAATTGTTAACACTAAGCATGAAGCTCTCTCCCATCAGAAGAAATAACATAAGACATCGTGAAGAACTTCAAGATGATCAATTGTAATATGACAAACATGCTAATAGAGACAAACATCAAATTGAAGAAGGATTTAGAAGATGAATTATATAAGTAGAGCATTGACTCATTGAAGTATCTTTGCAATACAAGGCCTTATATTTGTCATAGTCTGGGATTGGTTAGTAGATTCATGGGAAAACCAAGAATATGTCAACTCCTTGAAGAAAAGAGGATCATAAGGTACATTAGAGGTACAAGTGAGCTTGGAGTACTCATGCCAAATCAATAAAACACAAAAATGGTATCCAATGTGTATGGTTATTCTGATTCATATTGGAATGGTGATCAAGATGATAGAAATATCACAACTTGTTACTTGTTCATGCTCAGATTAATACAAAAATCATGGAGTTCAAAAATGCAAGGAATTGTGGTTTTGTTTTCATGTGAGACAGAGTGTGTTGCGATCTCTTATGATGAATGTCAAACATTTTGATTGAAGATGTTGCTTGAATAGTTGAATGTGAAAAACTGTGTGAAAATCAAGTTGCTTGTGGACAATCAGTCAATAATTTATTTGAAAAACCATTATATGGGCCATGGTAGGAGCAAGCACAAAAATGAAGATACCATTTTCTTAAGTATTGTTTGGGAATTTGGAGGGGATGAGAATGGAAAACTTCCAAAAATGAGTTTTAAAAAAATATATATAAACAAATATTTAACATTTTTTGAAAGAATAATTTTGTACTAAAAAATACAATTTTGAGTTTTTCAAAATTAAAAAGATTTTATATTATAAATAAAAACAGACCCTCCACACACGCGCACACGAATACAATCTTTCCTCTCCAAAACTCCCAAACAAAGGCATAGGGATTAAGTTGATAAAAATGTTGAGCATGAGTGACTTGAAATTGGCTGACATCTTAAAACAACCTTTAAAGAATACAAGATTTAAAAGCCTTAAAAAATTAATATAAATGAGGAGTTTATAATATCTGAATTAGAAAAGGTATTAGGAATTAATTCAGCTTTGTCTATAACTATTAGTGACATTTAAAAAGGTTTACAAATACAATTTGCAACACAATCAAATTCTCACCATTTTCAGTTTTTGATTGTTAGTTCGTTAATGCTTTCATAACTATATAAGTGTCTCTTTGTACATGTGATCTAGTTTCATTCTAATAACATCTCTCTCAATTACTTTCAAATCTCTTTTAACATCTCTCAATTACCCAACAACAATTTCTCCTGTTGATGTATTTGGCTTGAGAGTTGAGACACAATTGGATTAGAAGCTACCATTTAATAAATTCATAATAAAATAGATGGCAATAGTGCACAATGTAGATTAAAAGACTCTTATTTTAACAAGTTCCAATGATAACCATATTAAAAAGGTGGCGCCATTACATATTTTCAATTAAATTTATGTTGTGAAATTTTGTAAGCCATTATTTAAATAACCATTTATAGTAATTCCTTCCTCACCTGATTGACTTGCTTCCCCAATCATAGTATCTAGAAGTTCAACATTTGATTTGTTTGAACACAATTTGATGCATTGTTGGGCACACCCTTAAGAAAAATATTTTCACATTGATGAACAAGAAACATATTACTCAGATCCGTTTGGTAACAAAAGTTTAACACAAATATTTATCTCAATAAATTAACACTTATTATTTTAAATCGGTTAAAAAAAACTACCTTAAAATTAAATATCTTAAGCTAGTTTAAAAATAGGTCTAGAACAAACTTTAAAAAGCTGTTTAAAATTTAATTTCTGAACGTGCAATAACCTAAAAAGCTAATTAATTGAATAAGAAACTTCCATTTAATTAAGGTTGAAATAAAATTTTAAAAAAATGGTTTGGGTCATGCAGCAATGGCATGTGTTATGCACCATGATTTAAAAACAAGAAAATATGACTCAAAGTCATATAAAAATCACAATACTTTATGAGAGCAGGTGATTCTGCTTCTTCAACTTCAATTATGAAACATTAAAGTATCCATGGCTAAATTAATAAATTAAACACACTTGTCGGAAAGAATATGTATTTTATGTGTAGCCCTAATGTTTTTTCTTCCTTTAAAAAATATAATAAATGTCTAATTATTCATAACTTGTTTAATAAGACTTTAAGGTGATTCTTTTCTATGCTTTGGTGGTAGGGGTGTGGACAGGTGGGAGGTACCAATTCATCTAAGGTATAGTTTTCCAATATTTCCGAGGTTAATTAATTACTTACAAGAATATAAATAATTAAATAAACAACGGCTTAGGAAGTCATATACTAATGTTCATCATGAGAATTAAAAAAGTTCTGTTTGGCATCAATAAACCACATATTCTTGTTGTTACAAAAGTCGAATATGATTTCCATCCTATATTCAATCAACTATGTGGCTATTGGATGGATCTTTTTTATGCTTAATTTTAGTGTAAATAGAGGTAAGGTTAAGAATATTAATCCATTTACTAAAAGTTGTTCGGATTCGAAACCTTAAAAACTAATTTAGTCCCTTTTATTTGGTAAAAACTATTTTTGTTTCAAAAAATATATATTATTTATAAATATCAACAATTACTTATACTAATACATAAATATAAATAAATATCGTTGTCGATGAATGAATTGTAATAAATTTTGTACACTCATTTAATTCAATTAGTATATTTTATTTTAAAATATTAATTCATTTTAAATTGTTCAAAATAAGATTGAGATTTTTTAAATAAATTATAATGAAATGATAGTTAATTTTTATTTTTATATTTTCATTTTTCTAAAAGTGAGATTCAGTTTTGTTTATGTTTAATGAAGACTTTATTATGTCTTATACAAATAATAGAATAAATTCAATTCAATGCATAATATATATTAACGAATGTATGTGTCAAGGTCATCATATAAAAACAAAAACAACTAATATTAATTGGTTATTAGGTGTTATTCCAACATGTTTTACCTTGTATACCCATGAAGTGGGATTGTTGTGGGGGTAGTTACATAAAGTAGTATGGTGGATGTGGATTGGTGTAAGTTGGGTTGAATGAAATTAGAAGCTAACATAGGCTTGTTGTTGGGATGTTTACATATTGTAGTTTGCATGCTTAGAGGTTGGAGTGAAGCTTTAAAAAAAAAAAATAAGATTGCACGATTGTCATCTATTAGAAGTAATTCATATTTAGTTGTACTATTTTCTTAGCCTCTAAGTTTGTTAGAGGGTATTTTAGTATTTTATTCTATTCTAATAACCCTAGTTTTAGCTTATAAATAGCGTGACAATCATTGTAACTTTTATCATGTTTTGTAGCCGTCATTCTCTTAATAGAATATTTTCGTTCATCATTTATTCTACCTTTGCACCAACAATTGGTATCTAGAGCTCCGGTTCGGATTCATTGGAAAACACGGGAAACACGAGTGAACGTGAGGTCTTGTGTGTTTGATTTTGATTCTTAGATTCGTGTTGAATCTTGAACAAAATCTGATCAGAATTTTAATTTTGTGGGTTGGGAAACACTGTGAGAAATCTGAGTGTACTGTGCAAGGTAGAAAGATGAACGGAAACGGCAACATGAACACCAAACTTCCAGTATTTGACGGTAAAAACTGGAATCGTTGGATGATCCAAATGCGTGTACTGTTCGGTGCTCAAGATGTTCTAGATCTTGTCACTGATGGTTATGTTCCGGTAGTAGCAGATGCGACGAATGAACAGAAAAACGCGCAGAAGGAAGTAAGGAAGAAGGATCAGAAAGCATTGTTCTTCATTCATCAATGTGTTGATGTAAATGTGTTTGAGAAGATTGCAGATTCAACGACAACAAAGGCTGCGTGGGACACACCGGTTAGATGTTATGGTGGTGACGCATCAGTGAAAAAGGTGAAGCTTCAGTCCTTGAGAAAGCAATGTGAGAATCTTAACATGAAGAATAATGAGAAAGTTTCTGAATACATCTTCAGAGTGATTCTGATCACTAATGAGATGAAAGCGCGTGGAGAAACTCTTTCTGAAGAAACAATCATGAAGAAGGTATTGAGATCCCTTACCTCTCAATTTGATTACATTGTGGTAGCAATAGAACATTCCAAAGATTTGAGCACCATGAGAATTGAAGAGCTGTAGAGCAGTCTAGAAGCGCAAGAGTTGCGTTTGACTGAGAGAACTTCTGAAAGGGAAGTAGAGCAGCAGGCTCTGAAAGCAACTTCTGATAGGAGGTATCAGAAGCAGTCAGAAGCCAGGAGAAAATCTGATGGTGGTCAGAAGTCAGAAAGCTCAACCTCTGATAGACAAAAGAATGCTCAGAAGGGAAAAGAGAAGTATGACAAGAAGAAAATCCAATGTTACTGTTGTAAGAAGTTTGGTCACTTTGCTAGAGACTGTTGGTCAAACAAGGAGAGAAAATCAGAAGAAGCAAATATAGCCAGAAGTTCTGATGACGAATCTGTGCTATTGATGGCTTCTGAATCTGATGATATGGATCTGATAGACTGGTGGTATATGGACACTGGCTGTTCAAATCATCTTACTGGAAACAAGAAATGGCTGGTTGACTTTGACTCTGAAAAGAGGACAAAGATCAGATGTGATGATGACAAATATCTTAATGCAGAAGGTATGGGAAATGTCAGAGTGATTCTGAACAATGGGAAAACAACATTGATTCAGAACGTGTGGTATGTACCTGGCATCAGAAGCAATATGATGAGTGTGGGACAATTAATTGAGAAAGGTTTTTTAGTTACCATGAAGGACAATCTTCTGAAGCTGTATGACTGCAATCAGAATTTGATTATGGAGTCAGAACAGGGAAGGAATAGAACATTCAAGGTGAATGTCAGAACTACAGACTCAGAATGTCTTAGTGCAACAAGTGCTGAGAAGGAGAGTGAGTTGTGGCACAGAAGATTTGGTCATTTGAATTTCAGAAGCCTAAAGCATCTGAATTCAAAGAAGTTGGTACATGGAATTCCTGCAATTAAGAAGCCTGAAAAGTCATGCAAAGTTTGCATGGAAGGAAAACAACCACGATTGCCATTTGCGTCAGAAACTGCTCCAAGAGCAAAACATGCCTTGGGAGTTGTACATTCTGATGTGTGTGGTCCATTTCCAGTAGCATCGATTGGAGGGAATAAATACTTTGTGTTATTTGTTGATGAATTCACAAGAATGACATGGGTATCCCTTATTAAGTTTAAACACGAGGTGTTTGATGAATTCAAGAAGTTCAGAATGAAGGCTGAGAATCAGAGTGGTCAGAAGTTGAAGATTCTTAGAACTGACGGTGGAGGTGAGTATAACTCCAAAGAGTTCCAGAAGTTCTGTGAGGAGAATGGAATTGAGCATGAGGTTACTTCTCCTTATACCCCTCAACACAATGGTCTTGCTGAAAGAAGAAACCGCACTTTGCTTGATATGGTGAGAAGCATGCTAAAGGAGAAGAAACTTCCTCAGAAGCTCTGGGGAGAAGCTGTTGCCACTGCAACATATGTACTCAACCGATGTCCTACGAAGAAGTTGAAGGAAATAGTTCCAATACAGAAGTGGACTGGAGATAAGCAAAGTGTTAGTCATTTGAAGGTATTTGGTTATGTTTGCTATAAACATGTTCCTGAAGCCAGAAGATAGAAGCTGGATGATAGAAGCAAAGTGATGATTCTGATAGGGTACCACAGTACATGTGCATACAAGCTCTATTGTTCAGAAACCAACAAAATTGAATTCAACAGAGATGTGATTGTGAAGGAATCAGAATTTTGGAATTGGGATAAGTCTCAATCTGATTCTGATGTTAGAACTTCTGAAGAAAGGTCAGAGTTAAGAATTTCTGAAGTTGGAGTAAACTCTGACATTGATTCTGATTCTGATAGTGATTCTGACTCTGGAGAAGACTCAGAAGATGAAGGTGACTCTGATGATCCAGACTCTGATGACCCAGACTCTGACGGTAATCCAGATTCTGGTGGCAATTCAGACTCTGGAAATATGCCAGCCCCTGAAGATGGTCAAAGCTCTAGAGGAAGTCAACCATCTGAAGCTAGAAACTCTGAAGCTCAAGACTCTGAACAAGTTCAGAGACCACAAAGAATCAGAAACATCCCCAGAAGATATGCAGAATTTGACATGCTGCAAGACACTGAAGTAGACTCTGAAGGAGAAATTATTCAGTGTGCCATGTTAGTAGACTCTGAACCCATAAGTACAGAAGAGGCTCTTAACCAGAAGCTCTGGCTGAAGGCCATGAAAGAAGAACTTGATGCTATAGAGAGAAACAAGACTTGGAAGCTAACAGAACTTCCAAAAGACAAGAAAGCCATCAGCGTCAGATGGGTTTTCAAGCAGAAGTTAAAGCCAAATGGTTCAATTGGCAAACATAAAGCAAGGTTGGTAGCCAGAGGATTTCTACAGAAACCTGGGCTAGATTACTCTGAAGTGTTTGCACCTGTAGCAAGACATGAAACAATCAGAATGGTGATTGCAATAGCTGCTAACAGGAATTGGCCTCTGATGCATTTAGATGTAAAATCTGCATTTCTGAACGGTCCATTAGAAGAAGAAGTTTACGTGTCACAACCTCCTGGATTTGTGAAAAAGAATCAGGAAGGGATGGTATACAGATTATACAAAGCTCTATATGGATTGAAACAAGCGCCCAAAGCTTGGAATCAGAAGATTGATTCATTTTTCAAGAAGCAAGGCTTTCAGAAATGTGAGATGGAGTACGGTGTCTATGTTCAACATACTTCTGAAGGAAATATGACTCTGGTATGTTTATATGTTGATGATATACTGCTGACTGGAAGTTCTGAACAGGAGATAGCCAAGTTCAAGAAAGTTCTGATGAATGAATTCGAAATGACTGATCTAGGCATAATTGACATACTTTCTAGGGATGGAGTTCAGATACTCTGAGAAAGGTATTATTTTGCATCAGCTCAAGTATGAATTAGAACTTCTGAAGAGATTTAATCTGAAGAATTGTAAGATTGCTGTCACACCTTCTGATACAAATCAGAAACTGGATTCTGACTCTAATGGAAAGGATGTGGACGCTACAACCTTCAAACAGTTGGTTGGTTCTCTGAGGTATTTGTGCAATACCAGACCTGATATTTGCTATTCAGTTGGGATGGTTAGTAGGTTCATGAGTAAACCTAAGTGGTCCCATTACCAAGCTGCTGTCAGGATTCTGAGGTATATCAAGGGAACTCTGAAGTATGGAGTATTATTTCCTTCTGGAAGAAATGATGAGTCAGAACTTCTGAGTTATTCAGATTCTGATTGGTGTGGAGACAGAGTTGACAGAAGAAGTACGTCTGGGTACTTATTCAGATTTCTGGGAGGTCCCATTTCTTGGTGTTCCAAGAAGAAACCTGTTGTGGCGTTGTCAACTTGTGAAGCTGAATACATTGCAGGTGATGTTACTGCATGCCAAGCTGTGTGGATTCTGAATCTACTGCAGGATCTGAAGATTAAAGTAAACAAACCTCTGAAGCTGATGATTGACAACAAGTCTGCAATCAATCTTTCCAGAAACCCAGTGTTGCATGGGAGAAGCAAGCACATTGAGACCAAGTATCATTTTCTGAGACATCAAGTTCAGAGGGGAGTGTTAGAAGTTGTACACTGCAGCACTCAGAAACAGTTGGCAGATGTTCTGACGAAAGCTATCAAGACTGATCAATTTCTCAGATTAAGGGATGGAATTGGTGTTACAAGTTTTGATGGAATATGAATTAAGGAATGGTATTAGAAGTAATTCATATTTATTTGTACTATTTTCTTAGCCCCTAAGTTTGTTAGAGGGTATTTTATTATTTTATCCTATTCTAGTAACCCTAGTTTTAGCTTATAAATAGGGTGACAATCATTGTAACTTTTATCATGTTTTGTAGCCGTCATTCTCTTAATAGAATATTTTCGTTCATCATTTATTCTACCTTTGCACCAACACCATCAAACACCATCATATAAAATTTCTCTAGATTATGAAGTTGTGGGTCAGAATTTAAAAGTCAGGTGACTTTTAGCATAATTGGAATGAATTGTGTGGTTTCGAAAAATATCATTTTAAAGAATTTGTGGATTAAAATTATAATTTAAAATTATTTTAAAATCGTTTTAATATCAAGTAATGGAAAATTAGAATTGCAGAAAGTAAAGAGTTGAGAGAAAGAGAGAATACTGAGAATTATATAGATTCGGTCAAACAAAGAAAAAGACCTACTCCTTTGTCCAATAATTGATTTTGAGAGTATTCAATAAATTTGAGAGATTTTAGTAGATGATACTCACGAACCCAACTTATACAAGAAAAAAAGAAGTTTATATTGACTTTCAACCAAATAATAAGCATTGGAGTGAAACGGTGAATCTTCCTTCCAAATGCCCATTTGAAGCAGTTTGTCTCATTTCCACAAGAATCTTGGAGCAGTTAGTCTTCAAGCTTCTAAACACACTTTGCGAGCTTTTAACATCGGGTTGGGTTCGCAAACCTTAAACCTTGTTTTTACCACAGAAAAATCAATAATCTGAGAGATTTTGATACCGAGCTAATCTTGAATCTTAGAAAGATTTTAATATCTTGTTAAGTTTTAGCCTTAACTTGGTTTTACCACGTGCTAACTAAGAACCTATGAAAACTTTTATCATGGACTAAGCCTTCGAACCTAATCAAAGATTTGATCACACAATTCACAAACCAAAGCTTTTACAGGTTTAGCTTCTAACACAAACAAATAATTCTTAATTGGATAAAATGTTCAACCAAGGTATAAACAAAAGTTCCTTGGTGAACTTACAAATCTACCCTTCCAAAATTACAACTTCTCACTTGCAAAAAGGACTTTCTCGAAAAGCACTTCCGCTAAAAAATCTAGTGAGATAAAGTAAACAAAAAGTTGAGAGAGAGAGAGAGAGAGCCAGAGAGATGTATGAAATGAAACCCGGTTCTAGATGATTTGAAATAAGGGAAGAGACCTCTATTTATAGGCTAGAGGTTGGCTCAAAAAGAAAATCATTTTAAAAGCATTTTATGATCCGCCAATCGATTGACAACTTGTCCCAATCGATTAGTTGCCTCTATTACAATCAATTACCAAGTTAAAAATGGAAATAAAAAATATCTATCCCTTACCCATCATTAATATTTTGTCATAATTGATTAAGACACATTTTTGAAATCTCCCAATCGATTGGCAGAGATAAAAACTTTGCCTAGATCTTTTCAGATAGCTTCCAACTCATCTGGTATGACTTTAAGACATTTTTTGAAGGCATTTTTTTGATAAAAATAAGTTTAAAAGTGTTTTTGTGTGTGTGATTTAGCCATGTACTTTTACGAAAACAACCTTATGCATTACATAGTTTTCATTCATACTAATTAAGGATAATGCTTTTTTGTACTTAAAGACTTTGTCAGATACTTTCCTTCTTATAGACACTTTCTTGAGTTTACTTGAGATTAGGCTTGAGTTACCTTCCATTTGGCTTCCATTATCATATATTTAAGTCCATCAAACCCTAATTATTCGGTTTTCATCTTTACCCGTGTAACCGCTTATGCTTGAGTTGTCATTATCACTTGTCATCTTTAGACAAAAGTTATCATCATCAAAAGTAAAATAGTTGTCCTTGTTAAAAGCATATCATTTGCAAACACAAGGTTCCACATTCTTCCTTTTTTTTTTATGATGACAACACATCTCTTAGGGGAGTATACTTCTCCCCTTTTGTCAAAATTAAAAAGTGGATAAAGATCATTGCAAAATAAATAAATATGCACATATAGACACATAACTAGAAAGGAAAACAATGGGCTATTTATTGAAGATAAAATTCTAATAATTCAAAGTACATTAACGAAAATTTGCGGAATTAAAATATTAATGAAAAATAAAGAGCAGATTGGAATGTAAGGATTTCAAACAATCTCTAACATAAGCCATTATGCTAGAATTTCTAATTGTTTATAATTATGGCTCTGATACCACAATTAGTATTCAGCAGAAGCAGGATCAAAATATGAGTAAGAAAGTAAAGAAATGGTAGAGAAAGTCTAGAGGAGTATTGAGAATTTTCTTTCAAACTTATTTGAAAACTTGATTACAAAAGAAACTTAAATCCCCTTATATAGGGAAGCAAAGGCTTACTATTTAAGTCGGTAACCTTTACCTACAATAGTAGGTGAACTAAAAACAAAAAACTTTTACAAAAGAAAATTAAGTGCATACATTTATGCCTAAAGACAAGAGATTCTTATTCCTTTAAGATAAGAAGATAAGATTCTTTCTTATCTTTTGCTTTTGGCAACTTTTGCTTTTGACAAGATTCTTATTCTATTAACCTTGTCTTTTGTTTTTGACAAGATTCTTATTCCATTAACCTTGTCTATTGCTTTTGTTTATTGATTCTTTTTCATTATTGCTTTGAAATGGCAAACAAGATAGGATTCTTTCTTATCTTTTGTATTTGATTATTGATTCTTATTTTTTGCTTTCTCTTTTGCTTTCTGGGCCATTGATTGAATCATTGCATCCCAGAAATCTTCTGCAGTTGGGACCTCTGCTTGGGCTTCTCCTGCCAAACAGTCAAAGTTGTGGGAATCAATTGATCCCATGGAAGAGCTGGTCTTCATAGATGAATCCTCATCTCTTGATGCTTTTGCTGGAAAAGTGGAGAAGAATTGATTTTTCATATGGTCCAAAGTTCTAACCATGATTTCATCTTCTGATTCATTTGGATATTTTCTCTGAAAGAAGTTCTTCAGATTTCCCATAGACATTTGTTGGGAGCTTTGCTCTTTGACCTTATTACTTTGGTCTTCAGCTATAGCTGTTTGAATTAAATTTCCTATTTTCTGGACTTCTTCGGAACTCATTTTGTTCCACCATTTATAGAAGAAATTTCTTTCTAAAATGGGTATGTTGAATTTATCTTGAGATATGGTGATTGACCATCTCCATATCCATGGAATCTGAAATTTGGTAAAGAACCAAAATGGACATTGTCCGGTGATTAAATGATCAGATAAAATATTTGCAATGAGTGGGCTATTGTCACACCAGGGATTGTATAAATCAAGTAATTCTTTGGGTAGTATTTCCAAAGACGGACCAAATTTAGTCCACCATTCATAAAACCAATTTGGTATAGGTCTATTAATCATCTCTGGATTAATAGAGAAAAACTAAGAATGCTTATTCTTGGGATTCTAATAATAAAAAGCTTGAGTAAAAGCTTGGACATAGTCCCAGTAATTAAAGTAAATATATTTTCCTTCTGCATCTCTTATTGCTTTCTCACCATTTGGGTTAAGACCCCATTCTCTTGTTAACAGGATTTTATTAATGTGACATTTACTGAAGTTTATAAAACTTTCAGGATTATTATTCTGATAATGGTGAGTAAATGTTACAGATTTGGTAATGGCTAGAAGAATTTCTAGGTAAGGCCTAGATTTCCCATGTAGGCCTGGATATCCTCTTGATTCGAGGTATCTAGTTTTGATAGACCATCCATCATTTGGATTGATTTTGATATCTTCTTCATTAATATACATGATTTTTTCAGTTACTGGATTTTCAAAATAATCCAATTGATCTTGAGGTGGGTTATTAACCGCAATTTCTTTATAAGATGTACTTTTATTAGAGGAGGAGGAAGGAATATCTTCCCTTTTAGATGAAGATGCAGGTAATTGTTGCATTTTTCTACCTTTATAAACTGTAGTCCAATCCCCTATTAGAGGAATGTTTGATTCTGGCTGGGGTAACATATTGTTACTCCCCCTTCCACCACGGCCATAACCGCGGCCTCTTCCCCTATACGGGGTCATCATTTTTTCCCTGCAAAAATTCACGAGTTAAATAATCAGCAAGTGAATTATTTTCACCTTTAATGTGTTGAATGTCAAATTCAAACATAGATAATTGAGATTGCCAGCTAACAAAAATTTGCTTAGCAACCAGATTTTTAACATCTTTTTCAATAATTGATTTAGCTGAGCTACAATCAATTTTTAATAAAAATTTCTTATTAAGAAGATCATCTTGAAATTTTGAAATGCATTTTATAATAGAGAGCATTTCTTTCTTGATAGTAGAATATTTTGATTGGGCTGGATTCCATTTTCCAGAGGTAAATCTAACTAAAACTTCTTTTGATGTATCAGGTATAATTTGTTTAAGGATTCCTCCATAGCCTAAGTCGGAAGCATCTGTTTCAACAATTTTGAAATATTTAGGATTAGCAAGGGATAAACAAGGCAAATATTTAACTTTGTTTTTAATTCTTTGGACTGCCTGAGAATGTTTATCAGTCCAAGGGCCAGGATTCTTTTTAAGCCTAGCATGTAATATGGCAGTATCTTCTGCAAGATTTTCATAATAATCTGCTATATAATTGTGACTACCAAGAAACCTTTGTAATTGTTTTTTATCTGTAATAATATTGGGGAATTTAGAAGCAAATTCAATACTTCTTTGTATAGGAATTATAGTTCCTTGGTCAATTTCATGACCTAAAAATCTAACTTTTATTTGAAAAAGTTTCATCTTAGGAGCAGATATAACTAATCCGTTATGTTTAACTAATCCTTTGAATATTTTTAAATGTTTAACATGTTGATCTATAATTTTAGAAAAAACTAAGACATCATCAATATAAACAATTATAAATTCAGTATAAGGATTAAAAATATCATTCATAATATTTTGAAATTCAGAAGGGGCATTTTTAAGACAAAAAGGAAGGACATTCCATTCATAATGTCCAAAAGGAACAATAAAGGTTGTTTTATACTTATCAGATTCATTAATCTGAATTTGCCAATAACCAGATTTCATATCAAATTTAGAGAAGATTAAAGCATTGTTTAATCTATCTAAAAGATCTTTTTTATTAGGAATAGGATATCTAATCCATTTTAATACTTTATTAAGAGGTTTGTAATTTATAACAAGTCTAGGGACCCCTCGTTCCCTTTCGGCAGCATTATTAACATAAAAAGTTGTGCAGCTCCAAGGAGATTTGGATTTTCTTATTAAATTTTTCTCTAAAAGAGATTCTATCTCCTTTTTGCATAAATCCAAATACTCATGATTCATTTGAGCAGACCTAGCTTTGGTGGGAATCTGACTTTCATTAAAGTCATCAAGATAAGGTAAAGAAATAACATGTTTCTTTCTATCCCAAAAGGCATTAGGTAAATCATTGCAGATTTCATCTCTAAACTGTTGATCAATTAATTTAATTTGATTTTGAACTTCAGGTTTCTTAAGTTGAGAAGTAATATTTAATAAATCTACTTCTTCTTTAAGAAAACAAATTTGTTTTTCTTTTTTAAGAAGAATATCTTTAACTTCATTAATCATCCTAGTATGAGGATCAATAATAAATTAAAAAGTAATTCTTTTGTTATTGATAATGGAGGTAATTCCCTTTTGATCAACATTAATTAGAGGCATAATTTTATGCAGAAGAGGAGTTCCTAATATGATTATATGAGTTAAATTTTTTACAAGAATAAAATGAGTAGGTAAACAAATATCTTTGTTACAAATATAAGCATTAGACAACTTATAATTAACCGTGAGTTTATCTCCTCCAGCTTGGGTAAGAGATTGTGTGGTTTTATCAAAGTATTTAGTGGGAATAATTCCTTCTTGAAGACAATTTAAATCAGCGCCACTATCAATAAGGGCAACTTCATTTTCTAATATGAAATTTCTATTAATAACTAAAGTTATTCTAACAAACCATTTTTGAGAGGTCACTCTATCAATGAGAGAAAGGAATTCATCACTAGGTGAAGGATTACTAGTTGAAGATATCTCTTCAACCTTGGAATTACTAGATTCTAATAAAGTGAGTCTTTGAGATAAACCATAGTTTTCTCTTTTAATCTGAGATATCTCATTCTTTAAGAGGTTTATTTCTCTATTTAAATCCATAATAGAAACAGGAGTTTCACGGATGTTAGACTGTCGAAATCTAGACAAAACTTCACTTAATTGGTAAGGTGCTTCTGTAATAACAGGAAAATCTTTTTTAGAGTTTTCTTGTATTAAGACCTCAAGCATTTTTCTTTTTATTTCTTTATTAGAAATAGATTCTATAGCTTTTATAGCTTCGTCTTGTTCTGAGGTTAAAACATTTAACCCATTCATATCAACAATTGATTTCCAGTAATCTAATTGATTACATTGACAATCATTACTGTCAGAATATTCAGAAGAGTATTTAGTAGAGGATTCATAAATCATATTAATATCCTCTTCTGAAGAATAATTTTCAGAATCAGAATTGAGAAGTAGAACCTTTTCTAATTAAGAACGCAATTGTTCATCTTCTATCTCATTAAGAGCTTTTTTTAGTCCAACATTGGTTGGCATAGTGACCATGTTTGCCACATTTATGACACGTTATGTCAAGTTTTTTGGCTTTTCTTTTACCTTTAGGGTCAAAATATTTTTCTTTAGGTCTACCTTTATTGTAGTGACCCCTTTTCTTATTCTTATAAGAATTTTTATAAGAATTTTTTGACTTATCCTTATAAGGTTTATTGCGGAAAATTTTCCTTTTTTCTTATTATTATTATTATTATTATTATTATTATTATTATTATCTGGAGATTTTCCAAGATCAAAAGCAAATTGTTCGCAAAATTCGCCAAGTTGGTGTTTCTCCGAAAGTTTTTGCTTTTTAAGTTGATTTCTAAGCTTTATGTCATTACATAAAGTTAATCCTTCATTAACACAAGTGCTAATTATATGACCATAAGTAAGGTCAGAATAATTTATATTTATCCCATCATTTTTCTGTCTTAAAGATTGTCTAACCTTTTCAGAAAAGAAATGGGGTAATTCATCAATAAATTTTGCTTTCCAATGCAAAGAATTGGGATTGTTTAATTGATAAACTCTTGAATGAAAAGTATCCTTATACCATCTAAAGTGGGTAAGAGAAGGGCACCTAAGGTTTTGGAGAAGTGTCTGGATTTTTTCTTCAATAGGGACATTGGTTCCTACAAAATGCTGTAAGATGGAGAGACACAGAGTATACACTGCATCTTCTTCTCCCGTGGTAGTCGTAGCCAAAGTAGTGCTTCTACTGGTTTCTGGCTCGACCTTAATGATTTTCTTATGATTAAGAATTTCTAATTTCTGAGATTCGGTGAGATAATGATCCCACCAGCCTCTAAGTTGGCCAACAAATCCTGTGGTTATAAAGGATGCTATAGAACTAACTGAATTTCCATGTTGCTTGCAAACAGTAGAATACATGATCATCCTATGGATTATATCTATAATTTGTTTGTCATTAAGACCGTCAACATTCCATTCATAAATGGCTTTTCCTGAATAAGAATTCTGGAATGGTTCAGATTCCTCAAAGAGCAAATCTTGCGGTGAGGGACGCTTGTAATAATACTTTTCTATAGGCCTAGGAGCATAAACAGGGTTTATATTATTAGTATTACTAATGTCAAGGTTACTAATGTCTAAATTAGCAAACATATCAGATAATTTATCAATATGGTTTTCGTTATTATCCTCAGAATAATCTTCATGGGACATAACTGTGATCTTAAGACCTTTTAACTTTTGTTCTAAAATACGAACAAATTCTTGACCTTCGGTTTCCATTTTAAATCCCTCTATGGAAACAGGAGGTTGAACTATAGGAACATCCGAAATAGTGGATGTGGACATCTGGTCCTTAGGTTTATTTATGAGGTCAATAATGATATCTTGACGTGCTATTTGTTTTTCTAAAAGATTTTTTATGGATAATAGATCTTTTTCCATAGAGATAAATTGTTCTCCTAAGCAAACAAGATAAGCATTGGTATAATTTTGAGTGTGCCAATCAATTATGTAATGCCTCTAATCTATTGGTCAATCGGATTTCTCTAGATTTCGTTTGTTTATCATCAAGAGATCTTTTTTGCTTGTAGGGCAAGTTCAGCTTAGATATGATTTAAAATTAGGTCCGCCAAGCTTCATCAATCAATTTTTACAATAACAATCGATTGGCCTTTCATTGTTCAGTCTCCTTCGTGCATATTTGGGCTTTGTGTTAGTTTTAACTACTATTCTGCACTTCCTTTTAAAATTATTTTCACCCCATCTCTAAGACACTTGAAACAACTCATCTATTGTGTTAGAAAGGAATTTATTTATATGATCCAAATAATAAATTCATTATTTTAAGGGTGTAATATGAGTTTTCTGATTATTTCAACCTTAAAATAATGTATACCTCTTTTATAAAGAGATCTTGATAAAGACTTCCCTTAAAGGGAAACACCAATCAAAACATGGTGTTTCATTCTCTACATATCGTTGAATGCGAGAGTTGGTAAAAACAACAAAATGAACAATTCCATTACAGCCATATCCATTAAATTGATCACTAAGGATCGTACACCTTAATATATTCGCTAGAGTACTTGCTTTGATAATTGTATTTTCCTTCATCCTACTGATCGCTCTATCCGCAAGTGCACGAATCGCGTCAGACTAATATAAAAGATTATCGATCCCACAAAGACCAAATCGTCAATCTATCGATTACTATTGTTACAATGTTTATCTAAGGCGGTACAAATGAGATATTGATGTCACAAAATAACAATAAATAAAGAAAATGATAAATACAGTGCAGATAAAGATACGCTCGAATGTATTTCACGTCAGTTAAACGATGCTTCGACAGTCTAAATAGAACTACTTAATGGGAAATATTTTCTACTCTTGAAAAGAATCCATTTAACAGGAACTGTCGCTTTCGCGTATTCAGAACCGAGTTTACCCTTAAATTAAGGCCTTTTATTGTCACTTATAAAAGGTGCGCAGAACGCTAAAGTAGTAAACCTATTTTTAAGAAATAAGACTCGTAAGCTTAGTTGAAAAGTGATTTTCATTCGGAACGTTTACCCAAGGAGTTTCCTGATTTTAAATCTATCAATGCGTCCGAAAACAGTTTCAAAAATCGTTTTTCCTTAAAGTGATAAAAATTCCTAGTTAACTAAGCCAGGGTGCTTTCGCACTCCATGAGTAGTTAAAATAACCAAGTTTGTTTCAGAAAACTCGAATTAAAAATCAAAACAGCCCCAAAAGCATTTCTACAGATGCAATATATGAAAGATCTCTTTAACCGTGACCCTTACATTCTAAACTCTGAAAGCTTTAGCCAGACATGGTAATACAAACAAATACAACGATATTGAACATGATGAAAAGAAGTTTAAAATGTAAGGAGTGAAGAACAAGTAAAGCGTGTAAAACAATTAAAACGAGCAATAAAGATAATGGCGAGAAAATTAAATAAAGTAAAGACAATGGCAAGAAATTAAATAAAGTAAAGCATGACAAGGAAATTAAATAAAGTAAAGCATGGCAAGGAATTAAATAAAGTAAAGCATGGCAAGGAATTAAATAAAGTAAAGCATGGCAAGTAAAATAAAAAGGCGATTAAATTAGAACATGCTCCAAGCGGAGGCTTTAAATCTGGTACAAGGAAGTAAATAAACCTTTGATTTTGAAAATAAAGATGACAGCAAAATCAAAGTGCTCCAACTCAATTACACTAAGGTGCGATAACCCCTCGATGTGACGGATTACCGCTTTTACAGATGATATTATAGTCTTAGTGTTGTAAACTAAGTTGGATGGTTTATAAGTGAACTATAACGGCCTATTTATAGAGGAACTCAACAGCATGCAAAGACTGGGATGCCCTTCAACTTCTCTTTAGTGGGAATGCAAAATTCAAAGGTGGCGCCCGCCACCCCTCCATGGCGCCTGCCATGTGAGTAAATGGGGAAGTTCATGGGATCGTGGCAGTTTCCTCCTGGTTGAGGGCTGATGTGTCATGGCTTCTCCTATAGCGGCCGCTATGCAAAACGCAACGAATACAATATTTTTCGAAAACCCTAATTTTTTGGTCTTTTTTATTCGTTTCTTTTAAAAAGGTTCTAAAAGAGCTAAATACTTGAAAATAACATAAAAGAGAGCATAACACACGCAAAATGATAATAAAGACCTAATAAAAATGTGTAATCCGAGTCAAATACGCTGTGTGATTCAGTGTGATCACCTACGTTCTTGGATCAGATACTTCATATACAATATACTTAAAATTATACTCTTGCTTTGAACAACTCTATTAATAATTGTAAAAGCTCTGATTTTCAAAGCATACCTGTAAAACACCAAGGTTTCACCTTTGGTGCCCATATTTTCTTGGCCCCATGCGCATTAGTTCTAGAAGATCTAAGGTTGTTACCTTTAGACCTTTCCAATTTATCGAATAAAAATGTTCTAAATGACCGACCCTTTTACAATGTGTGCATTTATAAACTAGATGCTTTTTTTATGATTTATTTCTTTCATAGAGGTTCTTTCTTTCTGTTACCTCATATTTTTGACACATGTAATAAACATGAGAATTCAAGATCAAATTTGGCTATGACGGGGATTTAAGGTTTCACCCATAGTCGAAATGGTCATTGCGACCAGAAGATCACAACCATTTTGATAAGCATATCCTATCGGAGAAGGTTGGGAAATCCGGTGTTGCTTGAAAACATGTTACTTGAAAGTATACATGCTTGTTATAAGTAGCAAGTGATAAAAAGTAAGGATATCGTGCCCACTTAGAGTGGAAGTAGCTTAGGTTGATTTTATAAGAAACTATGTTTAGAAATTAACCATGACAAAGAGTAAAAAGAATAGTAGATTATCATAAGTTTAGAGTTTCTTAAATTAATAACTTAATATTGTAGAGAGAGTGTTGTGAATATATCAAGAGAGTGTGTGTTGAGATATGATCCATTAATATGCATGAAGTAATTATGTGTTTATGATGTGAAGTTTCATTCCAGAAAAGGTCAGTGAGTGATCTACGAGTGTATTTCTACAACATCAAAAGCATGCACACTAGGGCAAGGGAACAAATCTCTAAGTCTCACTTATAACCCTAGAATACGTCTATTTGTCTCCTGAAGTTCCTTTATAATTTTAGTTTCTTATCTCTAAGCCAACTAAATGAGTGAATATCTTTATCTTACTCATGCAACTACTTTTATTATGAAATCCACTTGTTGTTGGATCTCCCACAACAACAATGTTTTATCTTCTTTTAAGTTGATCATTCAAAGAATTATATTTTAAACATGTTTCCATATAATAAAACAAGGCACTAAACAACACAACATTTTAACATGAAAAAACTACATATTAACTTCTAATTGCTCAACAAACAAAAGGTTTAGCTCAAGATGAGCTAGTACAACTTACACAGTTGGCTCTAAAAGGAAACATTCTTAATCAAAATATGAAAAAGAAATAGCAACCTAAGAGTAACATGAAGCTTCCTTGTGGTGGATAACTAGCAAGTGATGACTCCAGTTGCACCTGGCTTCAGCAGTTAGCACTAGAAAATGTGAGAATAAGAAGCTCTCTTTTCTCTCAACTCCTTCTTACACTAATATTCTTTTTTATTTTCTCTAAGGTGTTGAACTCCTTTACACATTTCAATATTCCTTATTTATAAGCCTTCAACTAGGATTTCTTTCTCTTTTGTCTTGGATCATAGGAATTTGTAGGATCACATCAAGCCCAAATATCAAATAAGAATATTCCATTCCTTCCTTCACCTTCGTGTATAATAAATCAGGTACATGGACAATAATGGGGGACAAGGTGTAATGTGGAAGTCTGTTGTGGCAGGAGGCACAGTCGGCGTTGTCCTTTCTGCATGGCACGCTCGATTGAGGATGTACTACTGTACCTTCTTTTGTATTTTAGCGCCATGAGTCTCGTAAGCTTAGTTGAAAAGTGATTTTGATTCGAAAAGTTTACCCAAGGAGTTTCAAGAATTTAAATCTATCAACGCGTCCGAAAACAGTTTCAAAAATTGTTTTTCCTTAAAGTGATAAAAATTCCTAGTTAACTAAGCCATGGTGCTTTCTCACTCCTTGAGTAGTTAAAATTAACCAAGTTTGTTTCAGAAAACTCGAATTAAAAATCAAAACAGCCCCTAAAGCATTTCTACAGATGCAATATATGAGACATCTCATTAACCGCGATCCTTACATTCTAACCTCTGAAAGCTTTAGCCAGACATGGTAATACAAAAAAATACAACGATATTGAACATGATGAAAATAAGTTTAGAATATAAGGCGTGAAGAACAAGTAAAGCGTGTAAAACAATTAAAACGAGCAATAAAGATAATGGCGAGAAAATTAAATAAAGTAAAGACAATGGCAGGAAATTAAATAAAGTAAAGCATGACAAGGAAATTAAATAAAGTAAAGCATGACAAGAAATTAAATAAAGTAAAGCATGACAAGGAATTAAATAAAGTAAAGCATGGTAAGGAATTAAATAAAGTAAAGCATGGCAAGGAATTAAATAAAGTAAAGCATGACAAGTAAAATAAAAAGGCGATTAAATTAGAACCTGCTCCAAGCGGAGGCTTTAAATCTGGTACAAGGAAGTAAATAAACCTTTGATTTTGAAAATAAAGATGACAGCAAAATTAAAGTGCTCCAACTCAATTACACTAAGGTGTGATAACCCCTCGATGTGACGGATTACCGCTTTTACAGATGATATTATAGTCTTAATGTTGTAAACTAAGTTGGATGGTTTGGAAGTGAACTAGAACGACCTATTTATAGAGGAATTCAATAGCATGCAAAGACCGGGATGCCCTTCAACTTCTCTTTAGTGGGAATGTGGAATTCAAAGGTGGCGCCCGCCACCCCTCCACGGCGCCCTCCATGTGAGTAAATGGGGAAGTTCATGGGATCGTGGCAGTTTCCTTCTGGTTGAGGGTTGATGTGTCATGGCTTCTCCTATAGCGGCCGCTATGCAGAATGCCACGAGTACAATATTTGCCGAAAACCCTAATTTTTTAGTCTTTTTGCTTCGTTTCTTCTAAAAAGGTCCTGAAAGAGATAAATACCTGATAACAACACAAAAGAGATAATAACACAAGCAAAATGATAATAAAGACCTAATAAACATGTGTAATCCGAGTCAAATACGCGGTGTGATTCAGTGTGATCAAATTTTCCCACATTTAAACCTTTTCTTGTCCTCAAGCAAAACTCTTTATAGCTCATGCAAGAAAAACAGTATCAACCAGAGTTAATTCAAGGCTAAAAAGGCTTATAAGTTCATTCAAGGAATGTATCGATAGGTACTAATGAATCAAACTAAGGATATTGTAGTGTCACTTTCTGCAAATGTGGTCATAGGCTTCGTTCCTATACAAATCAATCCATATCACCCCACCATACCTAAGCCTTCTTTAAATTTTCTCCAAGTCCTTTTCCTTCAGGTGCAATCACATTAAGCTCGTTATCCGTACATACTCATAGTAAGGTGACCGGTTAGTGATTATGATCTTAAGCATGGGGCTCTGGTACATAAGTTGGTGTAGCCCCTTTATTCAATCCAATTGTAGTTGTGGGGGATTGGATCGTAATCCACCCTACAAAGTTCAGCACCAAATACCTCTGAACCAACCAACAATAGAAATATTATTATATTTTTTTATTTTTCTGCCTGTTTCGTAAACCTCTTTATTTTGTTGGGTTAAATGATCGTGTGAGAGTCACCTAGCCCGGAATTTCATACAACTAGAGAATAAAGCAAAAAAATTTAAAATCATTCACTTATTTTCATAGGTCCCCTACGTAGAGCATGCTTAAGCCGGAGCTGACTGCAAGGATAAACTACTTAAGGACTTATTTGGAACAAAAATTAAGGCCACAACATATGGGATATCGAGATCGACTCTTATAATCACGAAGCATTCGGTGTCAAGACGATATCGATTTTTAGAAAAAGTTTTCCCAAATCTTTTACATCCTGTCATAAACCTGTCTTATAGCCTGAATATTCAAAATACACTATTTTATTTGCTCACAAAATTTTTGGTAAGGCTAAAGAAATGGGAGAAGTACGGATACACCACACAGATGACTCGTCAAACACATGTTATTTTATTGAAAGAAAAAGAAAACAACTAAAACAAACAAAACATACTGAAAATAAAGGAAAGCGATAAAAATCTCCTCCCACACTTAAACTGAACATTGTTCTCAATGTTTCGATATGAGATAGGGTAGGAGTAACCTGAAAGAGAGAGAACTATGGCTGATTACCGGCACCGTCACCGCCCTGGTCAGGATGCCTGGGTCGACGACTCTTGCTACGACGACTAAGACCTTTCTGCAGCTGCCTAGAGAGACCTAAGAGAGACCCCTGGTTGGCCTCGACAAGTGCGAAGTGCCGATCATTAGCCTGCTACTGGTGATGTTGCTGATTAGTGATTGCAAGCAAGGACTCCTTGGTAGTCCGATGTGCTTTCTCAGTGCGCTGCTGGGAGGCTACCATAAAATTCATATTATCAGTCAATTGTTGGTTTATGGTATTTAGAAGGGCGTCACGCCTTTCTTCCCGAGCCAAGTGCTCGCGCCACATCTCCTCAGTGATGTTAAAACCGAGAGTGGTACCTGAAAAATGGCCAGAAGAAGAAGGTGCAGTGTGTGAAGGTGATGTAGTGTGTGTAGGAATATTATGAGCAGGGGACTGGTCGCGTCGGTCATACTCATCATCGGTCCCTTTCCCATCGTCTATAGGGACATTAGGTGGCAAAGTACCGATAAAAGACAAAATAAAAAAGTAAAGTAAAGTAAAAAGGAAATAAAAAACATAATAGTAGTAACATATATATATATATATATATATATATATATATATATATATATATACGAATAAATAGTAATAAGTCAAGGGTCGAGAGATGTTAGGAAAGGAATAGCAAGCATAAAGTCAAAAAGAAAAACAAACATAAATAATAAGTCTAATAATGGGAAATAAGTAAAGCAAACGACATCTCTCGGTCGGTGATATCATCAATGTCCAGGGAATAATGGAGTCTCCTCAGCTTCGGATCCTCGGAGCTCTGCAATTTGGTGTCTAAGGTCAGCGATCTCATTGTTCAGTATATCGGCTTCAGTGGCATGTGTGGCATCTTACACTTTGACCTGCAAAGCAACATCAGCAAGCTCCTAGCGGAGCTGGGCTATCTCCATACGAAGCTTAACAAGCTCAGAATGCATGCTTGGACTCTGAAGATTTGGATTATTGGTGAGGATTTTGATCCTGGTAGGTGCTGGATGATGCTCTGCTTCAGGTGGGATTCTCTGCTCATCTACTGTCTCGCCTTTGCCTTCTATGGCATAGGCCCAGTTGGCCTGATTATAAACACAAGTTACCTAAGGGTCTGGTAAAGTAAAGTAGTGAATAGTCTCACCCTCGATCAAGAGCCTGTATTGATCTGGGTGGAAAGAAGATCTCCTCATGAGGCCACGGTCCAAACATAAGTCAATATCCATCAAAGTATAACTGTAATAAGATGTTAGGCGTAATAGTCGTCTACCAAGTCCTAGGGCGGAGGCTATATGGGTTACCATGCTTCCAACATGTTTAGGACTCACAGCGGAGCGAGCATTAAGATAGAGACTCTCGATCAGAAAATCTCCGCAAACTACTCGACGTGACTAAGTGGTACAGTACATGAAGAAAATATCTTCAACATTTATGTGTGTATCGGTGTCACTCTTCCCCAGGAAGGTGTGGGTAATAATCATCTGAAAATATCTGAAAGCAGGATTATGGATCTTGTTAGAGATTTGGGTGGAAGGGTCAGGGCTACCTCCACATGTAATGTCACTCCAGAACTTCTCGACGTCTCTACTCAGGAAATAGCTCCTGGGGAGCTCAGATGAGACATCATAAGTATTCTGAAATCCAAGTAAGTCAGCGAACTGCTTGTGGTTGAAGGTGTACTCTGTCCCAAACATCCTGAAATTAATGTAGCCACCATCACTATCGTGACCAACATAGGGCTCGTAGTTCAACGAGCTCAAGAACTCCAAAGTGAGGTTCCTATAAGTCACATGCATCGCTTCAGTATACTCATTCCATTGCAACTGACTGCACAACTGCCTGACACTAGGCTCAATGCCTAATGCTTCCATGCAGTTTGAATCATGATATTTGGTGGGCAGCATTGGACGCTGGGGAAGCATGGTGTAGCGTTGCTTCTGTACTGGGTCACGAAAGATCACTGGCATAGTGTCGAAATTCTCCATCCTGAAAAGTTAGGTTAAAAATAGAGGACACCTGAAATCGCAAATATTACAACTGTTAGTCTAAACATAAACATAAATATATATATATATATATATATATATATATATATATATAAAACATATGAAAATATAAATCGAAATAGTAAAAGTGAAGTAAAGGGAAAAGGAATCATGGGTTGCCTCCCATGCAGCGCTTGTTTAACGTCGTTAGCTTGACGATTTGAACTTTATATATCAGAGGTAGGAACCGGAGGATCGATGAGAGTATGGCTAGAGCATTCTGTGGGGATGTCACCTCCTTGATATTGCTTCAGTCTTTGTCCATTTACCATAAACGGATTACAGGAATTGTTCCGAATTTCAACTGCTCCAGATTTGAAGATTTTGGAAACCTTAAAGGGGCCTGTCCATCTCGAACGCAGCTTACCTGGAAAAAGTCGTAATCTGGAATTGAAAAGGAGAACAGAGTCACCTATATTAAAGTCCTTTTTCACAATCCTTTTGCCATGCCATGCTTTGGTTCTTTCTTTGTATATAATGGCATTCTCGTAAGCGTTCTGGCGGAGTTCCTCCAATTTGTGGATATCGAGGATTCGCCTCTCGCCAGATGCTAGGTAATCCAAATTCAGGGTGTTTATGGCCCAATATGCTTCGTGCTTAAGTTCAAAAGGTAAGTGGCATGAATTTCCATAGACTAACTTGTATGGTGTAGTTCCAATAGGGGTTTTGTAAGCAGTTCTGTAAGCCCACAATGCTTCTGTTAGCTTTTCAGACCAATCTTTTCTGGATATTGAAACAGTTTTTTCCAAGATTTGCTTAATCTCTCTGTTTGATACTTCCACTTGACCATTAGTCTGGGGATGATATGGTGTTGCTACTCTGTGTTTTACTCCATACCTTTTTAAGAGTTTATCGAATATCCTGGATATAAAATGTGATCCACCATCACTTATGACAAGTCGTGGTACTCCAAATCCGGGGAAAATATTGTTTTTAAACAACTTGATGACTACTCTCGTGTCGTTAGTGGGTGAGGATATAGCTTTTATCCATTTGGACACATAATCGACGGCTACCAAAATATATTTGTTTCCCATCGAATATGGAAAAGGTCCCATGAAATCAATACCCCAAACATCAAATAATTCCACTTCTTTGATGTTCTTCAAAGGCATTTCATCGCGTCTTGAGATGTTTCTAGTGTGCTGGCACCAGTCACATTGGATAATATAAATATGAACATCACGCCATAGTGTTGGCCTATAAAGACCAGCTTGAAGGATCTTAGCGTATGTCTTGGATGTGCTTGAATGTCCACCATAGGGTGAAGAGTGACAATGCTCTATGATATTTCTAACTTCTTCTTCCAGAGCGCAACGTCGGAAGATGTTATCTGTTCCTCTTTTAAAAAGGAGTGGTTCATCCCAATAGAAATGTCTTACATCTTTAAAGAACTTCTTCTTTTGTTGATAATTGAGGTCAGGTGGTATGATATCAGCGGCTAGATAATTCACAAAATCAGCGTACCATGGTACTCTGCTAATCTCTGAAACTGTTCCAAGGTTGTCTCTATCAAGTTCAAGGGGAACGATATCTGACTTAGCTATCAATCTGTCATAGGTGAAATCATCATTTATAGGTAAATGGTCTGGCTTCAAATGCTCTAGTCTGGAAAGATGCTCAGCAACTACGTTTTTTGTTCCTTTTTTGTCTCGGATATCTAAGTCGAACTCTTGTAGCGAAAGAATCCATCTGAGTAACCTAGGTTTCACATCCTTTTTGCTTAGAAGGTAACAGATAGCTGCATGGTCTGTATAGACTATAATCTTAGATCCGATAAGATAAGACCTAAATTTATCAATTGAAAAAACTACAGCTAGGAGTTCCTTCTCTGTTGTCATATAATTGAGTTGAGCGACATCTAGAGTTCTACTAGCGTAATATATCAAATGTAATTTCTTATTTTTTCTTTGTCCTAAAACTGCTCCTACAGCGAAATCGCTAGCATCACACATTATTTCAAAAGGTTGAGTCCAATCCAGAGTTTATAAAATGGGTGCTGAAATGAGCATTTGTTTTAAATTATTAAAGGCTTCGATACATTTTTCATTGAAAATGAATTCAACGTCTTTCATCAGGAGGCCGGTCAGGGGTTTTGTTATTTTAGAGAAATCTTTGATAAAGCGTCGGTAAAAACCGGCGTGTCCAAGAAAACTTTGGACTTCTCTAACAGTCTTAGGAGGGTTAAGGTTTTCTATCACTTCTATCTTTGCTTTGTCGACCTCAATGCCTCTTTTAGATATTATATGTCCTAACACTATGCCTTCTTTAACCATAAAGTGGAACTTCTCCCAGTTTAATACAAGGTTAACTTCTACGCATCTTTCTAGGATTTTCTCAAGATTAATGAGGCAATTCTCAAAATCAAACCCACATACCGAGAAATCATCCATGAACACTTCCATAATTCCGTCGAGATAATCTGCAAAGATTGACATCATACAACGTTGGAAAGTAGCTGGCGTATTGCAGAGTCCAAACGGCATTCGTCTGTAAGCAAATGTTCTGTAAGGACAAGTGAAGGTTGTTTTCTCTTGATCCTCGGGGTGTATGGGTATTTGGAAAAATCCAGAATATCCATCCAGATAACAAAACTAAGAGTGTCTGGCAAGACGCTTAAGCATTTGATCTATGAATGGAAGGGGGAAATGGTCTTTCCTAGTTGCCTTATTGAGTTTCCTATAGTCTATGCACATACGCCATCCGCCTTCTATACGTTTAGCCACCTGCTCGCCCTTCTCGTTCTGCATGACTGTGATGCCTCCCTTTTTGGGCACCACATGTACAGGACTTACCCATTTACTATAGGAGATCTGATAGATTATACCAGCTTCTAGCAGTTTAAGGACTTCCTTCTTTACCACCTCACTCATTACAGGGTTGATTCTTCTCTGATGTTCTCTGGAAGGTTTTGAATCCTCCTCTAGCGAGATCATGTGCATATACACGAATGGGCTTATACCTTTTAAATCAGAGATGTTGTATCCTAAGGAAAAGGGGTATCTTCGTAAAACATTCAAGAGTTGGTTTGTCTCGTCTTGGTTTAAGGTGGCACTAACTATTACTGGGCGGTTCATTTCTTTATCCAAAAACTCGTATCTTAGGTTCTTGGGCAATTCCTTAAGTTCTTGAGCTGGTTTTTGAAAGTTTAGTGAAAGGTCTGGAGTAAGGTCCAAACATTCGTTAGTGTGAGGTTCCATTTCCTTAAGCTCGTCATCCTTTTCATTCGGGTTTGAAAATGGTTTGATCATAGGTTTTTCTTGATCAAATTCCCTTATGAATTCATCTATGATATCAATCACATAACATGCGTCTCCTATGATTGGTGCCATCAGGAACTTTGAAAGAATAAACTCTATCTTTTCATCTCCTACTTCGAAAGTTAATTTTCCTCTTTTAACATCTATTATAGCTCCGCCTGTTGATAAAAATGATCTACCTAAAGGGATAAGGATATCGTCGTCTTCCTTGATATCCATGACCACAAAGTCTGTCGGGATATAAAGTTGACTGATCCTAACGGGGATGTCTTCTAATATGCCTACAGGATACTTAAAAAATCTATCGGCTAATTGGAGGGACATCTTAGTTGGTTGTAATTCTCCTAAGTTTAACCTTTTATACACAGCTAATGGCATTAAACTCACACTAGCGCCTATGTCTAGGAAAGCTTTGTCGATCACATGAATCCCTAGAATGCAAGGTATAGAAAAACTCCCAGGGTCTTTCTCCTTCTTAGCAAGTTTATTCTCGAAAATAAAGTTACATTCCAAGGCTTTAGGATTGTCAAGCCTACGCTTGTTGGTTAAGATGTCTTTGAGAAATTTGGTGTAAGATGGAATTTGGGTGATGGCTTCGGTGAAAGGAGTCTCTACATGAAGCTTCTCTATTACTTTTATAAACTTTTGGTATTGGTTATCAATTTTGGTTTGTTTAAGTCTTTGCGGATATGGGATTGGTGGTTTGTATGGGGGTGGTGGTTTGTAAGTTTTATCCTTGGCTTCTCCCTCTTGGTCGGTTTGTTTTTCGGGTTCCAGTGGTTCCTCTCCTTGGTTGGTAGGTATATTTTATTTAGAAGCTTTGGACTCGCTCATTGTTGGGTTATAAGGCCCTTCGTAAGCGGTCCCACTTCGTAATGTTATAGCGTTAGCTTGCCCTCGAGGGTTGAGTTGAGGTTGTCCAGGGAATTGTCCTCCAGGTGTAGTTTGCAGGGCTTGGTTTTGTGCTACCTGTGAGATCTGGGTTTCAAGCATCTTATTGTGAGTAATTATCTGATCAACCTTAGTCCCTAATTGCATTATCAGTTCGTTTACGTGAATGTTCTGGTTTAGGAATTCTTTATTTTGATGAGTCTGGCCTGATATAAAGTTCTCCATGATCTTCTCAAGGTTAGGCTTCTGGGGCATAACTTGCATAGGTTGATTTGGTTTTTGGGCTTGAAAACCTTGTGGTCTTTAAGGTACAAAATTTTGGATAGGGTTCTGGTTTTTATAGGAAATATTCGGGTGATTCTTCCATCCAGGGTTGTAAGTGTTTGAAAATGGGTTACCTTGGGCGTAATTCACTTGATCGGTGTTCAGGTCGTTCAAAAGGTTACATTCCGCCAATTCGTGTCCTTTAGATCCACAAAGTTCACACTCTGTGTGGACTACCACTGTGGTGTTAGAGTTTGTAGAAATATGTTCGACCTTAAGGGCTAAAGCGTCCATTTTCGCTTGCATCATGTCCATAGAACTTATCTCATGTGTTCCACCTTGGGTCTCCTTTTTCTCTACTGATGCTCGTTCAGTTCCCCATTGGTAATGGTTTTGGGCCATATCCTCAATTAGGTCACAAGCTTCAGGGTAAGGTTTGTTCATCAGCGCGCCACCAGCGGCAGCGTCGATGCTCATCTTTGTGTTATAATGAAGTCCATTGTAGAAGGTATGAACATTCAGCCATTGTTCTAGGCCATGGTGTGGAGAGACTCTTCACAGCTCCTTGTATCTCTCCCAAGCTTCAAAAAGTGATTCTCCTTGGTTTTGAGTAAATCTAGTTATTTGGTTTCGAAGAACAACAGTCTTACTAGGGGGAAAATATCTAGAAAGGAATACTCTCATAAGGTCTTCCCAAGTAGTTATTAAGTTAGCTGGAAATGAATCTAACCACGAACGTGCTCTATCTCTGAGGGAGAAAGAAAATAATGTTAAATAAATCGCATCAGGTGAAGCACCGTTGGATTTAAAGGTGTCGGCCAGTTGGACAAAGACTTTTAAATGTTGATTTGGGTTCTCAGTAGCGAGACCCGCGAATTGGTTCTGTTGCACTAATTGCAGCAAATATGGTTTTAGTTCGAAATTGTTGGCAGGAACGAGGGGGTTTACTATACTAGAACTAGGTTCCTCGTCAGAGGGTTGGAAAAATTCCTTAAGAGGTCTCCGATCGCGATTCTTGGCCATAGCTTTCTTAATTCAGACGAGTAAGAGGCGTGTACGAGTGTAATGTTCGGGTTCTGCTAAAGGATCTACTAAATTTCCAGTACTACGGGTTCTTCGCATTTACCGGCTAATAATGCCTTAGTCTAGACGGTGTAATAACAGGGTACGAAATTTGACAAAGTTGGTCCCCGGCAACGACGCCAAAAACTTGACCGCTCTATTCGCAAGTGCATTAATCACGTCAGAGTAATATAAAAGATTATCGATCCCACAGAGACCAAATTGTCAATCTATTGATTACTATTGTTACGATGTTTATCTAAGGCGGTACAAATGAGATATTGATGTCGTAAAACAACAGTAAATAAAGAAAATGATAAATACAATGCAGATAAAGATAGGCTCGAATGTATTTCACGTCAGTTAAATGATGCTTCGATTGTCTAAATAGAACTACTTATGGGGCAATATTTTCTACTCTTGAAAAGAATCCATTTAACAGGAACTGTCGCTTTCGCGTATTCAGAACCGAGTTTACCCTTAAATTAAGGCCTTTTATTTTCACTTATAAAAGGTGCGCAGAACGCTAAAGTAGTAAACCTATTTTTAAGAAATAAGACTCGTAAGCTTAGTTGAAAAGTGATTTTGATTCGGAAAGTTTACCCAAGGAGTTTCCTGATTTTAAATATATCAACGCGTTCGAAAACAGTTTCAAAAATCGTTTTTCGTTAAAGTGATAAAAATTCCTAGTTACTAAGCCAGGGTGCTTTCGCACTCCTTGAGTAGTTAAAATTAACCAAGTTGGTTTCAGAAAACTCGAATTAAAAATCAAAACAGCCCCTAAAGCATTTCTGCAGATGCAATATATGAAACATCTCTTTAACCGCAATCCTTACATTCTAACCTCTGAAAGCTTTAGCCATACATGGTAATACAAACAAATACAACGATATTGAACATGATGAAAAGAAGTTTAGAATGTAAGGCGTGAAGAACAAGTAGAGCGTGTAAAACACTTAAAATGAGCAATAAAGATAATGGCGAGAAAATTAAATAAAGTAAAGACAATGGAAGAAAATTAAATAAAGTAAAGCATGACAAGGAATTAAATAAAGTAAAGCATGACAAGGAATTAAATAAAGTAAAGCATGGCAAGTAAAATAAAAAGGCGATTAAATTAGAACCTGCTCCAAACGGAGGCTTTAAATCTGGTACATGGAAGTAAATAAACCTTTGATTTTGAAAATAAAGATGACAGCAAAATCAAAGTGCTCCAACTCAATTACTCTAAGGTGCGATAACCCCTCGATGTGACGGATTACCACTTTTACAGATGATATTATAGTCTTAGTGTTGTAAACTAAGTTGGATGGTTTGTAAGTGAAATAGAACGACCTATTTATAGAGGAACTCAATAGCATGCAAAGACCGGGATGCCCTTCAACTTCTCTTTAGTGGGAATGTGGAATTCAAAGGTGGCGCCCGCCATGTGAGTAAATGGGGAAGTTCATGGGATCGTGGCAGTTTCCTCCTGGTTGAGGGCTGATGTGTCATGGCTTCTCATATAGCGGCCGCTATGCAGAACACCACAATACAATATTCTCTTCTAAAACGGTCCTGAAAGAGCTAAATACATGAAAACAACATAAAAGAGAGAATAACACAAGCAAAATGATAATAAAGACCTAATAAACATGTGTAATCCTAGTCAAATATGCGGTGTGATTCAGTGTGATCACATACGTTCTTGGATCAGATACTTCATATACAATATACTTAAAAGTATACTCTTGCTTTGAAGAACTCTATTAATAATCGTAAAAGCTCTGATTTTCAAAGCATACCTGTAAAACACCAAGGTTTCACCTTTGGTGCCCATATTTTCTTGGCCCCATTGTAATACCCCAAAATTTACCCTTCATTGTTATTGGAAGCATGTGATTACATTTCACATTTCATTGACATCATACTAGGTCATACACATTGCATACTGCATTAGTGACTTGGGAATCAGGTTTTGATTGATCACTCCTTAACAGAAGGAGCCCACACAAAGCAAGATTGGGAATTGGACTTCATTCTTTAAATATACAAGTCTCAAGGTTCTCAGGAGGATCCAAGTGTCTTATTATGGTCCTCAGTCCATCAGTGAAAGATTCAGAGCTATCAGAGTGTTCATATGGATTTAATCAAGAAATTAGGATTTCATGGCTACTTGCAACAGGCAATGTTTGGTTGGAAGTAGAGGGGCTTATCCATGTCACGATTAGAGAGGCATCTTGGCCTAGGAAGATTCACAATTATCTCAGAAAGATCCATTGGCAATCAGTGCAATCCGTTCCTGATCAATTTTGCCCTAGAACTAGGGTTTGGTATAAAATTAGTTTATTTCTGATTCTTCGGGTGAAACTCTTTTCCATGGCCCTCCATATGTCCACAAGGGTCTACATACAAAAAATCAGCTTTTTATTTGAGCCAGAGGTGCTCCAATTGATCATTGGAATTAGGAATCAGACAGTTTGGGAAAAGTCAACTGTAGGGCCAGAAAAGTCAACTCCTGACATTTTGAGAGTGGAATCTTAAAATCCATGCCTAGGGGATCCTACATGTGAAATTTGATCAAGGTTGGATAATGGATTCATCATTTAATCAGGAATTGAAAAAGTTACTTAATTTGGAAATGGTTGACTTTCCATTTAGGGCAAGTTTTCATGATTGTTGCACTCACTTTAAGCCCTTTTCCATCAAGATAAAAGCTCCAACATGAAATTTGTTCCTATTGTTCCAAGCTTTCTAGAAATATAAAGTTTGCTCCATTTGGATTAAGATTGAGAAAGTTATGCTTAGTCAAAGTGAGACATATTTTCTAGGACACTTAGAAAAATTTCTAAGTCCAAAAATCTTCAAAGTTTGTCAAGACTTCTTGGCCAGTTTACTTGCACTTCAAGGCATCATTTGAAAATACTTTCTTTACAATAATTGTACCTTTCCATGTCCTCTTTCACCTCCTTTTAGAATCATCTCATTTGGATCCATGATTTGAGAGATACACTCACCTAAAGTTGGCACCATGACTTGATTTTCTAGGCAGATTTTAGGCCAAACTGGCCCAATCAGTTTTGCATGGTGAGACCTGAACTTGAGGGCCATTTTTTACATTCTTCCATTCATCATTTCAACTTGTGATCAACATGAAAGATGACATAATCCATGAGGTCTTGCTACTGTTTGCATTATTTCATCATTTGGTGACTTGATCATCAAGTTACATGGCTTCAAAGTCACCACCTTGGAATGGATTTCTTGCTTGCCAAGCCATGCTGCACAAACCAGCCCACGTTTTTGTCACCTCACTTGAGCCATGCAACAATATTTCATTCACTTAAGTTTGGCCCAAAATAACACAAACCTCACATTCCCTAATACACCTCACTTTGCATTTTTTCCCATAAACCAAAACAACTATTCTGAGCCCATTAAGATTATTTTACCACCATATTTAAGAGACAAGAAACCCTAAACCTAAAAGAGTGTCTGAATTTTCGTGGCAAGCTGTAGCGGGGTATTCGTTACCATTAGAGATATTGACTAAATCCAAGGTAAACCATACAAGTCGAGTCGCCACCGCACTTCTATTTATCCAAAGGAATGGTTAGAAAGCGAACAAAAACCTAAAAGTTTTATCGAATCAAAAACTAGTAAAAATGTCAGAGATCTAGGTAAGGGGGTTGGTTATGCAATGGGAAGATTTTAAGCACCCAAAATATCCTAGGTACTCCTAGGGAACCCTTTTCATAAGTGTTGTTCTAGTCTAAAGGGTGTATGTATATCTAAAGTACTATTTACTAAAAGGAAGGTTAAAAGAAAATGACTCGCAAGGATGTCGCATCCACTGCCTACGTATCTCATCTGAGTATGAGAATCAGAGTCTTCGTAGCTCGGCTACCTATGGGTTAAAGAGAAGTGTGCTTGGTAAGATGCCGCGTCTTGTGCCTACGTATCTCATCTGGAATGAGAATCAGAGCAAAATGTAGTACGGCTAACTACGGGAACAAGGGTCTCGATTGCAACAAGGCAAAGAGAAAGGGAAGGTCTCGATCGCAATGAGGGAGAGAGAAAAGAATCGCAGCAAGGTGTAGCGGGGTATTCGTTACCATTAGAGATATTGACTAAATCCAAGGTAAATCATACAAGTCGAGTCACCACCACACTTCTATTTATCCAAAGGAATGGTTAGAAAGCGAACAAAAACCTAAAAGTTTTATCAAATCAAAAACTAGTAAAAGAGAATCAGAGATCTGGGTAAGGGGGTTGGTTATGCAATGGGAAGGTGTTAGGCACCCAAAACATCCTAGGTACTCCTAGGGAGCCCTTTTCATATTTGTGGTAAGGTTGTTGTTTTTTGAAAATTTGTTTGTGCAAACATCATTGAGGGGATGAGAAGAGAATATACAAGTTATTTACATTTTGTGTTCGGATGGATAAACCCATTGCCTACGTACCATCTTAAAAAAAGATTAGGATCAAAACCTCGTAGTTTGGGGTAAAAATCTCAAAACAAGTTGGTGAATTAATTAGTCCAAAAGCCTTAAGGTCTTTTGTTATCAAAGGGAGAAAACTCAACCTAAAACCACAAATCCACCATGTGAGGATAGCTTCAACATGCTAGTGAGGGGTTAACCCTATAATAAGCATGGAAGATTCATTGTCCATCACTAAGGATATAGGTGAGTATTACATCTACCACAAAGATAACTCAAACCTAATAGCTAAAGGTTATGAAAAAGTTTTGATTAAAAGGTGGCCATTGAAACCACAAAAAGACATTTGAATGGGTTATATTTACCAATTAGAAGTATATACAAACTGATCAAAGTTGACTTAAGGATTCAATTCAGAATAAGTGTTATGAAAAGAAAGTTTGAAAATCAAAAGCATAAGGCTTAGGTTTCTAATGTTGAAAACAAGTGTTAGATGTTTGCACAAAAGTTTTGGCTTGGGTTAGAGTGGAGAGAAGAAGAAGAAGGGCTAAAGTCCTAAGCAATGCAAAAAGGTGAGGGAAAAGAAACAAAACCACAATGGAGTTCCTCTCTTGAGATCATATTGATGATCCAATTAGCTCCCATCCTTTGGAATAAGCAATCACACAAAGCATAAACTCAAGCAATCAACAGTCAAATGAACTCTTGGAAAGACTCCTCAATGTATCTTGGATCTCTCTCTCTTAGAAGCTCATGGTAATGCTTCCTCAAACTTGAATCAAGATGGAATCCCTAGCACAAGAACACACACATCAAAAGGTTCTATTTACAAATCAAAGAATGGACAAGAGGGAGTTTAGAATATGGTCCTTTCAATGTTCATCTTCAAGATTAAGCATTCTAAAGGCCCCAATGCCTAGTTGCTCTTTGACTCCAAATTTGCATAGGGAAAGTCCTAAGATCTAAGTCCATTCTGTCCAATTCTTTGCATTTGGCTCACAACAATCAAAACAAAACACAAGCACAATAGTATATACACAATTATGTGCTCAAGTGAGCAAAAGGCAAATGGCATTAACATAAACATGTGCTCAAGTGAGCAAAGAGAAAAGCAAATGAATAATATGTGCAAGAATAGTAAATTGCATAAAAGTAAAGTGCAAAAAGTAAATGTTAATTGTTAATGGTTAGTGTTAGTAGTTAGTGTGCCATAAGGCAAATTTAGCGCTATGTTAAGCAATCGTAATTGGACTTATGTAGAAGTCACAACTATCTGAGGTCGGTCAATAATAATGTAGGCAACAACACAAGTTAGAAGTCTTGATTAGTGAACCAAGTTCCAACAACTTGCCATGCCAAAAAGAAAAAAGAGAATTGATCTTGTATTGGTTTAAGTCCTTTGCATAATTTAGGAAACAACCTATCCTTAATGCAAATCCATTCATTTGATCAATTGATCAAGATGAATTAGATTTGAATCAAGGAAGATTAAGCCTCCCTAATCAATGCTAACTTATCAACCTTCAACTCATTGATAAAAAAAAAATAATAAGAAGAAGAAAGAGATGAATAATGGAAAAGGAAAATGGAAAGAATAAAGTGCATAAGGTGAAATCAAATGTACCAATCCATATGTGTTGACCAAATGACATTGAAAGTCAAAGTCAAACAATGAGAAATCAGAAATGAGATGAAGATTGGAGGTCAAACAATAAGCAAAATATTTTTGGCATTTTTAATATTAAAATAAACTTGAATTAAAAATAAAAGAAAGGTCAAACTTCAAAATCACTTCAAATCAACCTTGAAAGATCCAAGTGATTTATCCCAAGTTCAACAAGGTCAAACAAAGTTTGACAAAAAATTTCAGCATTTTTAAAAGTCAGAAACTATTTTTAATTAATTAAAAATGAACAAAAATAACCTAATTGAACTAAAATCTCAAATAAATCTCAAATCAATTAAAAAACTGATGAGAATATTTTTCATAGATTCATCATCATTCAAATAGGTTGGGAAAATATTTTTGTATTTTTTGAATATCAAAAACTATTTAAAATGAATTAAAAATGACCAGGAAAGAGAAAATTCACAAAAAATATCAAATGGTGAAATAAAAAATATTAAAAATCAAAATCAGAAACTAGAATTTATTTGGGGAAGGATGCAATTGGTCCCATATTTTTTGGATTTAAAATGAAGGAGATATGCATTTTTGAAAATAATGGAAATAAAAGAAATTAAATGAAAATTCAGAAAATCAGAATAAACCACAAGCGTCTGATCAAGCCTCATTAATTGACGTGGCTGATCAGACGGATGTGAGATGCGCGTGCACGGAAGGCATGAGTCAACTGAGAAACATCCAGCATTATTGAAAGTCATAAGATCCAAAGGACACGATTCAATCTGGAAACATGATCAAACAGTCTAGATTTAAACTGGTGAACGGACGGTGGTGTACACCACCGTCTTCTCCGGCGAGTACATGAACTCCGGCCAGAGTTGCAGGTTTACAAACCTCCACCAAAATCCACGATCCATATATCAAAATGAAGCTGGGGTGATGTACATCACCCCTGTAACCTTGAATCACACTCAAGATTCCTATAGAGTAAGAAATTTGAGCTGGAAGATTCAGGTATAAAAAATGCAGTTCAATAAATCATGAAATTGAAGCTACCACTAGCTTGCCTCTCAAGTGAGGACTTCAGAAAACACAATATCCAAGCAAATAGATCAATAATTGGTGAGTTTCGAAGAAAAAACCAGTTGAAGAACAACCTTGGATTCTGGAGATTTGAGCTTGCTTCCTTGCTTCCTTTGGCCAAACAGAAGATCAATGGAGTATGAGAGAGAGGTCTAGGAGCTTTAGATCCAAAGATTCAACCAGATGTAGTTGAATTTTAGATCTGAAAAAAAAATGAAGAAAAGTGAAATAGCTCCTTTGGTGAGAGGTTAGGTTTTCAGTTCAGCAGCATTTCAGGTTGATTCATGGATGAGATTTGAATGGAATGGAGCTCTTATTTATAGATGGAATGGCAAGGTAAGTGTGATCAAAGCCGTGTGCATGGAATTGGATATTAATTGCATGGGCTTGCATGATCATGCAAAAGGCCCAAATTCAATTCCAAATGCAATCTGAAATGAATGTGAGATGATTTGGACGTGTAGTTTGGAGTGAAATGGCTTGTGCATGGAGTTTTGATGTGTTATCCATAATTGAACCAAAAACTTCCCCTCTTCGAAAATGCCATTTGCCAAATCCAAACATGAGCATGTGAGTAATGGTTGGAAAGGTCTTGGTGTGAGGAACAATTGTTATGTTGGGCAAAAATCCATTTGAAGTGTGTAAATTGGTGAATTTTGAGTTTAAAGTGCAAGGTGCAAAACATGTAAAGGCAAAGTTTCTAAATTTGGCCAATGCTCAAGCCCTTCTTTTTTGAGGATGAAAGCCCTAAATGAAAACACCTCCAACATCAAAGTTGTAGACCTTTTCAAGAAAATCAAAATGGACTTAAATTTTGCATCATTTGGATTTTTGATGAAAGAGTTATGGGCACTTGAAGTTGGACTTTTTTGCCTTTCAATGCATTTGGTCCAAAAGGACCTATAATGTCTTGCATTATCACATGTATTTCCTTTGAGATTTTGGAATTTTGTTCAACATAACATTTTAAGTAGACATCTTAAGATTTCCAATTCATTTAATCCCACCTTAAAATCATAAAAAATGAATGAGTTATGTCCTTGGGAAGTTGACCCAAAATTAGGGTTTTAGTCAAAATAACCTATAATGTATTGGAATGGGAGATGACCTTCAAAGATTCAAATCAATTTTGGATGAACGTGAAAGTTGTTCATATTGTACTTAAGAACACTTGTTCTTTTGGGATCATCTCCATTTGACCAACACATAAAAAGTTAGGTCTCAGTGCATTTCAAAAATAGTCAGATGAATTGACTGATCAACTTCTCAAGTCCATGAATCATATCTTGATGAATTGATGATTGAGGACACTCAAATAAGTTCAATTATGCATGAAATGATGAATTAAAGAATTTCCCTTGATTGCACTTGATCATGGGTTGAGGTTGCTTCAAGAGCAAGGCATTGTGGTGCACAGATGAATTAGGGTTTCTTTGGGGAACAAACCTCAACCCTTTGACGTGCTTTGATCAAAATGATGGATTGAGATGCTAGGGAGGCATATTTGTTGGATGAGAGCTTTGGGAACCATTACCATGCTTGTTATCATCTTCACTTGGTCATATCTTTGTACCAATGATCTCCTTGAAGCTTTTGACCTTGTGATTGCTCAAGCTATAAACAAAAGATGTTAGTGTCATATTTTTGTGCTTTTGGTTAGTAAACAAAGTAAGAAAAGCAATAATATACAATTCAAGCATGCTTGGTGATCTCAAACCACTCACAAGAGGTCCTACCCAAAGGTAAAGGGAATCCAAAATGCTTATGATCCTTAAGGCTTTGCAAATGCAATGTTATGATGCCATGAGGGATCTTAGGGACAAAATTGGGGTCTTACAGATGCCCCTATTTCAGATCATTATAGCCGGAGAAGTGAAGGTTAAAATCTTCGTCTCGACGGGGTAGAATGGGCTTAAATAATAACAAAGAGACGAATTTTGGTCCCTAAGAGACCTCATGATGCAGATGTATGCATGCAATTGGTAAAACTCTGTGGGGATAGGTCCACAAAGGAAAAGATCAGGAGGAAACCGACGATTCCTATGGATAATTCATTCTATGGGGCAGAGACTCTACCGGGGAGTAAAGGGATGAAAACGCGTGAGCAGGTCACGACTTAAAACTTGCTGAGAGACACGGAGAGAATCCATGAAATAAATCAATGGAAAGACTCGAGCTGACTCGAAGATGCATGTATTAGGGAATATGCCAATACAACAAAATTATCCGTAATGGATACTTCGGATAAAAATCTGGACTCAAGTGAGGATGTCCACTAAGGACTCAGCTGAGGAAAAAACAAATGAGGTATTACCGGTTACTGGGTAATAAGCTCAAAAAGAGATCATGTGATCCCACCGGTATAAGGGTGAGGGAAAAACATGCTCCGGGAGAATGAATATCTAATACCGGTATAAGGGTGAGAGATATCAATCAACCAAATCATCTGAGGAAGACCTAAAAGGTATATTTCAACTCAGGAAAATCTGACTCCACAGGGGATAAAAAGTCATAATAGGGAGCAGAAGGAGGGAACACCAGGGATGCCGGTTACTAGGCATATAATAGGCGACGAACCAAAACGTGAATTGGGGAATATTCCCAAGACACTCATCATCCAAAAAGAGGGCCAAAAGCAAACTCGATTATGGGATGGACATTTGATTCCCAAAAAGGGATACGAATCTTACTCGACTGGGGAAGAATAAAAGGCTTCGACCAAGGAGTGCATGAGATATATTATCTATTACCGTCAGAACATAGATAATATACTCGCATGGAAGATTATCCACAACCGATTATTGGGTTAATAAAGGATAAATCGACCGAGAGAGAAAGGCATCGGGATACCGAAACTAGGTATATAATGATGACCATTCAAGGGGAGCAACGAACATCATCGACAATCGGCATATGAAAGATGACTTGCTAGGGATAAACTGCTTAATCAGAGCAATTATCCAAGAAAAATGAGGGAATATCGACACCGAATATTGGATAATGATAACCGTCAAGGAGGGGATTACATCTACCGGATACTGGGTAGAAAACCATGGAAGAGTAACCGTCATCGATTAGGATGAACAAGAGGTTAACTCCGCAAGGGGATGAAATAGGGTTTACAACTACCGGTATAAAGGTAGAAAACCACAGATTCGGCCGGGGATAAGGTGAATGATTACTAATTATTGAGCAATTATTCATTTATACCATAGTGGAGTGCAGGGAACAGTCACAAAAGGCCAATCTAGGATCAAACTAAAGAGGCAAGCTGAATCAAAATTCGTCCTAGTGAGGATATAACTCAATAGGGAAACCCATCCCAATATATGTGTTGGGAGGAAACAGAAACAACCATCATCCACGAGGATATAGCTCAGTGGGGAATATGGAAGGAAAGATAAACACTTTCTGCTTAAGGAGCTGACTCTACATGGGGAGATCAGACATCGACATCTGCTTGGGAAGCGTATTACCCATTAGCAGGGGATAACAAACAAAGATATATGGCAAAGAATGCAATCATGAATATCTGAATGTTTGAAAATATATGCACACATGCATGGTTTATGTATGATGAATGCTGACAAACACTCCAAAGGATAAGTACACAAACATCCGGTACTACATCTCAAGAGAGAAAGCCAGGTTCACCGGAGAGTATCCAATCTGATGAGGGCAAGAGATACCAGGAAGCAGAGATCTCTGCAGGGGGATGAACATTAGTCATTCCAGCTGGGGGGCAGGAGTTATTGCACAGATAAAATCCGCCACATAAGCAACTCTACTGGGGAATCTATCCGAGGAGGTGGGGGATCTGTGGGGAACAACCACCAAATAGGAATCTTCCATGGTCACCACCAAATACCGTACTACCAAAGATCACACCCTGTTGGGGATCATACCATCCTTGGGAGAGCACTGAAGATCTCCTAAGTATCCTTTCATCCCTGTGAATGTTCATTTTGTTTAAAAACAAATTTATGAAAAATTCGATTATTTAAAACAATGATACTTTTTTCAATGAAAACATCCAAAACCTTTGTTGGATAGAAATAAATAAGAGTGAAAATAATTGGATAAAGGCTCAAATTTATTTGATGGGATGGTAGTCTGCAAATGGCAAGACTCCATAGATCTTTACAAATTTGAAATTGGTGATATATATTGGAAAAGGGCTACATTGAACATAATGACCATTTCTCCACCAATTCTGAATCCGATGTATTTGTAGCTTTGGTTGATGACGAATGAGCAAGAATCTCCGACGGATGACAATTGTAGAACAAAGTCTTATCAGGATGCAGTTACTTGCCAAATCCCTATTTTTTTTGCCTAGATTGCCCCAGGATGAGGTACTCAATCTAGCGGGATATATATATTCATTTTTTATGTGTCTAACTTTTGCCTGGATCGCCCTTTCGGGTTTTCAATCAACCGAGACGCTCATTTTTGCCTAAGTCGCCCTTTCGGGTTTTCAACTTAGCGAGCTATTCTGTTTTTATTTTTAGGCGAAGTATTTCTTGACTGCATCTGAATTCACAAGACGAATGAAATCCTCCCCATCCATAGTTGTAAGTATCAAAGCACCGCCTGAAAAGGCTCTTTTAACAACATATGCACCTTCATAGTTTGAAGTCCACTTGCCCATAGAATCGGGCGCGAAAGACAAGACTTTCTTGAGCACAAGGTCACCTTCTCGGAACACACGGGGCTTGACCTTCTTATCAAAAGATTTCTTCATCCTTTAATGATATAATTGACCATGGCACATGGCAGTCAATCTCTTTTCTTCTATCAAATTCAGCTGGTCATAACGACTCTGAAACCATTCAGCATCAGTCAACATGGCTTCAATCAAGACTCTCATTAATGGGATCTCCACCTTTACTGGGAGTACAACCTCCATGCCATAAACAAGAGAGAAAGAGGTTGCCCCTGTTGAAGTGCGGACAGATGTGTGATATCCGTGTAAAGCAAATGGCAACATCTCATGCCAATCTTTGTACGTGACAACCATCTTTTGGATAATCCTCTTGATATTCTTATTAGCAGCTTCAACAACCCCATTCATCTTGGGTCTGTAGGGAGAAGAGTTATGATGCGCAATCTTGAACTCACTACACAGCTCTTTCATCATTTTGTTGTTCAGGTTAGATCCATTATCAGTAATAATCTTATCTGGCACACCATAACGACATATGAGTTGATTCTTGATAAACTTCACGACCACCTGCCTGGTCACATTTGCATATGATGCCGCTTCAACCCACTTGGTGAAGTAATCAATTGCTAAGAGAATAAATCTGTGTCCATTAGACGCTTTTGGCTCTATCATGCCAATCATGTTAATTCCCCACATGGAGAAGGGCCATGGCGATGAAATTACATTCAAAAGTGTCGGGGGAATATGAATCTTGTCCGCATAAATCTGACACTTATGGCATTTCTTCACATATTTGCAGCAGTCAGACTCGATTGTCAGCCAATAGTAGCCTGCTCTCAACATCTTTCTAGCCATGGCATGTCCATTGGAATGAGTACCAAATGAACCCTCATGGACTTCAGTCATTAACAGGTCTGCCTCGTGTCTATCAACGCATCTGAGCAGAACCATGTCAAAATTTCTCTTACAAAGCACATCACCATTGAGGTAGAAACTTCCTGATAATCTCCTCAGAGTCTTCCTGTCTTTCACAGATGCTCCAGGCGGGTAAGACTGGTTCTGAAGGAAACACTTGATATCATAATACCATGGCTTACCATCTTTTACTTCTTCAACTGCAAATACATGAGCTGGTCTGTCCAAGCGCATCACAGTGATATTGGGAACTTCATTCCAAAGTTTAACCACAATCATTGAAGCAAGTGTAGCAAGAGCATTTGCCATCCGATTCTCATCTCAAGGAATATGATGGAAGTCAACCTCAGTAAAGAATGTTGAAATCCTCCTCGCATAATCCCTATATGGAATGAGGCCAGGCTGATTCGTTTCCCATTCACCCTTAATCTGGTTAACAACGAGGGCCGAATCACCATATACATCAAGATGCTTGATCCTTAGATCAATGCACTCCTCCAATCCCATAATACAAGCTTCAAACTCATCCATATTATTCGTGCATTTGAAAGTTAGCCTTGCTGTAAAAGGAATATGTGTGCCCTGAGGAGTAACAATCACTGCCCCAATACCACTTCCATATTGATTTACAGCGCCATCAAACACCATACTCCATCTGGAACCAGGCTCTGGCCCTTCATCGAGTGTAGGCTCATCGCAATCTTTCATTTTCAAATACAGAATCTCCTCATCTGGGAAGTCATACTGAACTGACTGATAATCCTCAATCGGCTGATGTGCCAAGTGGTCAGCCAAGATACTACCTTTAATAGCCTTCTGAGCTCGATACTCAATATCATACTCAGATAACAACATCTGCCAACGAGCAATCCTCCCTGTTAAAGCAGGCTTCTCGAATATATACTTGATTGGATCCATTCTGGATATCAACCAAGTCGTATGGTTTAACATATATTGGCGTAGGCGCTTAGCAGCCCAAGCAAAGGCACAACATGTTTTCTCAAGCATTGAATATCGAGACTCATAATCGATGAACTTCTTGCTCAAGTAGTAAATAGCATATTCTTTCCTTCCTGATTCGTCTTGCTGACCAGGGACACACCCCATTGAGTCCTCAAGAACAGTCAGATACATAATCAATGGTCTTCCTTCCACGGACGTAGACAGAATTGGAGGCTCAGATAGATACTCTTTAATACTGTCGAAAGCTTTCTGGAAATCTTCGGTCCAATCATGGGACTGATCTTTCCGGAGGAGCTTGAATATCGGTGCACATGTGGCAGTCATGTGGGATATGAATCTGGAAATATAATTCAAGCGGCCAAGAAAACCTCGGACTTGCTTCTCAGTTTTGGGCGCAGGCATCTCTTGTATTGCTTTGACCTTTGCAGGATCAACCTCAATACCTCTTTCACTAACAATAAAGCCCAATAACTTGCCGGAACGGACTCCAAATGTACACTTGTTGGGATTTAGACAGAGCTTATACTTTCTCAAACGCTGAAAAAGTTTCAACAGGTGCTCTACATGTTCAACTTCCGTTCTTGACTTAGCGATCATGTCGTCAACATATACCTCGATCTCCTTGTGCATCATATCATGAAACAAGGTGGTCATAACTCGTTGATACGTGGCTCCTGCGTTCTTCAAACCGAAGGTCATCACTCGATAACAAAATGTTCCCCAAGGTGTGATGAATGTTGTCTTCTCCATATCCTCGGGTGCCATCTTGATCTGATTATATCCGGAAAATCCGTCCGTAAATGAGAAGACATTGAATTTAGTTGTATTGTCTACCAACATATCAATATGTGGTAGAGGAAAATCATCTTTCGGACTGGCTTTATTCAAGTCTCTATAGTCCACACACATCCGGACTTTTCCATCTTTCTTAGGCACGGGCACAATATTGGCCACCCATTGAGGATATGTAGAAGTCACCAGAAACCCCACATCAATTTGCTTCTGAACTTCCTCTTTGATTTTTACTGCCATATCAGGATGAGTTCTTCTGAGCTTCTGCTTCACAGGCACGCACTCAGGTTTCAAAGGTAGGAAATGTTGCACAATATCTGTATCTAGACCAGGCATGTCTTCATATGACCAGGCAAAGACAACGACGTATTCTCGTAGCAATTCAATCAACCCCTTCTTAACAGATTCTTCCAAGAGTGCCTCAATCTTCACTTCTCGCACACAATCTTCAGACCCCAAGTTGACTGTTTCCAAGTTCTCAAGATATGGCTGAATGATCTTCTCTTCATGCTCAAGTAGACGGGTAATCTCGTCAGGAATCTTTTCAACATCATCTTCTTCCGCCTCAAATACAGGGAATTCAAAGTTAGGAGATGGTGTTGGATCATTATGTTCAATGGGTTTGATTAACCTGCATAATGATTTTGGATATGAAAAGCTTTAGAATTCAAACAAGGCAAATCATTATGCAGATGAAAGGATTGATTTTATTCTTATATATATATATATATATATATATATATATATATATATATATATATATATATATATATATATATATATATATATATATATATATATATATATATTGAGGTTTTATGTGATCACCAATTTCATGCAAAAAGCGAAAAGGGAAAATAATTGGAAAACAAACATTTAACATGAATCTACTGAATGAAAATATCATTGTATTTATGCGCCAACAATGTCATCACTCCTCCTTTTGGCATGGGAGGAGGGTCTTTAAACACAATGAACATTACTTTGACTTATGGATAACTGTTGGAATATCCACAGCGACCCAATTATTGCAGATTCCCCCAGGGATGACGAAGTTGCCTGAATCCTCTTCGTCCTCTTCCAAGATGGTGTAAAGACAAAGAGTCAGACAACATACGATCGCAAGTTTCGATGATAACAAAGGACCATCATGCACGTCCACAAACAAATGCAACACATTACCCATCATATCCTTTTCTACGTTTGTCTAAATCTATTATAATCATTAAAAACATATGGACAAAGTGTGATCATGACGAAATGCATGAAAATCACAAAACACAGTTTTTATGCAGATTTGAAGGCTTTGAGTCGACCATAGGGGTCAGCTCAAAGCTCACGGGTCAGCACAAAGCTCAGCCCAACTGAAGATGGTCAGCGCATAATGCCTTGCGTTGACCATAAGGGTCGGCGCATAGCTCATGGGTCAGCGCATAAACCCCTTGAGTCGACCACACGTCGGCGCATGGCATAGTAATGCTATCCACGGGTCAGCGCATGAAACCTTTGAGTCGACCATAAGGGTACGCGCATTCCCCACGGGT